>NW_016690183.1:3922050-4451357 GCF_001604755.1 Lepidothrix coronata
TTCTCAGAACGCGTGCCGTGGAGGACAATTCAGGAGTTTCCCCGGGCCAGCAAAAGAGAGATGAGAGGGAAGAGACGCTGGAGACGAAAAAGGTTCATGGTCTGTCAATCTTGAACTCCTCGATTCCTATCCTCACCCCGGCCACCGAGCCCGGCCCCGCCGCCTCCGCGGTGCAGAGTTCCGACCGTCGCCCCCTGCCGCCGCTCTCGCCGGCCCTCCCCATCAAGCCCGCACCAGACGAGAGCCCGAGAGGCGTCGGCGCCCGGCAGAGTACCCGGGCTGAGTTGGATGAGGAGGGCAGTGGACGGAGACCAAGAGGGAGGAGTGAGAGATGGTGGAGAGGAAGCGGAGAGGAGGCGGCCTGGTCGGAGCAGCGAGACGGGGCTATCGGGGGCAGGGAGAGGCCGGGTGGCGGATCGGCGCATTCGGCACTGGCGGGGAGCGGGACTGGGGGCGCTGGCCGCCGTTCTGCTCCGTGCGCAAGGCTGGCGAGCGGGGACCGTGGGGACAGAGGCAGGAGTGGCCGTGCATGTCCCTCGAGGCTACCGTCCTGCCTGAAAGGTTCTTCACAGATCTCAGTCTCCGAAATATCCTCCTGTCCGTCCCTCCCCCTGCTCCATAAAGCATTCCCTCGGAAAAGAGAGCCGTCTTTTTTGTCGAGCCGTTCCCGTTGCTCTGTGCTTCAGAGATCTCCAGGCTGACACACCAACTGCACCAAAAATCCAAAGTTTCCATGCTTTCTTTCATGGCGATTAGTGATTTTGTTTCCTTTTTTCAACCCTCCCTCTCAACTTACAGCTTGACTCCAAAAATTGCATATAACGAAAGATTCCTCCCACGCTAAAAATGCCGGCAGAGAAAGCTCTTGATCCCCAAGGAGTCTCCAGGCTCACAAACCAACTGCACCACAAACCCAAAGATTCCAGGCATTCTTTCCTGGCGATAAGGGCTGTTATTTAATGTTTTCAAACCTGCGTTCCAACTGACAAACCGACTTCTAAAATTACATATAAACAAATATTTCTACCACACCAAAGATCCCATCATGGAAACTCTTGCTTTCCAGGGATGCCCCATGTTGACTAACCAACTGCACTACAAAGCCAAAATTTTCTGGTTTTCTTTCCTGAGGAGAAAGTCTGTAATTTTTGTTTTCAGCCCTGCATATAAATTGCCACACCGACTACCATATTGTGTACCGACGAGGATTCCTCTCACACCAAATATGCCAGCACAGAAAGCTGTCGTTTCCTCTTTTCAGACCTGCCTCCACACTTAAAGCCTGACTCCCAAAATTACATACAAACAATGATTCCTCCCAAATGAAAGTTGACAGTACAGAAAGCTCTTGCTGAACCACAAAACCAAACCTTTTAGACTTTCTTTCCTGGGGAAAAGTGCTTTTGTTCCATGTTTTCAGCCCGGCCTCCCAACTGACAGACTGAATCCCAAAATTGCATATAAAAAAAGACTCCTCGCACTCGTCCAGTATATACTCTGCTTATACAGAGCACTGGCCCCGCCCACTGGGCCAAGTCAATAGGCGGAGTCAGAGCTGATTAGTCTGTATCACTGGCTTCGCCTACTGGGTGGAATCAGTGCTGATTGATCCACACAGTAACTGCAAGATAAGGGCAAAGCCAGTTCTCTAACCCTAACCTTAAAAAAGAGACAGCAAGCTATGTGCAAACCATTTTCCCTAACCCTAACTTTAAAAGAGAGACTGCAAGCTATGCTCAAACCCTGTTCTCGAACCCTAATGTTAAAAAAGAGAGGGCAAGCTATGCACAAAGCCAGTTCCCTAATGCTAACCTTGAAAAAGAGACTGCAAGCTATTAAGTTAGGGTTAGGGTTAGGGTTAGGGTTAGGGTTAGGGTAAGGGTTAGGGTGTTGCTGACCAATTAGCGCTGACTCTGCTCAGCTTTCTTTCCTGGTGATAAGGGCTGTCATTTTCCATTTTCAGCCATACCACACAACTGGCAACCTGACACGCAAAACAAGATATAAACAAAGACTCCTCCCACAGCAAAAATACCAACACAGAAATATCTTTCCCCCCCATGGAGTCTCCAGGATGACAAACCAACTGCACCACAAAGCCAAAGCTTCCAGTCATTCTTTACTGGCGATAAGGGCTGTCATTTCCTGTTTTCAGTCTTGCTTCCCAACTGCCAGACCTATTCCCAAGGTTGCATTCAGATGAAGATTCCTCCCACAGCAAAGATACCAGCACAGAAAACTCTGGCTCCCCATGGAGTACCCAGAATGACACACCAGCTGAACCACAAAGTCAAGGATCGCTGGCATACTTTCCTGGCGATAAGGGCTGTGTTTCCATTTTTCAGACCTGCCCCTGAAAGACCGACTCCGAAAATTTCATACACACAAAGATTCCTCTCACACCAAAAATGATAGCAGAGAAAGCTATTGCTGTTCAAGGAGTGCCCATGTTCGCCCACGAACTACACCCAGAAAGCCAAATCCTGCAGTCTTTCTTTCCTGCGGATAATGGCTGTTGTTTCCTGTTTTCAGCCCCGTCTCCCAACTGACAGCTTGACTTCTAAGATTCCATACTAACAAACATTCCTCCCACACTCAAGATGCCAGCACAGAAAGCTCTTACTCCCCATGGAGTCTCAGGTTGACAAAGCAACTGCACCACAAAGTCAAAGCTAGATGGCTTTCTTTCATGACGATAAGGGTTGTTTTTCTTTTTTGCCCACATCCCTCCCAACTGCCAGAACGACTCCCAAAATTGCATACAAAGATTCTTCCCACACCAAAGATACCAGCACAGAAAGGTGTTGCTGTTCATCGAAACACCAGGCTGACAAACCAACTGCAAGACCAAGCCAAAGCTTTCAGATTTCTCTTTTTCTTTCACAGGGAGACTCCTGAATTGTCCTCCAGGTCACACAATTTTGACAATGGTCGAGGGGCACAAGAGGCAGAAAATCCCTCCGGTCTCAGCACCCCAGGTAAGCATCTCATGGCTTGTGCTGGGGCTCATCCCTGATGGCAGAAAGAGCATTTTTGCTGGAAACAAAGACCACTTGAACTTTTGTCAGGAGCTGTGGCAACAGTGCTATGGCGAGGCAGTGCATATGAGAAACACCATCCCCAGAGAAAGCTCGGACGTGGCATGGCAACTCCTACCTGCTCTGAACTTCACGGAGATGCAGATTCCATGAGGAGAGGCCTTCTGTTTCCCTCCTCCTTCTCCTCTTGCTCAGAAGACTGGGGAACAGCCTGTCACACCTGAACTGGATGTGCTGGAAGCAGCACATCTGCAGCAGGTTGACGGGCACTCTGAGACAAGACTTCATGGTGTTAAACAAACACTGAGATATCTTTGGAACTTCATGAAAACAAAGGGTTAAAAAAAAGAATTAATCCCAGTGACCGGAAACCATTGAATCGAACATTTCTTTCATATGTCAGCTGGGGATACATGGGGTACTCTACCATGCGTGGATCAAAGAATAAACATAAATTTTGGCATATAAATAAAATGACAATAGAAGGACAACGCCCCCCTTCACAAGCAGCCTACAATTAGCTCACGATTTTGGGAATCAAACAGCATCTTGGGTTTTATTCATGGAGCAAGACTGCCATCTAGCGACCATTTCTTCTTGGAGGAGCAGTCATGTTCAGAGAGTGGTCTTCTCGCTAATCAGGCCTTGTAGCTTCTATCATTGATCTATCTGACCTCTAACTCCTAAATTAATGTTCTAGGACCAACTAAGACATGTGTCTTAGAATTTCCCTTTTGCTTAAACAATATTTAATTGACGTTCTTCTTAACAGAACAACCTCTTATTAAAGAGTTCTGAGGCATGTAAGTTAATTTCTTGAAGATGGGCATACGATACGCTCTATGTTAATTTCCACGTGTCATCTACATACCCTCTCCTAAAAATAATTTTTGTCTTAAAAAATTAGGATATCATTTTTATCTAAGATAAAACTGCTGATTTACTAAGTCATTTAGAAAGGAGATCCTCTCTAATTTCTCTGCCATTTTGACAATATGGGGCCATTGTGACAAGTGGTCATTTTCACCAGCAGAAGTGCTCCTGCTGCCAGCAGGGATGCTCCCCGAGACAGGCCAGGGGAGGCTGACCCGGGGTGCTGAGCCCGGAGGGATGTTCTGCTGTCTCGCTGCCGCCGCTCTCGTCTGCCCTCCGCATCCAACCCGCACCCGACGAGAGAACGAGAGGGACCGGCACCGGGCACAGTGCTGGGGCGGAGCAGACGGAGGAGGGCAGGGGAAGCAGAGAGTCGGAGCTGTCGGGGACAGCGAGAGTCAGGGCGGCGGATCGGAGGATGCGGCTCTTGGGGGAGCGGGGCAGGCGGCGCTGGCCGCANCGCCGCTCTCGTCTGCCCTCCGCATCCAACCCGCACCCGACGAGAGAACGAGAGGGACCGGCACCGGGCACAGTGCTGGGGCGGAGCAGACGGAGAGGGAGAGGAGGAGCAGAGAGTCGGAGCTGTCGGGGACAGCGAGAGTCAGGGCGGCGGATCGGAGGATGCGGCTCTTGGGGGAGCGGGGCAGGCGGCGCTGGCCGCATTTCTGCTCGGTGCGCAGGGCTGGCGGCCAGGGACCGTGGGGGCCGGGGCAGCGGCTGGGGTGGCCGTGCAGGTCCCTCGAGGCTGCCGTCCTGCCTGGCAGGTTCTTCACACAGCTCAGTCTCCGAACTATCCTCCCGTCCATCCCTCCCTCTGCTCCATAAAGCGTTCTTTCGGAACACTCAGAGTTCTTATTTTTGTCTAGCCGTTCTTTTTCCTTTGCTTTAGTCTGTCTCCTTCAGAGAACATGTGCAGTCCGTTCTCTGTGTAGTAGTGAAACGCCCTTTTTTCATAGGGGCGCTACATTGCTTCCGCTGTAGAAAAAAAATTAACCGAATTTTTTATTTCTAAGAAAATCCCCTGCAAACACCAATGAATCCTTGTCAATGAATCCGTGTCTGCCAGGGCACAGGAATACAGTGCCGCGTCCCAAACATCGGGCCCGGACAGACAGAGGATGGTACGAAGTCCATCTCCCGACAACGACAGCCGCCCCGCTGGTGCTCACATCTCTCTGCACCTTTTAGCAGCGCTTGCCAAGAGTTCTGGGCTGTGACTATGGAGCTGCCTGTAGAAATGGATAAAATCGCCAATTCGTGAGCATTCGTGAGCACTTTATGGTGATAACACTGCCCTCCGTAGTCTCTACCAATGGTCATGCTGCTCCTGGGCTCTACCTGCAGACACTGGTGGGGAGATAAAGACGAAAACTGTCAGAATTGCTTTTTGCACTAGATGTTGTTTCCCAGAAGAAAGGCACAGAAACAGTCAGGACCATACGGAGAAGAATTTTAAGAGAATGTCAACGTATGCAATAGTGGAAGTCTCCATTAAAATTTGCTGGAGAGATGAGTGAGGAACCGAGAGGTGGATTGGTGGAGTCAATGCAGAATGGAAAGCTGCGGGAATAAGCAAAGTAAGAGAGAAAGGAAAGTAGGAAAGTAGAAGTATGGACTGCAGGAGTTCTCTGAAGGACAGAGAATAAAACACGGAGCTTTCAGGGGATTTTCTGAAGAATACACAATTCAGTTAATTGTTTCTAGAGCGGAGAAGATTAGCGCCCCTAAGAAAACAGAGTGTTTCACTCCTACACAGAGTACAAGCTTGTGACAGAATGCCTAGGTGCCAAGGGACACGCACTGCAGAGCGCAGCGCAAGTCTGGGCATACTGCAGTCAGCTGCACTGTGTGTCCCTAACTGCTCCTGAGCCATCGTTTCCTTGCACCGCAATTCTCTGGTTCATGAAGATCTTTCTCTTTGGATAGGACGGGGATTCTGGCCTTGCCTTGAATGTGGAAAAGACAAAGTAAGGGTCTGATAGATTTTGAGTGTCAGCCATCAAGGGTCTGAGAGCTACAGCGCAGAGGTGTGCAAAAGTTGTGAAGGCAGAGACTGTGACCGAGCAAGGTGCAGGCAAACCAGACCATGTTTTAGAGATGGTTAGAGAGGAGAAAAAAGCAGTAAGATAGAGAGACTTCCAGCCATGTGGCCCTGGGCTCAGGACGGATTTTTGCAGCTGGGAGAAGCCATGTCACATCTGAACTTCCTCTGGGGAAGTTGCTACCAGCAGGGATGCTCCCCGTGACAGGCCAGGAGAGGCTGAGCCCGGGGTGCTGAGCCCGGATGGATGGTCTGCCTCTCGTGCCCCTGGACCATTCTTAAAAGCCCGTGCCCTGGATGACATTTCAGGTTTCCCCAAGTGCCAGCAAAGGAGTGATGTGAGGGAAGATATGAAGAGATCACAGTGGTGAAAGGAACCCCATGACCTGTCAATCGGGAGCTCGCCGATAACAACCCACTTCCTCGGCCGGGGATGGTTATCGGGGCCCGATGGGTATGCAGGTACCCCCGCCTCCGCTGTGAAGAGCCCTGGTGACGCCCTCGCCTGGTTTCCGCATCGAGCCAGCACAGGGACTGAGCCGGAGTGCCGCCGGAGTGCTCAGACCCGGGGCGGTTTGGAGGAGGAGGGCAGGGGAGAGAGAGGAAAGAGGTGGAGAGGAGGCCGATGGTCCGGAGCAGAGAGCCGAAGCTGGTGCGGGCAGCGAGACGCCGGGCAGCAGACCGGATGATGCGGCGCTGGCGGGGCTCGGGGATGGTGGCGCTGGCCGTGTTTCTGCTCGGTGTTCACGGCTGGCGACCGGGGACCTTTTTGGCTGGGGCTGGTGTGGCCATGCCTGTGACTCGATGTTGCTGTTCTTCCTGTCTTTTTCACAGACCGCAGTCCCCGAATTATCCTCCCATCCGTCCGTCCCTCTACTCCATAAAGCATTCCCTCGGAATATTCATCGCTCTTTTCGGCGCCAAGCCCTTCCCATTTCCTGCTTTCTCTCTCGCTTTGCTATGTCCCGCAGCCTTCCGTTTCTCAGTGACTCCACCAATCTGTCTCTCGCTCCCGCACTCATCTCTCCAGCAAATACTTACTAATGTACACTTCCATTACTGCACACTTTGACATCCTCTTGAAATTTTTCTCCGTATGGTCCTGACTGCTGCTGTGCCCTTTTTTCTGGGAAACAACATCCAGAGCAAAAATCAGTTCTGACGGCTTTTCTTCTTTATCTACCTGCTAGGGTCTGCAGGTAGAGCCCAGGTGTTGTAGACCCATTGAGACCATCGAGAGTAGTGAAATCATCTTCGATTTTCACACCATATCATATGCATACATCTAATTTTACTTTTGCTTTTTCTTTTTCCATACTTTAAGGCGCCTATTATGTATTCTTTAAAAATAGCTGTTATCATAGTATTATGTTTCTTTGCTACTGTTTTGTTTTCTTGCTCTGTGTTGGAAGCAAAATCGAGCTCCTAAAGCAACGTTAGAAATATCCTTTTTAATTTGTATGGGGAGGGTTTCTGGAAATTTGACTCTGAATACACGACATAGCTTGAAAACTAGAATTAAATTCTGTCGATTTTGAAATTGTTCACTTTATGTGCATGTTTAATATAATTCTTTTTGAATTACATTCTTGGATCCCGGTTAACCCAGGGCAAAGTATTAACTTGGACTTTATCTCCATATCTAATACAATAAAAATTTAATCAGACTTTGGAGGAAACTAGGTGTGCCCGATATTACTGTTGCAGATGTCATAGACAATTGTTTCTTTTGAAACGTTTTGAGTCATAGGATGTGTGAGATTTTTAGATTTTTCAAGTCTCTTAGGTACTCAGATTTTTTTAGAGTGTGCATTTTGTGGTCAACAGCGATATATTGTGGTTTTTTTGTAGATATACAGGCTTATTTTAGAATCCAGGCATATTTGTGGTCTAAGGCTGACATCATGTGGATATTTGTAGTAGTGCATGTTTGTTGTAAAGCTAGTAAATGTAGGAGATTTTTGTCGAAAAGCAGTATTTGGATTTGAGGGATGGATATTTTTTGGAGTATATCAATTTTGGTTGTTGGATATCTTAGATTTACTCTTGTCTTCTGAATGAGAAATCTCTTTGAGACCTAGTTATCTGTCTTTTAGCATAAACTGATTACCTTTATGTGCCAAGATTGTTCTGAAACTGAAAAAAGTATTATTGATATAGTCTTGTGGTTTTGGTCACAATTGAGTGTAATTTAAACGGTGTATAACAGCCAAAAGCTTTTTTGATTAAAAGGTTATTTAACTTCATAAATATTGAACATACCCTTTGAATATTTTCTTGTGTTCATGCATGTTTGCATTTTTTTACAACTGAAGTGTATCCTAGCAATTGTAGACAATTAGGTAATTTATCATATTCTCAAAAATATTTTTTTTATTACAACTAGTCTAATGCAGTAACTTTTAATATGATGATATATATAACCTCATTTTTAGGAATAGACAGTGGGAACACTTCTTCAAAAGTCTGAAAGCAAATGTTGGACAAGAAACAAGGAGAGATTTAAGGGGTTTTTTTGTTGCAATTTTATAAATTGTGTTCCAGTTTGCAGAGGAAAGGACTGCTTTGGTTATCATACCAAATCCCCCAAAACACAGAACCTGTCTCCATCCTCGAAAGATAATCCAGCCGTCTGAATCTCTCCCCTCTGAACCGAGCCAGCTGCCCCCTCCTCAAAACTCCTCCCCTCTTCCCCCAGTCTCTGGTGGGCCATTCGTGAGCAATTTGGCCAGATCTTTTGTAAAGCTAATTGGCTTCCTTCCCCTTTTTCCACTCAAACTCCGTCTTTCCTACAGTGGGGGGGCAGGGGAAAGAAAAATTCTCCTGAATTTCTATCCTATAAGAGAGGATCAAGAAGAAAATATAGGTAGAGACATGGAGACAAAAAAGAACAATTCAGAAAAGAAAAACTGTCATAGTACTGATATAATAAACTGTGAATTGACACTGATCTGCTTTGGGAGTTCACCGTTAGAGCTACACATCTGGTGGCAATCAGCACTGAGGAACAGAATTTCTCAGGAAACTGGCGGATTCTACTCAAGCACAAAAGAGAATAGAGAGAACAGACTTAGTCAACTTCTTCATAGACCTGCAGGTGGTTCTTATTTTTGTGAGTTAGTACTGATGAAGAGTTAGAGAAGGAAACAAGAGAATATGCTCAAGAAATAATATTTTACACACATAAGGAAATACCCATCCTCTCCCATATCATGAAGGCACTGAATTGAACTAAAACTTGCAGTGCAAAGGTGAAACTTTGTAAGACCCATTTTACAGCTACGAAATCAAAGTCAGCTTCGGAAATCTCCAACAACTGAGAACTGCATCCATATTGCATCAGACCTGTGATAGTGATGTTTATATTTACAGTTGTATTTACAGATGTATTATTGTTAAAATTGGTGACAATATCTATGGTAAATTAAACTCTTATAAACTATAAATATAGAACAGTCAGTGATGCTGTAATTGTTAATATTACAGAATAGTTGTGATTGGCAGCTGCCTCTAGACATCATATGCTTGAACCCTGCGTGGTAAACGCAGGATCTGCTAGAGCATGATTGTCCACTCTATACTACCATACTTGTCTTTTCCCTTTCCCTCTGACAAAGTAAGCCTTCTATTGTGCCCCTGAGATAATTTTTATGTCCACAAAACTGGATATGGAGATGAAAAAAAGCCCTAAATTTACTCGTGGTCCCTTACAAAGAGGAAGAAGAGCGCACAGCAGGTTCTTGAGTGCCGCGACTTGATGCTCTTCGCCTCCGCACACCGCAGCCGACCTCCGTGGGGGTGACATGCGCTGTCCGACGGCAGCAGAACCGTCTCCCTAGGGTGCTCCCTCCGCCGGGGAGGCGAGAGGACAGCGCGTAGGGCAGGAGGTTCTTGGGGTTAGTACCTACGCTCCTGCCTCCCCACGTTTTTTGCGGGAATGGGGAGAAGAAGATAAAAGTAACGTCCCGGCGAGGCGGGGCTCGCAGCGGGAGGTGGGGTCGGGGCAGTAGTGCTCCGATCGGGGCAGTAGTGCTCCGATCGTTAAGGGGCTGCTCCCCGAACAGAGAAGAGAGGTCTTCCCGGCGGCGCGAGGCAGCTATGGGCTCTGTCACCTCGGCCCTGAGCCGACAGCGGCGCACCCCGGTGCGGGTGGGCACCGGGACTTTCCCCTCAAGCCCCTGCCGGCCCCGGCTGGCCGCGGTGCTGAAGCTCCACGGAGAGGAGGAGGCGGTCAAGGCGGATGGGGTCCCGGCTCCCCGCCGCAGCCCTAGTGCCCGTGAGTTTCCGCGGGTCGGGGGCGCGGGAGAAATGGAACCACTTCCAAGGGTTCACGCCGCTTCGTAGACAGGGGATTTGCCCAGGTGACGGCACTGCCGCCGGTGACAGAGCCCCAAGGGAAAAGGAAGGGTGTTCTGGAAGGGGTGGAGGGAAAACTCAACCCGATCATCTCACTTGTCAATAGAGGGGGGCCCCGGAGAATGGTTGAGAGCAGAGCGCCTTTTCATCTAGAGGTGCGATGTGGGAAGGGGACAGGGTTAATTGCGGGGAATGACATCACTGGATATCGTATTAGGTTTTCCAGTTTTCTTATGCATTTATCGAACTTCAGGATGAGGAATGAGATTGGCAAGTATTAAGAGCTTTTTCCTGGGATGTTGGCTCTTCGAAGATGCTCTCTCTCTGTCAAAATTTAGTTAAGATTTCTGATCTTACTGTGCTTGCCAGTGCAATATTTCCCATTGCTGCGTTTAAGTTTCAAAATACCACACAATACTTTTGGATGATTTAAAATGATCAGTGTCTTTTATTCAGTCAAGAAAAATAAAAGCATAGGTCTGGATACTGCACTGGTTAAAAACCAACATGTAATAAGCTGCAAAGGAAGGCACTGACATAAAAACAATGTTGCATTCTCAAGGAAGGGTATAACAGGCTATTTATGCTACATAATATCAGTTTTCTTTTTCTCTCTTAATTTAGGGGATAGGCAACAGTGATTGTTTAAAGAGTCCTGCTTCATTGTTCTCTTTTTTTCTGTCTGCTCTTTAGACCACACATGTCTATTTGAAACCAATGAGCTAATAAAGCTTAAGGGTACTAATCAAATTAAATGCAACATCTGGTTACACATTTTTAAATTCAGGATTTCTCAAGAGAAGAATTTAATTCATACAGTCCCTCCTTTCATCCTATTATAATATTCCCTGTTTATGATATTCTGTGATTTGGAGCAATTCACAACTTGTGGCTGGTCCTTGTGGACTTTGGCCACAACAACCCCACGCAGCACTGCAGACAGAATGGCTAGAGAGTGGCCAGGCAGAAAGGGCCCTGGGGGTTCTGATTGACAGCAGGCCGATCATGAACCAGCAGTGTACGTAGGTGGCCAAAAAGGCCAATTGTATCTTGGCCTGTATCAGGAATAGTGTGGTCAGCAGGACTAGGGAAGAGACTCTTCCCCTGTACTCAACACTGGTTAGCTTCACCCTGAGTTCTGTGTCCAGTTCTGGGCCCCACAATTTAGGAAGAGTATTGAGGTGCTGGATGGTGTTTTAATATCATGTTTTCATCCATTGGACTCTGTGATACAATTTGTTAGCCACATTTGCTATCTCTACCAGCTCAAGGAGTGATTTACATCTAGTAGATTGAGAAAAACAGAGGTGAAACTAGAAATGAGTTTGGGCTTGCAGGGTATTTTGACTTTTGTGGGATTTGAGTTGCAAGCATAAGCATAAAACCAATTGCCTAATAGCAGCAAAAATACTTAGAGGTTTTAATTTGACATTTAGATAAATAACATTCTTTGATTTGAGAACATTGAAGGCCTTCTTCTGTTAACAGACAACCTTTTGCAAAATACTTGTCATTCTTTACAAGCTATGTTCTTTCCGTGGATATATATTGTTTTCTATTTTTTTCTATTTCTCTAGTCATGGTAATTATCTAAGACATTCAGAACTGTACTTCATAATGAATGAAAAATATGTTTTATCTGTACTTCAAAGGTATCCTGTGTTTTCTGAGCACTCAAATATGACAGGCAGATTTTCCTCAATTACTCCTGAAAGCTTGGTGCTTAAACTTTTCTTGGGTGCTGGCCTGCCCATATTTTTCTTTAGGAGGTCCACATTGCATTTTGATTGTGATTTTTCTGCAAGGTTTTAGCTGTCTTGACAAGCGAAGGCCATGGGACTGAGATTTCATGTTATACTTTTGATTTTAGTTCAAGCATATAATATCCAGTGCCTGTCATACAAAGTAGGGTTGCCTTCATTACGGCTAGGCTTCGCGAACAAAGATTTTGGAAGGGTTCTATCCACATTTGCTACAAGGACGCTAGTGGCTAAAAAGGCCAATATGAGGTAGACAAGACTGGTTGCAAAAGGCACAGCAGAAAGACTCCCTAGTTGATATTGGCTAGATAAGATTCTTTCTGTGTAGTCTTTTGTCCTCGAGAGTGATCCTGCGTGCATTCTCAAAGGAAGCAGCAGCATTATAGATAGTGTGTCTCCAGACCCCCCGATTGGAGGCCAGAGTAGACCTCGTATATTTTTAAAGTAAAATCCTTTTCATGAGGTTGTTGTTTGAACTTGGGGTCTTACAGGTGAGAGGCAATGGATAGGAGCTGCAATATGGGAAATCCCAACTAGATTTTGCTGTGAGGAACATCAAACACTGGAGTAAGGGCTACCTCCATCCCTGCCGTTATTAAAAACTCATCTTTACTAGTTCATGTCCAACTGTATCTAAATACAGAGTGGGATCTAACATCAATGTTGGTACAACTTTGAGCAAGATGAAAGAAGATATTGAAAGTTCTTAACCAAATTACTTCGGGTAGTCCCTTCCAACATTCATTATTCTTTTCCACAGGCCTGCTGTTATTATTAGTAACTAGCAAGCCACCAGTCTTCCACTTTGACACTCTTCAGAATCTAGGAGAACAAGCCTAGCTTTGACATTTCTGCTGATGGTTGCAGACAATTATGTGTCAAATCCAGTTGTGTCTTAAATAACTGTGATTCTAATAGGGCTGTTTTAGCATCACTTTTTCTGAAAGCAGTGAGAGTAGCACCTTTGTTGCTTCAGTCTCATATATGCTGCCCTTTGCAAGTCTTAATGCTGTGACATCATAGTATTCTGGAAAAAGTGAAACTACATTGATATTCACATTGGGTTTTTTCTGTGTAAAAGCCACCATGAGGAAACTCCAAATTTCTCTTCATTTTCCGCATCAACTGGTTGAATTCTGGTCATCTCTGGTGAGGTTTTTTTCACATTTCTAAAGTTCTTAATTCCAGGGCTGAAATGAAATAAGAGCACTTGCTTGCTAAAAGAGATTTGGTGGAGAAGAAAGGAAGAGGTTCTGAATAGGAATTAAAAAAGCACTCAGCAATTACTTGCAGTTGAAGGGATCAGACGCATCAGTGATTTCAAGCTACAGTGTTCCCCTTGACAAACACTACTGTAGAGTGTCAATGGTGATGTCATTTACCGATATGTAGAATACTTTTGTTTTGCTCACTGAATGTATATATCACCAAATATATAAATAAAGACTATAAAACTGTTCTTAAAACTTTGGTTTGGGGATTACAAGGAAAGGTCTGCTATGTAATAACAAAATAGATCAGTCTCCCTGGGTACCATTTGCATGAATGAACCATCTGCTACTCTTTATGATTCATCATGGACAGCATCATGCTGTTTTGTGCAGTAATAATGGGATATTCATGTGTCTTTGTAATAGAAGTATGTGTGACACATTTCTGGTCATTACTCCTCCCTCCTCAGCAAATCCCTTGGCCATGTTTCTAATTACAAATGTGACAAGTGATGGAAAGAACTAAGAGGTCTCCTTGGCAATATGGTGATTAATCCGAGTTGTGCAATGTTGTGTGATTCACAAATAGAGAAGGTCAGTGTAGAGTTGTGAATACTTCATTTTTTGTAATCACAGCATTCAGCTATGTTCAGCAGATTGGTGCTACTTGTCCTGAGCATATCATTTTCTTAAGATAAATAATAAATATAATCTTACTGATTCTTACAACATCTGAGGCAATTGATCATCATCTCATATCAATGCAGTTTACACTACTGTAAATTACTGCTGAAAGAGGATTTTTCTTAATTTTTAATAATGCCTATTTGCAGTTATGATATGCTGTCTTAAAACACGGTTTCCCTTTCTAAGCAGATGAAACTCAAGTCCTAAATTCCCATTTAAACAGTGGGAAAATTAATTTTGATTTTCATGCAGTTCCTTTGGATGCTATACTACAAAGAAGGGAATCAGTACTGGTCTCCCAGTAGTTACACAGTGAGATTATTAGTTGTGTCAGGGCATACTGTCATGAAGCTTAAGCTTTGCAGCCCTTGTTTGCTTTGGTTTTATTTAGTTGTAGTTAGTGGTGCTTAGTTACCAAGGGAGGCTGTGGCAGATAAAAAAGGTCCAAATCTTCCTGTTTTTTCTGCATGTTAACTTGTATGAGCAGAGGCTCTGCCTACTTTAGCTCTTTTTTGGTTTACGAAAAGTTTGGTTGGGAAAAATATAGCCCCACACAAGGTTTCCATTTTTTATTCTACTGACACTACTTTTTCTTGAGGATCTCCTTCACTGAATTTCAACAATTGCAACATCTTAATCGAAACTTGTGATGCACTAGTCTTTGGTCTTTTAAGTAAAAGCCAAGTAGGTTACAATTCTTTCCTTTCCCCAGTGCATGAATCTTCACTGCATGGTTTTTGTTTTGAAGCAGCTCACAGGCCAAGTAGAAACTGGTAAAAATCTCTGATCATCTTGTCACTCAGATGCAGGTGACTTCAAGAGAAGATGTCATAGGAATGATTTAAACTACCGTTTTGCTTAAATTTTTTCCCACCTCCAGTCCTTCACCGTAGTTAGCCCCTCTTTTTGAAAATACTGATAATTGAATTAATAAACCAAGAAAATTAAATTGTGAATTCTTCCCCCAATACCAGGTGTTCTACTGGTTTTTTTCCTATTGATACACATAAGCAGGCAGGACTTCCCGCTGTAATAAATATCCTTATTGTTGGTAGAATATAATAATGTCGTAGTTTGCTACTACCTCAACATACTTGTTATTAATGAAGAAGTCAGTGCTTGCAGAACATCTGGTACTCTGAATAGTACCACTTGCTAGCAGCTTTTCTCTCTTTTGCTACTATGCAAAGTAACGAAGTAATTAAAATATTTCTTAGTGCTGTGAAGCAATAAACTTGGCAGGAAACAGAACGGGATAGAAACAATAAAGCTTCTCCGTGTTGCTTTGTCTATGTATAATCTCCTCCTCCACCTCCTTCCCTCGTTATGTACATTTTTGACATGTCTAAGAATGCGAAGAAGGTTGGGAGACTCCTGGTGCTCTCAAGAGATTTGCACCCACTTATCAGACATAGGGCAATTTATGGTTTGGCCAGTTCTTAGGGGTGAAGCCAGTGCAGGGGGTAAATGGCCGCGAGATGAGTCTGTGTCCCAGTGCTAGCTGGGATTCTATGCGAGCACAGGTAATGTCCAAGGAGAAGACATAGGGCCAGTGTGAGCAGAGAGAATAGCTGAAGTTGTGCTGTGGTGTGAGGGTGGTTGAGCATTTAAAAGGTGTTTGGACATATCACAGAAATTATTTGGGCTCCCTGAAGTGTTCTTGAGGAGGAGTTGAGGGCTTAGCAGAGACCAGTGTTTAAGCCATATTCTCTGTAAGGACTGAGCAAGGTCGAGTGATTCTTCATCTGTCTTCAGACAATTTTGAACATCCCCATCACCCCATCTGTAAATTAGTTAGTAACTCCACTTTGATCTATCTAAATTTCTTTCTTAGAGCAGGCAGTGGTGTTTTGGTGGGTGGCAATTAAACAACTGAAGAGAGAACAGTAAAACTTGAAAATAGCATTTTGCTAATGATCTCCCAGAGTGTTAAAAGGATTTGTTTGATTAGACTGTGACTGCTCCCTTGTGAACAGCTTCAGCCTATTGAGTTTATTTGATCTGTAGATGTTATTCTTATATCTCTAGTTTGGAAGGAAGATTTTGATGGGAGTAGATGTTAAATGGGATACTTCTTATCTTTGCGTGTTCTTGGTTTTTCCTATATGCCAGGGTTTTTTCTATGTTCTGCAGAGAACATTGGAGTCAAAGAAACACAAGGACAGAGTAAGGAAAGTCTAAAATTTGATTTGTCAAAGATTAAAAGTGAAAGGAAAAATGGCTATCACTTTCTTTCTAAATTTAACTTTTTTTTAAACTTCTTCTACCTGCTGGGCTCTTGAATTCCAAATATCCACAGCATCCCTCCTCATCAGGAAAGCATTGTTATCCCTTTTGCATAGGTAATGACTATATGTCAGAGTAGACTCTCCAGTCTGTGCTACCCAGGCTTGAATTTTTGCTCTGCTGAGAACTACAAAGCCCTTTCACTTGTGTCACTTCATTTGAAATGCTCTCAGAAAGAACAGTAACACTTTCAGAACGTCAATTATGTGGTTCAAGGCAGAGTATAATTGGACCCAGAAAGCCTGTCTGACCAATTTGATGGTAATTTAAAGGAGTGAGGAAGAGAAGAGGCTGGGCAGTGAATATTCTTATTTTGGCAATAAGCATGCAGTGTGGTATGGAGACTTGCTATGCTGGTGTGATAAATGCGATGAAATCATAATTCCTTCTTCCACTGGCACTGCTTCTAGACTGTGTGTTCAGCTGAATTGGGAAGAAAACCCAGGGCCCTGAACACCCTGTCTTTATATCCTAATGCTCCACCCTGGATGGGAAGCAGGCCTGTAAGGCCTGTGAAGGGTGGATAAACTGTGTTCGTCATGGAAAACTCAGCAGTTGGCACACCTAACATTCAATCCCAGTACTGACCCAAACTTGTCCAGCTGGTTACTCACTACCTTTCCTAACAGTGAAGGCTCCTGTGCAGAGTGGGGCATGTCTGGTGGGAAGGGAACACACAGAATGATGTATGTCTTGCTAGGAAGGGAACATCAGCCCTGGGTTCAAGGAAAGGGGGATTGTGAACACTGTATAAACTTGTTTAGAGTGAACACATTGCAAGAATATTCTGTATCTTCTGGGGTTTTTGTAATGTCAATTAGTTGTTGATTTATATTAGTGATGAATCATTCTTAATCATATCCTATGTTTATTTCCAGTCTACCTTGATATCTTTTTGTACCTTGTTTTACTATATATGCTGCAGAAGTAACAGAGGTTGTTTTTTTTTAATTAGTAGTGAAGAGAGTAATCTCTCTTCAGTAAGACTGTCTTTTTTGTGTCATTCAGGGCTTTCAGGAAACACATCAATTTGTAATGTCATAGGTGAGTTCAGAGTTTGAAAAACCTGGACATAAATTAAATTAGTGCAGAGAATATCAGAATGTAGGTTTCTGAAAAACACCAGAATGAACTATTCATCACATTTAGAAAAGCACAAGGATACTTTTTTCCAATGTTTGTTGTCCTATATCACCATAATTTAAAATCCATTTTTTGTTTTATAGTACATATTTCTACAGAATTTCTACAAACTGGTTTCACTTTTATAGTATTTATTTTGTTAGCAAACCCTGGAGTCCTTATTCTCCACTGCATTGCATATAGGGCAATGATTTCTATCACTACAGAGAAAAGGCATTTTACACTGGTATCAGCTTTGCCACAGAAGTCATTCAGTGTAATGAACTGACAACCAGCAAGCTAGTTTCCTGTGTCTTGCTTTCTACATTGCTTCTGCCTCTTTATTGCAAACTTTTGCAAGAATTGCCTCTGACTTTGAACTGCTGCAAAGCTGATCGCACACAGATTTCACTAGTGAGAAAAGACCATTAGCAAATTTAAGGAGCAGATTCAGATAAAGTAGTTGTCCTTGGTGGATAATACAAATCCAGTGAAGCTGGCATGTTGTTCTTTAGGTAAAGTCTTGATTTGATATGTGCTTAAAATTTTTTGTTAGTTTGATATCAGCTAGAAATATGTTAAAAACCAAAACAACTAACTTGCTACATCAAAACTTGCTCCATCTGTTCTACGCATAGAAAGTGTCTTAAGGTAACTTAAATATCTCTCAAGAGCATTTCAGAACTAAATCATCCGTGTTCCCACTTGCTACAAATTGTAACCTGCTGCTTTTCTCATGATATGATATCCCTGACTTGCAAATTAAATATTAGCCAGCAATGACACAGGAAATAAAAAAAAAATCCATGGAAACAGATTGGTGAGATTGCATAATACTCATGCAAAGAGATGCCCATTCTGATGAACTGAAAAAGTCTCAATGAATTTTGTCATTAAAATCTTTTGCGCTGAAGATTTTTTCCTCCAAACTGGAACTGCTGGAAAATCATGCAAGCTGGGCTCCCTGAATTAATTATTTGATATCTAACTAAAATTGCAACCAAGTCTTCCCAGAAAAATAGTGGGATGGAAAAGCATTAGTGGGTACAGGTCTGCAGGCACTAAAACCAGTGACAGATTCAGAAGTAACCCCCAGCTGCTTCATTCCAGGTAATTATCACAGATATGCATTTTGTTGTCCATAATATACACATATGTGCTTGCTCTTTTGTGCACTGAGGACTAAATAATATTTCTATAATAGTAACTGTGTTATGGGATTAAGATGACTGCAGAGGACAGAAGGAAGGACACTGGAAAACTCTGCTAGATGACTGTAAATTATATAAAATATACCAAATCACTGACCCTTGCTTATGCTTTGCTACTTCACATCAGTGGTTATTATACCTGCTTACTGGTTCACCAAATCAAACATCTTTGGTGGGAGTTGAGGTCTTGACAGATGGCTCTCTTGAAAGCTACTTCCTCATAATGTTGCTGCTATGCTACATATAGGATAACTGCTTTTTTCAAACATACACTGGCTGAAAAAGGGCAGGCTTCACCAACACATGTATTCGGCAGGACAGTGAATTCCTCCTAGGTTTATGTCCTTTTTTCTTGATAAAGTTGTCTCATGAATAGTTTCAACAAGCTCATCTTTAGGAACTCTATACACCAGCAAAAGATCAACAGTTTCCCCATCAGCAAAATAAGCAGTGAGGAAGTTTATGCATTGGTCTGTGCTTGAATGGTGGCCATGTAGGTCTATGCAGGCCAGTTGTAAAGCTTTAGCAGTGGAGAGCAGTAGATATTGTCTATCTTGACTTTAGCAAGTCTTTCAACACTATCCCTCCCAACATCCTCACAGGGAGACTCAGGAAGTGTGGACTGGATGAGTGGACAGTGAGGTGCATTGAGAACTCTCTGAACAGCACATCCCAGAGTGTCTGGATGGAGACCTGTCACTAGTGGTGTCTCCCAAGGTTCCGTACTGGGCCCAGTATTGACTTGGATGAAGACTGCCTGCTCAGCAAGTTCACTGATGACACAAAACTAGAGCCGACAGAATGTTCTTCCTTCAGAAGTACCTTGATGGGTTGGAGAGATGGATGGGCAGAGAAGAACTATCTGAAGTTCAACAAAAGGCAAAATGCAGGCTCCTGGTCCTGCACCTGTATAGGCTAGGGACTGACCTGCTGGAAGCAGCTCTGCAGAGAAGGACCTAGGGGTCCTGGTGGACAATAAGCAAGGTATCCTAGGGTGCATTAGGAAGAGCATTGCCAGCAGGTTGAGGGAGATAATCCTGCCCCTCTACTCAGCCCTGGTGAGGCTGCATGTGGAGTGTTGTGTCTACTTCTGGACTCCTCCGTACAAAAGCAACATGGAGCTCCTGGAGTGGGTCCAGCAGAGGGCTAAAAAGATTATTAAGGGACTGGAGCATTTCTCTAATTAGGATAGTCTGAGGGAGTTGGGCCTGTTCAGCACCAAGAAGGGAAAACTGCAGGGATGGGGGAGGAATTTTTCTCCTCCTCTCCTTGCAAATGGAGGACACTTCACTTCTTGCCTTAATGGGGGTGAGGTGTGTGCTGGAAAATCTCTGAGGCTGTTTTGCTCTCGACCTTGTCATCTGGCTGTTCTCTGGCCCTGGGTTGCCTACGATCTGCTCTGTCGCCAGCTGGCCCTGCTCAGATTTCATCAGAGAGGTTTGGCCCATCCTGCAGAGGAACCTTTTGGGGAGGGAGTCGTTTCTCTTTTTCTCCTCTCCTGACCCCGTATTTTGGCAGCAGTTTGTGCTTTGCGAGGAAAGGGGGAGTCCTGACCACAGCCAGCCGCAGACATTGTATGTTTCATGGGAAAAAAACAGCCCTCCTTTCCCTTTTTTTTCCCCTTCCCCTCCTCAGTGAGGGGGGAAATCTCCACCGTCAGCTTTTCCTGCACATCAGGGCCTCACGCAGCAACTGCCAGAGCCCAACAGCACCCCCTGCTGGCCACACAGAGCACTGCAGGCTCTGCTCCTCCGGTGATCCAACAGCACCCTGCACCTCACCACAAAGCACTGCAGGCTCTGCACCTCTAGTGATCCAACAGCGCCCCCTGCCAACCATGATTAGAATCGCAGTAGAGGACAGAGAAGTATCAAACTGTTTCCTTTTTGAAGGGGACTTTTGGGTACAGGATCATTGTTTAGTTGTTTTTGTGTTCTTTTTCTGTTTTTGCCAATATAAATATATCCTTTAATAAAGGGTTGTTATTTCTTCCTTTTTCCATACTTCCTCGATTGGAGCCTCTTAATTTTGGATTTACAATTGCTGAGAGAGAAGAGTTTGGTCTACCACATAACTCATGCTCCTTAGCAAAACACTTCAGTCTCCTTAAACTGAGACATGACCTAAGCACTGAAACAGATGGCCCAGAAAGGTTGTGGAGTGTCCTTCACTGGAGATATTCAAGAACTGTCTGGAAGAAATTCTGTGGAATGTGCTCTAGGATGTCCCTGCTTGAGCAGGGAGTTTGGACCAGATGACTCACTGTGGTCTCCTCTGTGATTCATACTGTGATTCTTACCCATACTGTGATTCTTACCCATACTGTGATTCTGTGAAAATCAAGTAAGTAAAACTTGAATGAAACCTTGATTTGTGCATCCCCTTTTTAGCAGGACAGGGGGAAGAAATAATATTTAAAAATGTAATAACTTGTGATCAAGACAATCTAATGGAAAATAAACAAATGCTGTGTGCAGATGTAAAGTGCAAAAAAAAATATTATGATTCTATTCTCTACTTCCCACCAGCAGGTAATGTCAAGACGCATTGTGGGAAGTAGGACCTCAGTTATGCATAGTGGTTGCTCTGAAAGACCCACCCCGTGCAAATGCCCCACCATCCTCCTTTCTCTTACCTTGTGAGATACACATGGTATCCCTTTGATCAGTTTAGGTCAGCTGTCCTGACTGTGTCCGCCTCGAAGACTCTTGCCCATCCTGTGAGAGACTGAAATGATTAATAGCATAAACATTATTAAAATCACTGAAAGACTTCTGTCTACTGTAGTAAACTGTGCAAAGAAGCAACTGCTCACTGAAGCCCACCCCTCCTCTAATACGCCTACTAATTTGGACTGTGACATAAACATAAAGAAGAAATTTTTAGATGATGTTGAGACACTGAAACAGGTTTTCCCAGAGAAGTTGTGCATGTCCCGCTCTTGGAAGTGTTCAAGGCCAGGTTGGATAAAACTTTGAGCAACTTGATCATAGCAAGAGATGCCCAGAGGGGTATTGGAACTAGATCATCTCTGAAGGTCCCTTCCAACAGATATCATTACGTTATTTTCAGAAATTAGCAACTTCTGAAATTTGCGTAGCTATTTTCCTTTTTGAGAGAAAAAAAGGGATGAGTAGTAGGTTTTAATTTGACATTTGTAAAAAAATAGTAGCTACTACTTACTTATTTACTTACTGACTACTATGACTTCAGGGTCATTTCCTACAGCCCTGCACACCCTGTATGCCAGACAAGCTCTGGACTTCACAGGCTGCCAAAACAGTCCAGCCACCTTCCCTGTTGTAAGTAGCTACAGATCTTTTTTATTCCACAGTAAAATCCAGCACAAACGTTCAGTAGATGTGGGCAGCTTCTGCACAGTCTTAAAATAAAAGCAGAATTTATGATGGGAAAAAGACTAGTTGAAGCAGTTTTATTTGCCCATAGCACTTTTTTCAAGAGCCAGCTTTTAAGAAGAGGGAAATCATTCAAGTTTTGTCTTTTTTTTTTTTTTTTAATCACTCCTTTTTTTGTTCTCCTTTAGAAACTACTTTAACATAGATCCATCCTTGGAAGACTGGTGGGAGGTAGTGTGGGTCAATTTATTGTTCAGGCTTTTAAGTGGAATGGAAAAAAATAAGAAAATCGAGGTTGCAAGGAGAGGTGAGTTATCTATTATTTCTTTGCCTTTTTTCATATTACCAATTCACCAGCAGGGTGAAAAACACATGCTGAACAAAAAAATAGAGTAACTTAATTTTCGATGATTTCAGATAATACTTTCTTTGTGTGTGAAGGTAAAATAAAATGCCAGTGACTCTTACTCTTCTGTGTTTAAAAAATAATTTTTAATATTTTATTCAGCCTTCTTTTATTTGCTTGTTGTTTCTCAAGGCTCTGATGCCTTAACAATAAGTGCATTGTGCAAGTGCTTGTGAATCCTTGTGAATACCATACACTTGTGAGACTAGAAGGCCAGCTCCTGTTGCAGTGAGATGTGTTCTCCATGTGTTCAGGAGATTCTAGAAGACAGGGCTTGAAGAATGGTAGGGAAGTGGAGCTGTGAATTGTTTGAATGTGAGGACGCAAATTAATAGTGACAGTGAACAGTGAATGTTTAGAAAACAGGAAGCCCTTTAGGGTTGCATGAGTTAAAGCAATACTGAGTATTTACTTAAATTAAATTGTGTATTTACTTAAATTATTATTAAAGTAATATTGTGTATTTATTATACATAAGACAACTTATATAACAGGTTTTGTCAAGCTCAGTATTCATTATCTTAGAGCATCTCACGGAGAATGAAAGAAATGCTGCTATGGACACCTTGGCTTAAAAACTTTAGTGTTTAAACTTAAAGCTTAGAACTACTCGTATGAACACATTCAAATGCATATTCATTTTCTGGAGACTTTGGAAAATTAGTTTAAGTTTTCCAGGGAGTAGAGAAGCTGAGGCACTGATTAAAAAACCAAAAACTTCTAAATAACAAAAAAAAAATCAAACCCAAAACCCATCACCAAACAAACAAATCCTCCTCCAACTGCTAGATATTTGAGGTAGGTGTTCAATGATAGGCAGAATAGGCGTGTTCAAGTCCTGGAAAAGATAATGGGAACTCATTTTACCTCTATAATTACTTCTTGCAAACCTATTGTCCATCAAAATGAGTTGCATCTGGATGAGTAGGTCACAAAAGTCTGTGGAGAAGTTCTGGAAGTCATATTTCTTCCCTTCCGTGCCACCTAGTTCTTCATATTATAACAATTCTTAATTAGATTCGGTGTTGCTTGTTTTTGTTACTAAGTATTTTAGCAAGTCCCAAAGCAGAAGGCTTTTGTGAATGCATGAAAAAAATAGAATAACCAAGTTTTCTACCTTAACACTGGTTAATTCATTAGCAGAAATCTCATCTATACGTGCTTTTTTGTCTGTGCTTTGATTCCTGTTGTGGTTTAACCCTAGCTGGCAACTAAACAACATGCCTTGGTATCTGCATGGTACTGTGAACAACCATGAACCTCTTCTGTTTTTTCTGCCATTGGTATGCCATAACTCTGAGAACTATTTGCATGGCTAAAAGTATTTGGTGATTAGGTGGTGTTCAGGCAATACCTGTTCTGCTCTTGGCCCTTCTGAGTAAACTGAGAACAAGATGCCCATCAAAAGTAGGCTTATGGGGGCAGCTCTCCACTTGACATTGCTAGACTTTGGATAGGCAAGCTGCCAGGGAGGAGTCCTTGCTATGTGGCTACTGACCACTCCAAACACCTGCCTGGTCACTGGGGTGGCAATTCCGAAACAGCCAGGAGAACAGTGTTTACTATTTCCAACCTGCAAGTGAATCAGGTACTCTGATCTCTCCTGGTACTTAGCAATTCAGGGCAGGATTCAGCTCCTCTACAGCCACAGACTCAATTTTTAGGCAAACACATAAGCTAGTCAGATAGGCTTTTCCTGTATTCAAACTAAAACAGTGTAGAATGACTCTGGAGGTACCCATGCCTTTCCTTGATTAGAGAGGGCGGAGGGTGTCCGCCTGATTAACTTAGGCTGAAGGCCTGCTTTTCAAATGGTGGGAATTTAAATGAAATTAATTGCTTTCTAGGTTTCCAACTTTTTGCAAAGGTAGTTTGATAACAGTTCAAGGTCTTGGAATGAAAGCTACCAGTAGAGAGTAGAGAGATTTAGCCCAGAGCAGGTTAGCAGGAAGTAGATGGCAACCGAATGGAATTACATTTTGTGCTGGGTCTCTTACACTTGAAACAGTATATGATATATCTGAACTTGTTTTGCTGCATCAGATGTTTTAGGAAGATGTGGATTTTTATAAATGTATAAAAAAATCTAGCTGGCAATTCTCAATACACTCCCTTTTCAGGTAATTTTTAAAAATCAGATTAAAGGAATAAGATAAATAGAAATCTAATTATAGACTTTGACAATAATGGAATTCTACCTATGAAAAATACACTTGTTGAATCTCTGACTTTTTATTAACAATAAGATATTAACCTGCACTATAAAACTCAAGGGAAGCTTCTTCTCTTTGGTAGCTTGAGTATGCTAATGATTAAAGTATTCATTACAGAAATCTAATTTTTAATGATCCAGCAGTTTGATCAGATTAATAGAATTGATTAATTTTGAAATAGAAGTAAATCTGCTACATACAGGGTGATGGTAGGTCTGGTACGTGTCACTCATTCCCTTCGGCATGGCCTCCATCTTGCTGTTAACTATACAGAGGGACTATACCATTAAATTTGGCACTTACTATTATAGTGGAAACCCCTTCTCCTCTCTTTCCTTTAAGAGTAGTATTTGCTATTTTAATTCTTCTGTGAACAAGGCAGCTTTGCACTGCCCTTCTCTCAAAAGATAGAACAATGACTGATGTACTGCACATGCTATAAAAAGGTGGTTTTGTTTGCACTCTTGTGGTGTGTGTGGGTGTGCCATGTGTATATTTCAAATCATTCTTCTGAGGCTTAATTCCATTTAATGAAGTGTATCTGTAACAACAAGAAGACAGATAATTCTGCAAGTAGGATATAGGCTACATTCATTTAGCATGAAAGATGCTTTAATCTGACCCAAACCCCTAGGTCTAGGAACTGTGTGGCTGTAGCAGGCAGTCCATTTTTTAATACCTGCTAAAAGTTGGAGTTGTAGCCTGTTTTACTTACTTGTGTTTGAAAGATTAAAGAAGGAGCGACTGGGTTAGGGAGGGAGTGGTTTGGAGCACAGGTAGGGCATTAGGTTGTCCTTTTTTAATTTTTTTAGATAATGTGAAGAGCATGACTTTCATGGTAACTCAAACACTTTAATTAAAATTGTGCTTTGGAATAGATGTAAAATGTAGCCACAAGTAACATCTGCAGTTTAGGTGAAAGCAAATATATTGTGCTGGTTTAAGAGTCAACCAACAGGGGAAATGAACTCAACTCAAAGGAGAGACCACAAGTCAGAATAACAATTTATTAAAACAACACAGCAAGCACAATCACACAAACAAACAATTGGTCCTAACCCACAAAACCCACATGTACAACCCGGTACCCTGGGGCATGAACAAAGTGGTGTTCCCTGGGCCCCGCTTGAGTCCAAAGTAAAGGGAGAAGGGAAAAACCTGCTGGTGGGAGAGCTGTTGCAGTCTGGTCAGAAGCGGTGATTGTAGTCCAGCTGAGGTTGAGAGTGATGAACTGCAGTCTTCCTTCTGGATCCCACGAGTGGTTGCAAAAGTTCTGAAACTCTAGGTTTATATATTCTCCAGTTCAGGCAGAGATGGTCAATCTTTCCCTCAGAGCGGGGAGTTCCATAAAAGGCTCAGAGCGGGGACTTCCATAAAAGGCTCAGAGCAGGGACTTCCATAAAAGGCTCAGAGCGGGGACTTCCATAAAAGGCTCAGAGCGGGGACTTCCATAAAGGGTGTGAGGACAAGAGCATCCTCTTATTTCACAGGCTTCTTAACACATAGTTTATAGCCTGAGGAGTCAGGGTCTATGGGCGGAGGGTGTGAATAGTCTATTGACAACAGTTTCTGGGTAATGGCATGGAAGGCTATAGAATACACAGTTTTGGGTTATACCCATACCATGATGAACTGATCTCAGCTGTCCTAACTAGGACATATATACAGAACGTATATGAAAATAGGGGAAAGCAGTGGTCTCAACTCCTTTAGGAGGAAGGGTATGTAGTTAACCTACATATGTATTTAAAGACAAATACTGACACTGGCTGATAAGCTGTTCAAGCACCACAGCTCAGTTTTGCCTCCAGGCTGGAGGGAAAGGAGCAGATCTTGATTCTAAGAGCTAGGGCAGCTTTGCTGAATCTGGTGAAGTTGCACTGATTCGTACCCTCAAAAGATCTACTTACTTACTCTGCCCATTGTAGGGTGCTCTCAAGATTTTCACATCATAGATAAAGCATGTCTGTGAATTCTTATAGCAAAACAAAATACTTTTAAAACAAACTTTGTAGAAGAGGGAGGATAGAAGAAGAGAAAAATTCAAGGTTGAATGGGGGGACACAATAGTGGTATAATGAGTGATTTGGAAAGCAAAATATTTTTCAATATTTGACTGGTATTGTGGTTTAGCCCCAGCTGGCAACTAAGCCCGATGCAGCTGCTTGCTCACAGCTCCACCAGGAGGATGGGTGAGAGAACCGGAAGAGTAAAAGTGAGAAAACTCCTGAGTTGAGACAAAGAGAGTTTAATAGGTAAAGAAAAAGTTGTGCACACGAGCAAAGCAAAACAAGAAATTCATTCACCACTTCCCATGGGCAGACAAGTGTTCAGCCACTTCTAGGGCTCCATCACACATATTGATGGGAATTACTTGGGAAGACAAATGATGTAATGCCAAATATTTCCTGTTTCTTTCTTCTTCACCCCACTTTATATACCTCATATGGTATGGAATATCCCTTTTGTCAGTTGGAGTCAGCTGCCCTGGGTGTGTCTCCTTCCAGCTTCCCATGCATCCCCCGCCCCTTTGCCATAATGGGCAGAATGTGAAGCAAAAAAAAGCTCTGTGTAAGCACTGCTCAGCAGTAACTAAAACATCTGTATCTTATCAACAGTGTATCTAGCACAAATCCAAATCATAGCCCCATACTAGCTACTGTGAAGAAAATTAACTCTACCCCAGTCAAAATCAGCACAACTGGCCACAGCCCAAATCATCAGGGAGAATGATACCTGCTGGGGAATCAAATGAGATGCAATGATTTGGCTGCATGCACTAACTGGTCACTGCTGTTCCACTGTGTGGTGACTTTTCAAGGGGGTTAGTGGGAACAAATGAAGGCAAAACCACGAACAAAGTAAACCATGGTGCAAGTACTATAAGCATCAGAAATCTCTCTCTGACAAGATAGAAAGGAAAATCTTTCAGTAGCACTTTAACTGAAGTATAGGCCCAGTAATGATGTTGAAAGCAGAAGTCTGTCATCATTGCATGTATATGGCAAAATTGTGTAGAGTTAATTCTTTTGCAACCTGTTTTTAACACTGTTGCCTCAAGTTTTATTTTGTTGAGTAATGGTATAAATTTTATTGGTTCTGATTTTGGCTAATTTGCTTTCAACAATGGCTTGCTGTAATATGGAGAATCACATTACACTGGAGAATCATACTTAAATAGTTTGCAAAATGAGACAAATCAAATTAAAAAATAAAGATGAACAAAATCTGATCAGCAGCACTTTTTCAACAGGAGTGAAATTCGAGCATTAAAAATGTTTTTCTGTTGAAAATCTATTATTTGTCAAAAAACTCTCACAAACAAGGAGAAAAATCTCATTTAAAATGTGGAACTACACTTGAAGGCTGGACTGCTTATGGTTTTCATAGTGTTAGGGACTACAAGTTAGTGTGTGAAGGAAATACATAGGAGTAGGTGTATTTATGGGGATCTTTCGAAGCCTTCATGTTCTCTTTTTCTGCTACAGCTTCTTTCCCATTGTTTACCTTTGCAAATGTCTAGACTAGATGCTCCTTTACCCTTTTGTTTTGCCTGATTGCAAGTTGCACTGGAAAGCTATGATATGGTACTTTGCTAATATTGCATTTTTCCTGGACACATCACAAGAGATGGACTTTTCTGCTGTTAGCAAATTGCATCTAGCTAGAAGAGAATCACATTTACCATGTTACTGGAGAAAGCATAAGCTATTGCCAATGATCCTGATTTTCAACTTAAGTCTCCTCAGTAAACTTCCTCTTGCAGCTCTCAGATGCCTCAATCTCTCTGGGTCATTGAGTAAGAGCTTCTCCAGAGTGCAATTCAGATCTTAGGAGGTCCAACTCACCTTTGAGGTGCCTGCCTGCCTGCTTCACTGGAGTGGGAGCTTCAGGTTTCCTCATTTAAGCAACTCAACAAAGTGCCTAAAAGCAAGTGGTATAGGTTCCTCCTGTGTTTCTAAAGAAAATAATGCATTTTATATGAGTTGCAGAGCTGCTTGAAATAGTTAAGATGCAGTCCAGGCTCAAAATAATATTACAATTTTATATTTCTTTTCCTGTGCCTGGTATGTACTGGATGCATTTGGATTTTCACCCATGGTGTGAAGTCATTTTAAATAGCAAAAAAGTTGTGTAAACTGGGAAACCTAAAATAGCATAAACCAAGAAAATACTCCAGCAAACTGGAGACTATTCCTTTTGTCAGCGTTTGGCAAGGGAAAAAATGGTAAAGCTTGAAGTAAGCAGAGAACATCAGAACAGCTGAGCATTAAAAAGTCATATTGCCTTCTGGTTGTCATGCCTAAAAATAACTTACATGTGGTGAATACTCCTGACAAACGCTTCTACACATTAAAAAGTAAGGGGAAAATATCAAAGTAACTGCTGTTTTATGGGTTGTCATGTATACCCTGGTCTGTTTACAGCAATAATAATAAATATTTTCAACTCAGAGTGAGCTATTCATCTCAAAGATGTCCAGGTGGTTTACAAATGACTAAATGTATTGCTCTACATGGCAGTGAACTGCGGCCACAAGAGCAGCCTGATCATCTATATTGGTACTTCCTGGCAGTGGAAGGTAATAAATGTACTCATACCCTGAGTGAATCTGTAGGGATTGTTTGGGAAAGCAGAATGTAAATGGAGACCTGAAATCTAGCCAAGCAGTGAACAGCAAAACGCAAAGAGTCGGATAGGACCAGGTATCAAGTTTCTGATACACTTTGGTAATTCTTTGAGCGGCTGGATTAAATTTTAACTAGAGCTGGAAAGAAACTTTCCTTCTTGGAAAACTTGCAGGGCAAAACCTTACCCTTTTCACCCCAATGTGAGTACCTCACCTGAGCTATTGCCTACACTTTTGAGGTCAAAAATTGCAGGTATGTAAGTAGCTATTGTTTCAGTTTTAAAAGGTCAGGAAACCTGATAGACCAGGTACTCCTTCCTGTTAAAAACCCTCACTGCAAACAGCTATTTTCCTAATGAACTTGTGTTATATTATTGAACATCCAAATCATTAAAGGAAGTTAACAAAAAAGCTCTATTTGACTGAAGCTCGGGTAGAACTAAGTGGAATTTAAATTAACTGCTAGAATTCAGTAGTGATTCTCTTCCATCCTTTGGAGAAAAGGAATTTAAAATTGCAGCATTTCTGTTTAACATAAACTTTTTTTGAGAAACCAAGGTAGGGCTGAGGTTTATACCTTAAACATGACCAGGTCTGCTGATATTTTGTAAATCTTTTGGTGTGCATGGGGCAAGCTTTTAGTAAACTGTGTCTTAGCTGTTATTTTGATGGTAGTCTTCTTGAAAGTTAGTGTTTCCACGTAGTTTTCATCCTGAGCAATGCAAAACCTGATGAATTTACATGGAATTTGTTTTTATGTTTGGGAACATGACAAAATTGGAGCACTTCAGTAGCATGTTTCTAATTTTACATTAAAGGAAAAACAAAAGAATTGCACAAATTTATGTGTATTGGAATCATTAAGATGTTGACAGTGTTTTCTTGGATGCCTACTTATAAAACTTTGGCTTGCTGCTTCTGTGAAAACTTTGCCAGCCTTTACTCTAAAGTTTGTCTGTTCTTAGGATAAATACGGATGATCTGCCTGCCTTTTTCAGTGGATTGCTTGCAAGCATTCTGAGTCAACATTTCTGAACATAACTAGTTAAAGAAACTGCAGAGATGAGTTTACAAACCATGGAGGAGGAGGAAACACAAGGATGAGGAAGAGTTCAGAGGACTGTTTTGTGTGTGTGTGTGCATGTCCATTTTGCTCAGTTTATCATCATTACTGCTAAATTACTTATGTTGTTTTCCCATGTTCTTCCTTACTGATAATCTCCTGTTCTGCTGCCAGTTGTGTTTCTAGACACTTGTAGTATATGATTGATGGTGTACTGTATTTTGGATTGACTCACTGTATCTCAAATACTTAAAACACACTGCTTGTATTTGAAGAATTTAAATCGGAGCACAGTTTGCTGCAAGTCAGAAATCCCTGTGAGCAAGAGGAGCCACAGACACAGGTTGCAGCAAAGCAGGGAATACAAGGAGAGTCAGTGGATAGATCACAGCAAAACCTTGTGTGTGCTGCCTCCTGCACACAGATTTGACAGCTACAGCTGACTTATTGATTTGGTAGTCTCGCACTGACTGCTGGTTTCAATAGCAAAGCCTCTAACCGGTTGTTAAACTGAGCAGGCATGTAGACAACATGCCAATGAGAGTGTTTGGGCGAGGAGAAAACTGTTGGGTGCATGCCTCTTTGCTTTGGCTCCCCATGAGATATGTGAGGTTGGCTGTGCGTGCCGTCACAGGCATATACTCAAGGACAGCTAAGAGTGAGCTCAAGTGCACTGCTTCCACAGGGGAGAAAAAGGCGGCTGCTGACAGTACAAGCTAGCATGATCATGACAGAGCCAAGTAGCAGAAAGGAAGGATATAAAAAATGCCGGAGTGCTACGTTCAGTATTGATGGCTATAGCTTTACAATTGGTGAGCCTGATTTAATTCCTCTTCTTTTCTTCATTGCCTCTCTTCTTCTTCTTTCCTCTCTTTCTTTTGAGCTCCAGTGAGTACAGGTAAAAGATAGCTGTTGACAACTGTCTTTTGTCAATATATGCCTTCAAAATGTATAAATGCCCTGCAATTTTTGCTTGAATTGGTTTCACATTCTGTTTTCTGTATTTTTTCCTGCCAAAGAAAATTGCCTTTGATATGTAGCCCCTCTAGATACTTTTGCTGGGTTTTGGCACAAGTTCACCAAGACATTTTAGAACTTTACCTCAGGAAATCTTGGGCTTCAGGATTGTGGGTTTCCAACTTGCTCGCTGCATTTCCTTCCTATGAGCCCAGAACATCACCCTTGGGAGCCTTGGCTTTGTTTGAAATATTTGTTTACTTAGTCAGGGTTTCCAAATTCTGTAACTTTTTTTCATTTCTCAGTTTGCAGAAAGATATATATGTAATAGTTCTTGTTGCCTCTCAAAGACAGGAAGCAAAATTGCTGGGACAATTGCTGGTCTTATCCTCCCCCCCCATGTCACCACAGATCCTCCCCCATGCCGCTCACCTGCGACACTCCACACAGGACTGCCCCGCCGGTCCGAGGATCCCCACGGCCTTCCCGACACCCCTCCCCTCCCCCAAATTGGACTGGCAAACCTCTGCACCCTCCAATCCGCAGTTCTGCAATACCCCTGCGTCCGCGCAGCGCAGCCCCAGTGGAACCACCACATGGCCCCCCGGCGCAGCCCCACTTTTTGTTGTACATTGTATCAAACTATACCCTTCACTATGGAGTTGTCAAGTACTTCAAAGCAGGGGGGTTACCTATTACTTGCAGCTGATTGGTTGTCTTATTCCTAAGCAAGGTCGAAGGCTGCATAACCACTAACTTCCCACTCGATATTACTAAACCAATTATGACTATTACAACTTTTGCAAGAACACTCTGTTTATTCCTTATATAATCATAATGATAGTGAGACACTGATGTTTCACCAAGTATCTACTTTTTTTGTGGAAGCATTCCACAATTCATTTCATTATCCAGCCCTCTACAAGTTCCATCCTTCTACTTTAACAGAAAGGTAATTACTGATATACTTTTTTCTTGTTGTCAAGACAACATGTGCTTGTGTGCTCTAATTTTGTTTCTCAAGAATGTATTAAAAAAAGCAACAAGCAGACAGTTTTTTCTTTTTCTTTTCTCTTCCTTTCCCCCCCACCTCTTCCTTGTAAAAGGATTTTTTTAAGCAAAGGTTTTTATTTTTGTTTCTTTTGGGAGTGGAGCAGTGGTTGCCAAAGATTTTTGACTGCCTAGAATACAGAATAGTGTTATACAGTATTTGAATGGAAATAAAATCTGAAGAAGATACTTAAAATATAGGAAAAGCAATAAAAATTGCATATTTACTATCTACAAATTAAAGTGCTTCATGGGACATCAGGAGGAGATTTCACCTGGTTCAGAACCACCAGCAATGGTGCTTCAAACAAACATTTAAAACCTCTCCCTCTCATTCCTCTAGTTTACCTGTTGTATTAAAAGGAACATTTGGCAGTGAGATAATTTGAAATGTGACAGTGGACATTCTTACTCTGTATATTGCTTTTTTCTTCCCTCTCTAGTGGTAGAAGTGAGTGTCAGACCACATTTTCCTGAGAAGTTCAAGGTTTCTCAAGCCACTGGTACTATTGAAAGAAGTAGTTCTGCCATTTCCCTTCAACTATCTACGTGTTTCCGCATTCTCATCATTTCTAGCCACTGTAGATGGTACTGCATCTGGGAAAGAACCAGAGTTAGGAACTGATCCTAGACAAAATCAGTCTCTTTACTTTTCTTCCAGTGTCATGTCAGTGCGGATTAGAAAATAAATGCAAGATGAAAGGATAGGACTGCCTCTTTTGGTCACAGTGCTAACTTAAAATGTTGGTGAAAGCAGGAATCCAATTGTGTGCTGCTTGTTTATTTTGACAGCCTTGTGGTCAGTTGTTGCTTCTGTGGTCAGTAGTTGACATCTTTTATTAACTTTGCTAAGGGTCGAGTTTAAATATTCTTCTAATTACAAAGTATAAATTAGGGAGCAAATAGTACAAGAAGTACATTTTGATCTTTCTTTGTTTTCATCAAGGCATTATCTGAAAACCAGGGACACTCGATGTTCTTTTAATGACTTCAGAGTGTCAGGGAGAGTCTAGACTCACTCATGTGAAATTGCGAAAAGCAATCCGTCTAATACATGTGGGCCTGCTGTCTCTTTTCTTCCATGCGCTCACAGAAAAAAGCCAGTTAGTATTTAGATGCATTGCAGCAATCACCTTTCTATTTAGAGAGCAAGACATTTGCTAGTGGACTCACTGTAACGAAGTTCAAGGTTGACAAACATTTGCTACTATGCTGTGTATGGAGCTACTTCAGACTACTTCAGAAGATTTTAGCATTAAAATACTGCTGATTTTCTCCTAGGAAGAAAAGAAAAAGTATTTCCCTGCTTACAAAAGTGTAAGTCATAAATCCTATAATAACTTTTGTTTTTAACAGCCGAGTTCTGATATTATGTCTCTCAAGCTTTATTTTATAGTGTGCTTTTCCAAAACAAAGCAGGTATATCCAAAACTGTGAAAATGTAATTTCAAGCAAATCTTTCGATACCGTCTCTCACAGTATCCTTCTGAACAAAATGTCCAGCACACAGCTTGATAAACACATCATGTGGTGGGTGAGCAATTGGCTTATGGGTCGAGTACAAAGGATAATAGTGAATGGTGGAACATCAGACTGCTGAACTGTCACTAGGTGGGGTTCCCCAGGGCTCCATCTTAGGCCCTGTGATCTTCAACATCTTCATAAATGAGTTGTTTAGCAGCCCTTCCAACCCTGCATCCAAATTTGCAGACAATACAAAACTGGGAGGAGCTGTTGACTCCCTCGAAGGCAGGGAGGCCCTGTAGAGAGACCTCAACAAATTAGAGGACTGGGCAATCACCAACCCTATGAAGTTTAACAAAGACAAGTGTCAAATTCTGCACCTGGGATGGGGCAACCCTGGATGTACATACAGACTGGGGAATGAGATGCTGGAAGGCACTGCTGTGGAAAGGGACCGAGGTGTCGTGGTTGATGGCAAGTTGAATATGAGTCAGCAGTGCCCTGGCAGCCAGGAGGGTCAACCGTGTTCTAGGGGGCCTCACCTTGAATATTGTGTGCAGTTTTGGGTGCCACAATATAAGAAACATATTAAGCTATTAGAGAGCATCCAAATGAAGGCAACAAAGATGGTGAAGGACCTTGAGGGGAAACCATATGAGGTGCGGCTGAGGTCACTTGGTCTCTTCAGCCTGGAGAACGGGAGACTGAGGGGAGACTTCATCACAGCCTACAACTTGCTCCTGAGAGGAGCAGGATGGGTAAACACTGATATCTCAGGTGACCAGTGACAAGACTCAAGGGAATGGCCTGAAGTTGTGTCAGGGAGGGTTTAGGTTAGATATTAGAAAAAGGTTCTCCATCCAGATGGTTGGACACTGGAACAGGCTCCCCAAGGAAGTGGTCACAGCACCAAGTCTGACAGAGTTCAAGAAATGTTTGGACAGTACCCTTAGGTACATGGTGTGACTCCTGGGGTTGGCCCTGTGCAAGGCTAAGAACTGGACTCAATGATCTGTGTGGGTCCCTTCCAATTCTGTAATTCTATGTATCCTCCAAGACTGCATGCACAACTAACTCAGGTTAGCTCTGAAGTGACCCCAGCTGGCTTCAGCTTGGAAGTTATCTTCCCATTATGGTATTGTCCTGTTGTACTCAAACTAGTAAAGCTTTCTGAAAGCTTGCTAGTTTTACAGATGTATTTCTTACAATAGGATTTTTTAAACTTTTATTAAAATGTGCACTCTAAAGACTATGGGATGTTTTTCTCTTTCGATTGTAAGCTAAACCTGTTCAATGTGTATATTAAGTGTTCATATCCATGCACAGACCAATCTAAAGCCAGGCTGCAGCATACTTCACTGGTGTTCATGATTTCTAATGACTGCTTGTATGAATGTTACCATTTGGAACTAGCTCATGTGACTTTTTATATTGATGGAACAGACTGATTATATTTAGAAATATACGACTCTATATTTTCTTGTGATATTACATTAAGCTGTCATATCAAAATTCCAAAAGGGGTGATTTGTGTGGTTTCCATCTGAAAAATAAATCTGCAAAATACTCAGTGATTACCCAGTGATATGGTTTGAAGCTGGCTCCCTGCCAAGTCTCCAAACCTTACCACAAGAAGTCCCCCAACCCCCCCAAAACCTCAGGAAGAAGAGGGAGAAAAACAACCAAGAAAACCAAAACAAGAGAGAGACAGCTAAAACAATATATATAAATATATTTACACTTATGTTACAGTTATATACAATTGAAACATAGATACAATTTTACAAGGAAAAGGGAAAGGGAAGGGGAAAGGGAAGAAAAGGAACAAAACCAAAATAAAATACATATATATATCCCAATCAGTAGCCCAAGATCTAGCAACTAGAAGAATTAGCAAAAGACTATCTTACTACTCGTCTTGGGACAACGGAGAGTCACGCTGGAATGATCGTTGGCAGCCTCCGTCTCCCAAGGTCGACAAGGCCTTACCAGGCCTCGCTCCCCAACACAACAGACTCAACAGCAGGGAACCTGCATCTCCAAGTCGCCAGAAGGAAAAAGACCGAAGGCCATTCCTCCTTTCTTCTTATAGCCCAGCTTACGTAAAAATCGTTGGGAATACTGAGTAAATCTGGGCCCTTCCTTGGTTACAAACTGGTCACCAAGGAAGGCTTAGACCAAACTACCACACCCAGTAAGGTTGTATCATTTGATTCTTCATAAGAAATCAGAAGAAAGAAAGAAATTATTCACTTCTGTTGTGCATATTTTTTGGTTTTTAGCTCTTGGTATTTAGCTCGATGAAACTTCTGCATCTTCAAAATCTACATATTAAAGTTGAGTACATTAGGAAGTTCTCATTTGAGAGTGAAAGGTCTCTGCAAGTTCATATATTCAGATAATAATCAGTTATATCTGCAGTTCTAATCTGAGAGACTGTGGCTGATTATATCTGCTGAGGACACTGATGATAGTTCAAGAAATCTTGATATGGACAGTTTGGAATTGTTTTCTGAGATTTTATAATTGTGTCAAATTTTAAGATTTTAGATTTCCTTCTGAATTTTTGTGCCTACACTCTGGCCTGAATCCAGTTGTACTGCTTATTCCACAAATGGTTTTCTTCAGAAAAGCCTCAAGAGATTGAAAGACAAGGTGCCATTTACAGATTCTCAGGTTCAGATGGGAATGCCCAGGTGCCTCCCCTGAGTGGGGGGAGGAGTTTTACACTGTCTGATATAACACTGTGGATCACGTGCAGTCCTCTGGTGGGAGGTCTCAGAAATGAGTCTGGGGATGCTTCATGCCCCATCTGAAGGGATGAATATCTTCAGGTCTACCTGTGAATGTGAATGTCCTGATACCTCCCCCAAGGGGGAGTTTTACACCGGATCCAGTTGTTTAAGGGGGGAAATTGATATGATAGAAAGGACCATCTCATCTCTACAGGGTCTGTTTCTTATTGGCCTTCTCCATTATCTGGTTCAGAACCCAGCTTGTAGCCTCTGGAGCTGTGTGCACACTCCCTCTACACCTGGGCCGTTACCTTGCACATTGTCAGCAAAGCACGCCTGCCCCTCCCTTGAGACCTGCCGGCCTACCCTTCCACAAGAACAGACAGCCTAAGGGGCCAGTGGAGTGGACAGCTGGTGGGGACTGCATAAGCCTCGCTGTCTTCCCTCAGGCAACGGCTGCTATCTTCAGAGGTCAGGGAAACCGCCACCTCTTGGCTGCTCAGTTGAAGTGTGGTGAGGGGCCTCCGGGTACCCACCTGCTTGGGCGGGGGCCCAAGCAGCGCTGTCCTCTGAGGGCATCTGATACTCTAGTGTCAGATGTACTGTAGTGGAATTGGGGGAATAGCCCATTTCCAGAGGGAACATAGTTCTCCTAGGTCTGCTTCTCTAGCCAGTAACAACATTTATTTCCCTTGGGTTTTTTATTTCTCCTTTGCTTGTTTTTCCTCTTTTAAGGATTTTTCTGTGGGTTGCTAGGCAACAATAGGGATGAAGAAGGACAGTAAAAGTTCTCTCCAAAGCTATGGAGAGAGGGACAGAGCTCTGTGCGAGAGCTGCTATCGGTCAGAAAACACTGGGTTGCTGCTGGGGAGGTTTCACCAAGTGAGGAAACTTTTGATTCATGTCCTTTTATTCCTGTTTCAAAAGCCCTGTGAATTGTTGTGAAAGTACTAAGTGTCATCTCCCAGTGTGAAAAGCGCAGTGATTTCTTTCCTCATAGTTATTACCACAGTGGTTAGCCAGATGTGTGAGTGTAATAAGATCCAGGAATTGCATTTTATAAACTATGTCACAGAATGCAAAAACCCACAATGTTTGTATTTAGTTCTTGCTGGAGACATATGTCATGACAGACAATGAGAAAAATCCCTTTGATCTGGAGAAAGAGTGTTATTAAACAATAGGCAAAGGGCTACATAAATTATTTCACACGGGGTTTGTGAATGTTTCTTTGATGTATCTGGTGGCCTTTTCTGGCATCTGTGATGTTGTAACCAACTACGAACACATGAAAATGCATAAAAATTTTAAAATCTATCTTGGGAAGGAATGAGTTAGGGCATGAAATACTCAGATGTGAATATATTTGAACTTTTGAGGAGTTAAAAGTCTGGATGCCCACAGTGTGTCACCATCCCTTTCCTTAATGAGCTGACAACCCAGATCGGAATGCTCCTGGTACGTATCAAGCTGTTGATTTATGTTTCAGTGGGGGATCATAATGAGTTTGTGGTATTGAAGGAGGTACTTCTGAATCTGGATAGACCTAGAATGTGTTTTGGTTTTATGTTCAAACAAACAAAATCTCATGGGGTGACAGTGGAATGATAAAACTGAACAAGTTCTCTCTCATCTTGAGGATTGGTTTTTTTAATATGATAGAATACAGAAAAATGGGCTCAAGTGTGATCTGAGCTCTCAGCAGTAATATCACTTTTCCCTATGAACAGAGCTTGCTTATTGACATGCAGAAAATTGCAAATTAGTGGGACAAAAATTCAGAAGCACTAGTGCTAAAGGTGGGTGTGAATTTTGCAGTAGAAAAGATGCTCCTTTTCTAGGTGATGGAAAATAAATTATGCTTTCTCTGACTCCCACATGACCCCTTTGTTTTCAGCAGCCTTCCCACCTCTGCTAGCTTATTCTTAGGTGCAAGTGAAAGTAGAATTTTCTCTTTATTCTTCCCACACCTAAGAGGCATTTCTGCTATCACTGAACTAAATGTAAATTCATGAGTAAAGTTGATGTTTAAATTTGTCTGCAGTGCCACAGTAGAATTTATGTGGCCCTGCCTATCTTCAGTAAATTTTTTTGTTGTAGTTTTCTGATGACAAAACTGATGACAAAAGTTTTCAACGATGGGCTTGGGAACAATAGATGTGCATCTTTACTTGTGTAGAATGGAGATCTTTTCAGTCTAGTGGGTTTGATCGAAGTTAAAAACTTCACTTTTTATTGTGTTGTGAAAAAAAGATGAACACCATCTTCTGGTTTATGTCCCACAGTATTACCTGCTGGTCCAAAATATCTAAGGCTTTCAGATCTGTTCCACACCTCTGCTAACACTGTGCCAGTCTTGATCTGGTCAAATGAAAGCCATTACTGTGAACAATGATATTGACTTCTTTTCCTCACTCCACTTTTCCTGTTACTCAAGCATACTTTCTAGTGGCTGCGCATAAGGGAGAGAAATTTACTGAAGTCCTTTTTTACTCCAAAATGTATTTGAAAATTCTGTTGGCAGTCACTTTCTGTAAAGTTATCTCCTCAAGTAAGTGCAGAAATATTTAAGATTTTGTAGAAATTCTTTTGATGCTTAGGAAGGTACAATCTTTTTCTTATGCCCAGTTTAACAAAAGTCTCTGTAGCCTTGGTCTCATCTTTACTGCAACATTTGAGGACTGCTGTTTCTCCCTTGCTGTTGAATTTGCAAGGCACAGCATAGAGCCATGGTCTGGCCATGGTGAATCTGGTTTTGGATAGACTCAGAGCAGTATGGTGAGTTTATGTTATTTCAAGGATTTGTTATAAGGATTGTAGCATTTTTTACCCAATGCTGTAAGCCTTTTACAGCCATATTTTTTTTCGCGCAATCAACCAGTCTAAGAGTCTGTAAGGACAGGATTAGTGCACCATAATACAAGGTATCGATATAGCAGCAAAAGTAGTCTTCCTTGCGCTTTTCTTCCTACTACAATAAAATGTGCACTAGAATGAAAATGGTAATAAATACAATGTGAATATTTGCTAACTGCAGGTATTTTTACAGTGCTGATCCCACTAATATCAAGGCAGATGTTGTGATAGTCATCTCTATCCTTCTGTGAGTCTATGCTATGTTTAGTTTATTGATGGACTGATAGTGACTTCTGATTATGCATTATTATGTTATATGATTATTCATTATTAGAAAGGGAAAAGGTAGGATTGTTCAGCTTGGAAAAGAGAAGGCTTTAGGATGACTTAATTACACCTTCCAGTACCTGAAGAGAGCCTAGAAGAAGATGGAGCAAGACTATGTACAACAGCATGTAGTGACAGAACACGGGATGATACTTTTAAACTGAAAGAAAGTAGGTTTAGATTAGATATTAGGAAAAAATTCTTTACTGCAAGTGTGATAAGGCATTGAAACTTGCAGGTTGCCCAGAGAAGCTGTTCAAGGTCAGGTTGGATGGAGTTCTGAGCAACCTGGTGTAGTGCAAGGTGTCCCTGTCCACAGCAGGGGGCTGGAACTAGATGATCTTTTAGGTTCCTTCCAAACTATTTTCTATGATTCTATGGATGTAGAAATGACAGGAGAGACTGGGAGCTTAAGTTTGTAAATAGTGATATCATCTGACCATTGATCCAGTTCCAGTGGAAACTCTTTGGGAACAGTGCTAAGCACTCAGTGAGGGGTCAAAGTAAGGTGGGAGAAGGAAGAGCTTTATCCAGATCTTTTTACTAGTTGACTTAAGTAAAAGTGGATGAAAACTCTCTTCTAAAGAAACACTTTTGAATCTTCCTCCAGACTTTGAGGAGTTTTGCCTATTTATATATATTAATGTAAGTCTTTACAGCATTTTTCCTGGAAAAGTATATTGAACTGTTTCTTACTGATGTGTATTAATTTAATTTTTACATAAAGAAGTTCTATTTTTTCTGAATATTCATTTTACATGAATATTTTAATACAACTGCATGTACATGCTAGTATAATTTAACTATGATTGCTCGAATATCAGAGCAGGTTATTTTATCAAAGAAATTGGTGCTGATTTGCAGTTGGTAACCCTTATGCAAGTTCACTTCATGAAGCATAAGAGCATGGGTAAAACAGGTGTTTTAAAAGCTGGGATGGGATTCAATCTGAGCCTTACATGCCAGGTTAGATTTCATAAATCAGACAATCGAGTGAACAAGTTCCTTGTGAACTGGCGTCCTTTGGGCATTGATCCAAATGTTCAAGGTCTGAAAATGAGACCTTTCCACCACACCAGTGTTAGCTCCTCTCACTTGTTTTTCAAAGCCAGTGCAATTTCCATGGTGGTCTGTTGGCACCATCCATTCATACTTACGGCTCTGGTTACATTTGGCTTTCCTCCAAGCTGCAGTTGCCAAAATCAGCCCCCTTGTACTCCAGGAAATGGGTTTGTGCCCAGACAGATCAAGCCTCTTGTCCTCCTTGCTGCAGGGTCTCAGGGATGTTAGCTCTGGTGCAGAGAGGGGTCTCCTATTAGGAGTGGTCTGTTGGGTTGATTTCTGCCATGGCCTGAGAGAGGAGTAACTGCATGAGATTGGTCCTTGAGAGCCGAGTGGCAGAGAATGCATGAGGGATGTCCAGCAACTGTGCCCAGTGCATGACCACTAAGGGCAGGGACAGCACCCTGGGCAGCCCCCCCAAAGGCTCCGAAGGATGCTGGTGGGTGGGGCTGCTGCAGGCAGGGCTGCATATGGGGAGCCACATCACCCCCATATCTCAGTGCTGCTACCTTGCAACGCAGCAGTCACTGGCCTGCCTGGGGCAGGACAAAAGGGAGTATCCTCCCATGTCCTTCTGTCAAAGTTGGCCCTGGGGCCAGCCTGTAGACATCTGAAAGGAAGTCCTTGAGGAGCTGGTAGAATTACTTGGAGAGGGCTGAGGGAGAAAGACTGGAGATGAGAAGAAACACCAACCCCTGAAGGTGTCCAAAACTTTTTCAGTTGGGGAACAGTAGCCAGACCAAGGGAATGCCTTCTGGAGGAACACTATCCATCCTCATCTCCTGTGGAACCAGGTGCAGCTGTCATAAGAAATGGGATGCAGAGATATTGCCAAGGGTTCCAGTGCTTTGGAACACTCTGTCAGGCAAGGGGAAGTGTTCTTGCCCTGAAGGATGATCAGACCAGGAGCATTTAGCCACTCTCAGAAGTCTGAGGGAATAGCTAACTGCCAGTGCTGGGATCAGAAAGGAATTTTCCCTCTGGCAGATTGGCACTGGTCCTTGGGAAGTTTTGCCTTACTCTGCAGCATCAGCAGGACCACTGCTCAGGGCTCCTCCAGTCCCTTTTGGCTAGGTTGCTGCCTGCTGCTCAGGCACCATGAAGATGACCTGTTGTGCTCTTTAGCTGTGGGGAGGAAGGCTTTTTTTCCTCCCACAGTGGGCTAGCAAGTGTCTCTGGGGGGTTTTCTTGCCTTTTTCTGCAGCACTGAGCATGGTCCTTTGCCAGGGCTCCTTTGGGCCATTTTGGCCAGGTACCAACTACTCATGCTTCATGGAAGGGGCTCTCACACCCCTGCACAAAGGGGGCTAATTTGGAGTGATGTCTACATCATGTCTACATACAAAAGACTACATCATAATTAGTGATTATATACAAGAGCTATATCTGATAGACAGGCCAGTATTTGAAAAACAGATGAGCTGTTGAACTGAGCCAGACTAAGGCATGTGAAGTTCAGTCATCTGTCTCAGGTGGTGGCCAGAAGCACATGGCGATCAGCTTACTTTTTAGACCCTTGTGATGGGGGATGTGCCTCTTGGATTAGATGATCAAGGCCACAGTTGGATTTTTCCCATTCTAATGGGCAAAGATAAATTTTCCAGGCTCAAAGAGTGGAGAGCGGAGAGAAGAGAAAAACAGTGTCTCAAGGGAAGTACTGAAGTAAGGGGCTTCTTCAGATTTTTACTCAGACTTCCTCTGTATTCCAGTCTGCCTTAATCAGACTAAGGTATCTGGGCATCCTATGACAGCAATTACTTATGAAGCAATACAGGAAATGGCACAAACACTTGATTTTTTTCCTGTATCCTTGCTTCTAGATAGGCAGAATGGCCTCTCTGTTGAGGACTACACCCAGTGCACGTAGTTCAATGTGCAGCTGTGATGCAATCTACCAGTTGTGCCCTGGATATGGGAACATCGTGGGAGCCCTAGGCAATGAGCTGTGTGAACTGGTGCCAACTCTTTGCATCAGGACTTGTGGCACTGGCTATGGAGACTCTGAAACAGCTAGTGAAGGATGAGAGGACCCCAGAATAAATATCACCATTGGAATGGGTGCATAGACTGCAAGGGTATAAAAGCCCAGATATTTCTTTGCCCAGGGTCCCTTCCTGCAGGCACCCAGCTTAAGACATTATTGTGTTGCTGCACCATGATTAAATTACTTATTTTACTAAATTACCAGCATCTTAGAATTTGCTATGGGAAAGCTAGCATTGAGCAAGTAAAGGAAATTATCTGACAGTGTGTGTAGTGTGTGTAGGGAGTCAAGTGGGGCACCCATCAATTCACTGGAGCCACTCGCTATGAAAGAGCTTTGGTCTCAGCAGTGACAGTCTGGGATGGTGGGAATGTGACTGCCAGAGTGGTTTCTACATGGTCAGACAGGTAAGTTTCTGTCATAGGTTTACTCGTTCTAAAAAATAAAAAAACAGCTTGAAATTTTTTTCCCCTGCACCACTGTGAAAGTAAGGTGTTGAATGAGGGAGGAGGAGGGTAGTTGGCTAGAGCGCTTCACACACGCAAAAGAACTGGCTGGCAGCCTCACATTCCAAGCTAATGGGCCTCAGAAGACTGGGGGGGGGAAGGTAAGTTTTTTTTCCTCTCCTTAGGAAACGGTATACTCACTTTACTTTTGCCCTGACTCAGGGAAGGCATGTGTGTGTGTGTGTGTGTGTGTGTGTGTGTGTGTGTGTGTAGGGGCTCTGAAATTCATTTTGTTTTCAGCCGGGTCATCTGGCTGCCTTTGGCCACGGTCTGCCTCCGTTCTCCCATGCCCTGTTCTGCCCACGGCCCGGACCTGCTCAGACTTCATCAGAGAAGCCAGGACTATCTGTGGAGGAACTTTTGAGGGAAGATGCCCCCCCTTCCCTCCTCCATTCCCATGTTGGCAGCAGCTTGTACCCAATGATGAAGGGGAGGGAATCCCAGCCAGAGCCAGCTGTCGACAGTGTGAGTCCATAGGAAGAACCCCCTTTTTTCCCTTTTCCTCCTTCCCCTTCTCAGTGGGGAGGGGTAATCTCCATTTTGGCTTCTCCCACACGTGGGGGGGCCCCCCCGCAGCAACCGCCAGAGCCCAACAGCGCCCCCTGCTGGCCACAAGGGAGCAACTGCAGGCTCTACTCCTCCAATGATCCAACAGCGCCCCCTGCTGACCATGGTTAGAATTGCACCAAAAGGCAAAAAGTACTGAACTGTTTTTGGTGGGAACCTTGGGTGCAGGATTGTTGTTTGGATTTTTTTGTGTTCTTTTGTTGTTCTGCCTATACACATATATCCTTTAATAAAGGGCTGTTATCTTTTCTTTCTACATATTTCCTAAATTGGAGCCTCTCAATTTCAGATTTACAATTGCTTAGAGGAAGAAGCTTGGTCTTCCTCATAACTCATTCCCCCTAGGAAACATTTCAGTCTCATTAAACTGAGACAATTTACTTAACATCTCAGCTATGCAGGAATATACCCGTGTCTTTGTACAGGGGCGATACAACTAAAAAAGAGTAAAGGGTGCAGTGTGAGAGAGATAAACATGCTTAATGTTTCCACTCAAATCCTGCAAGTAGGGGAACATGATGAGCAATGGAGGAGTGGTTGAAGAAGCTCACAGAGGATTACTGGTGGTCAAGGGTATGCCAGTCAGAAGAATGTCTTTCTATCACAATCTGGTAACGCTTTGTAGTAGGTTGACCCTGGCCAGATACCAGGTACCCGCTAAAGCTGCTCTCTCACTCTTGCTCTGCAACTGGACAGAGGAGAGAGAAAAAAAACAGCTAAGGATTGATGAGTAGAGATAAGAGCTGGGAGTGGTCACTTACTGGTTACCTGCACAGACAAAACAGACTCAAAGTGTAAGTACTCAAAGTACTTACATTTATTACTAACATGATAAGAGCCAAAGAGTGAGAAATAAAAGTCTTAAAACCTTCCCCCCACCCCTCCTTCCTTCCATGTTCTCCCTCCTCCCCCCAGCAGTGCAGGGGGACGAGGAATGGGGGTTGCGTTCAGTTGTTGTTTCTGCTGCTGCTCAGGGAGAGGAGTCCTTCCCCTGCTCCCATGGGGTCCCTCCCATGGGAGACAGTCCTTGATGGACCTCTCCAGGGTGAGTCCATCCCTCAGGCAACAGTTCTTCCCAAACTGCTGTCTCATGGATCACTCCTCCATGGGGTGCAGTCCTTCATGAATGAGCTGTACCGACATGGGTACCCCACAGGTGCCACAAGTCCTATCCGGGAAAAACCTGCTCCAGTGTGGGTTTCCCTCTCCATGGGCTGCAGGTCTCCGGCAGGACCCCGCTCCATCCTGGGCCTCCCAGAGGGTCACAACCTCCTTCATGCATCCCACTGCTCCAGCTGCCACACTTGCCAAGCTGGCTAATGTGACACCACAAGAGGGGCAGAAGGAAGACCTGGGAAACTACAGGCTTGTCAGCCTGACCTTGGTGCCTGGCAAGGTTATGGAACAGGTCATCCTAAGTGTGATCACACAGTACCTACAGGATGGACAAGGGGTCAGACCCAGCCAACACAGGTTTAGGAGGGGCAGGTCCTGTCTGACCAATCTGATCTCCTTTTATGACCAGGTGACCCCCCTGGTGGATGAGGGGAAGACTGTGGATATAGTCTATCTGGACTTTGACACTGTCTCCCACAGCATACTCCTGGAAAAACTGACAGCCCACGGCTTGGGGTGTACTCTCTGCTGGGTTAAGAACTGGCTGGAGGGCCATGCCCAGGGAGTGGTGGTGAACAGTGCTGCATCCAGTTGGTCACTAGTGGTGTCCCCAGGGATCAGTGTTGGGCCCAGTCCTGTTTAGTACCTTTACTGATGATCTGGACGAGGAGATTGAGTCCACCATCAGCAAATTTGCAGATGACACCAAGCTGGGGGGGAGTGTCAATTTGCTGGAAGGTAGAAGGGCTCTGCAGAGGGACCTGGACAGGCTGGATTAATGAGCTGAATCCAATGGTATGATGTTTAACAAGACCAAGTGCCGCGTCCTGCACTTTGACCACAACAATGCCCTTCAGCGCTACAGGCTGGGGATAGAGTTGCTCGAGAAGGACCAGGTGGAGAGGGACCTGGGGGTTCTAAACAGGATGCTGAACATGAGCCAGCAGTGTGCCCAGGTGGCCAAGAAGGCCAATGGCATCCTGGCCTGTGTCAGGAATAGTGTGGCCAGCAGGCCCAGGGAAGTGATTCTGCTCCTGTACTCAATACTAGTTAGGGTGCACTTTGAGTACTGTGTCCAGTTCTGGGCCCCTCAGTTTAGGAAGGACACTGAAGTGCTGGAAAGTGTCCAAAGAAGGGCAACAAGGCTGGTGAAGGAACTCGGAGCACAGGTCCTAGGAGGAGAGGCTGAGGGAACTGGGGCTGTTTAGCCTGGAAAAGAGGAGGCTCATGGGAGACCTTATTGCTCTCTACAAGTACCTGAAAGGAGGTTGGAGCAAGGTGGGGGTTGGTCTCTTCTCCCAGGTAAACAGCAGTAGGACAAGAGGGCACAGTCTTAAGCTGTGTCAGGGGAGGTTTAGTTTAGGCATTAGAAAGAAATTCTTTACAGAGAAAGTGATCAGGCATTGGAATGGGCTGCCCAGGGAGGTGGTGGATTCACCGACTGTAGAGGTTTTTAAGATGAGACTGGATGTGGCACTTAGCGCCATGGTCTAGTTGACAGGCTGGTGTTGGGTCATGGGTAGGACTTGATGATCTCGGAAGTCTTTTCCAACCTGGTTGATTCTGTGATTCTGTGATTCAACTAGGAGGACCCTCTTCTCCCTGGAAAAAGAGTCCCTTTTCCCCACTCCTGGCAATGACATGAGGTGGTATAGAATAATCTCCGTCTCCTAGCCCTGCCCCTTCCCAGCTACTGGGAAAAAATTAACCCTGTCCTGGCCAGAACCAAGACAGCTATAAATGTAGAAAATCAGCCTGACACTTCAAGGTTAAGAAAAAAAGAAAAAAAGTCATATACCCAAAGCCAAAAGAACTTCTCCACTTCTCTTGCTGTGGAGAAGTTCTATATATTTTGAGTTATTCTTCTGTCATCCGATTCTCAACTTTTCTGGTAGCCATTCTCAGGCTCTTAGCAAACAATCACGTGCTGCCAAGAGGCATAAGGACATGTGTATGGCAAGGGAGGCAAAGAGCTTGTGCTGTTCGTACTGTGAAGACTGACATGGTAGAGGCTGGAAATGAGAGCAGCCTAGAGCTTGTGTGATCAGAGCCATTTGTTCTGTAAACTTGAAGAGCCGGAGGACATTCTGTCTACAGAATACATGGAGTGAAAGATCATGTAGGTGAGGACTTAATAACAATAATGTCTGCTGTGATCTGAGAGTCTATGAATTTTATGAGGGATGTCTCACAGCCATCTACTAATATTTGACCAGGCAAGAATAAGTCCTCTTAAATGTTTGTATATGGTACCTGTGAGAAAATGAATTGACACTGAAGAGGTTCAATAAAACTGGGAAGGGGATATGAAGATACCTAGTCTTTGAGTCAAAACTGGATGGCCATGGTATTTTAGTCCACAAAAAATGTGAAATGGGAAAATTCAGTCTTTCCATGCCCAAATTAGAGGAGGATTAAGCATCAGAAAAAAACTCTTTCAGTTTAAAGAGGTTGCTGGTGCAAGAACACATCAATATGAATTGACACAAATTAAATGATAGGTCATAACTGACACTGCAATCAGGTTCAGACAAAGTGTCATTATATAAGATGAGTAAGCATGAAAAGCAAGCTACCTTAAGACTCAGTCTGGTAAGTTTATAAAACAGCTAATGTCATAGGCTTTAAGAGAAAGGCCGCTGGAGTTTCCAGGCGTGATCTTATTTTGATTTGCCTATAAAACGTAAACAGACACAATTGTCTCAGCAGTCATAGAACTGTCTTTTATTCTTCTGAATTTTAAAGGAAAAGATTATCAGGAGATGATATGTTAGGGCAATCCAAAAATTTTTGTTTTTTTTTGCAGGAATGCTGTTCAAAATACGTGGAATTGAAGGGGAAAAGAAAAATCTCAGAGAAGAGTTTAGATATATCTGAATATTCAGATTGTATATTCAAAGTATATTTATCTATGTATCTGAGTTCTGACCTTATCTAATGTACTTTTCCTAACACTGACAAATTTATTAGCAGCATGAAATGTATAGTTAAGCTCATCTGCCCATTGGCTGATTAAAAAACAAGAAGTCACCTTGAAAAAATGTCTTTACTGGTGGGTGAAAAATACCTAGCATTCTTTTTACAGCCTCTCAGCTACTTAATGGCAAAACACAGATATTGTGTCTATCAGTGTTGATGAGTCAATACTATAAAGTGGTATATTTTTCTTTGCATTGTATTGGGAGTTTGGCAAAGGATCTTTGAAAACTACATTGACTGAGGTGGCATAGTGGTGAAATTGTTGCCCGTAAACAAAGACACAAACCAACAGAGTGCTGGTTTATGCGGTGCTTTATTCAGGGCCCGGGAACCTGTGGGCTAGCGCCCCAAACCAGGATTCCGAAGACCCTAATTTTCAGTTAAGCTTTTATACTTTTACACAAACAGGTCTACGTGCAGTCTTACACAAAAACAGTTACACTTAGTTCCACAGAAACTCATATTTCATACTAATAACAATTGATAATCATCTACCCTTAGAAACTGTTTAACAAAAACTCCCCCACCACCAAAACACCTGTTCATGGTAACAAATCATTATATACATGCTCGACTAAACCCTTTGATTATTGTTCCTACTTTTTCAGCACATTCCATTCCTACGAACAAGGTTGTTGCTTAACTACCCTTTTGACCATAGTTTTCAGGCCTACAGTTCTATCAAGCCTTAACCATACTACTTCCAATTGCTAAACTTCAGTTTTTTGCAACAAAATGGATATTGTCTGTAAAAAAAGGTGGCAAACTGTAGTAAATAGTTTTATAGGGCATGCATTAAAAAATGAAGCCTGCCTATAAAGTGGGCATGGAGTGAACTTGCATACGAGTGATCCATGTTAATAAAAAAACTGATATATTTTTGTAATTGCAGTTTGAGGCTTTTGAGCTTTCCAGGCAGTTATGATACAACATAAAGCTTTTGAAATGGCTAGGCCTGGTATTTTGTTGTCTACCTGGACAAGATAGCACAGGCAGCATTGTGAATATTTTCCTGTAATGGGTTGATTAGAGGATGATGTCTCCTGCCTGTCATGGCTGTCTTTTTGAAGGACCAGAAGTTTCTTACAAAATACCTGCACTTTGCTATACCCTTCCAAGATTTATTTGCTTCTAGGTTAGAGTGGAAAATAACTTGAAATGTGTATAGTTTTATATTTAAAAAAAAATAAAATGGTGGAGTAGAAATTGAAGAATTCTTAGAAGAATGAAGTAAATATCTGCAGTTTTCATGCTGATAATCTCATCAGATGAAAATCAGCCTAGACTTCAGCTTACAAGGGTAGAGCATGGCTGGAGAATAAGCATATCTAAAGGGACAGTGATACAGGAAATCTTTGGAAATACTAGATAATATTTTTGATATGCATTGTGACTTGCTCTCTCAGAAATTCATCTTCTTTCTCCAACTTTATTAATTCATACCTGCTTTCATCCAAAAGCTTATTACTATTAATAAACTTGAATAAACACAGGGTTGAGAAGATTTCAGGCCATCTGGAGAAAAAGTCTTATTTACATGTCTGTTATTTGTGTCTCCAAAGACTCCTGTAAGACAAGTGTAGGGAAAGTATGCAGAATTTCCACAGTAAAAACTGCATCAAGTAAAATCTTCTAAGATTTTTGCACAGAGCAAATGCAGAAATCCTCTTTGCTTCTGAAACCTTTCCCTTATTTACGCACACACCTCATTGGTCCCGGACAGTTCCCAGGCCCTCTGCTTTCTATCCTGCTCATTGCTTTGCTATACTACCTGCACTTTACTTTGCATGGCTGTATTCCAAATGAAAGAGCTTTACTCTGTATATGACACCATCTGATGTCATTGGAAAGCACTGCCAACTGAAAACAAACTTATGCAGCCTGGACAAGAAAATTTTTTTTTGTTTTGTTTTTTTTTTTTTTGTGTTTTGTTTTGTTTTTGTTTTTGTTTTTTTTTATTATTTTTTTTTTATTTTAGAGGGTTAATGACACCTGTTGTATTGGACGCTGTGAATTTGGGAGCTGAGCTTCCCAAACACAGATGCTGGGTGGAGTTCTGTTGTTGCAAGATGGCATAAAGTTGAGACCTATGGCAAATATGGGTGCTGAAGAAATGAGACTGAACACACCATGATTCAGTTTTCAGGATTCTCCACAGAGCTCTCTCTGCATTCCAGTTTTATTAAGGTTCTTTTGGTAAACAGCACCTGGTGGTGTCATTCAGTTAACTAGAATTCCCAGGATTTTTTGCAAACTCAATGTTTTGATTCACACATTCCTTCTCAGCTCCAAGGCCACAACAATCCCTTTTGATTCTAATTAACTGAATGCAGGTGCTGCTAGCTTAACTTGTTCCCACAGAGACCCATGCACCTGAAGCCCTGGTGACCAGAGAGTGCCATCTGCCACCAAAGTGGATGAACTACTCTAAAACAAATAATAGCACAGTTAAAAGGCCTTTAGCAGATCCTTTCTTCAGTAATCTAATAGTTCACTTAATGCTCCAATTTAGACATCAGTGCATATTATGAATTTGACCAGTCTCTGCTGTGGTAGAGATACATAGGAGCCCAGAAGACACCAGTCTGGCAGGCAATCTCTTAGCCTACCCCCTGCAAGCTGTTGTCTCTTGAGTTAAAGACAAAGCCCGGCTGCTTGACCTGTACATATTGGCTATAGCAGTATTTTCAGGCATGGTTCTTGATGTCACTGGATACAACTGTTTTGATACCAGCCCCATGAAGGATGCTGCTGCCTCTCTGTGTGGTATGGTACATGCAGGTACCCCCAAAAATGCCAAGGCAGTGGAAAGAATCCAAAGGTTTATTCTGAAGTCGAGAACACTAAAAACTCACAAAGAAATCCTGCACCAATTGTGAAAGCACTGGGTCTCAGCAAAACACATCTCTCGAAGACCCCTTATCTTCTCCTCCAGGCCCTCTCTGCTGTGCCTGCCTGTAACATCTGTTTATCTCTCTGCATTCCAGGGAAAGAGAGAGCCTGCAGCTTTCTCTGGGATGCAAAATGAGAAGGGAAAGAAAAACATCCGACTATTTTTGAGGAAAATACTCTTAGACAGGAAAGACTTCCTAAGTGAAAACAAGTCCTAACTCTTTGTTACAAATTCTTCCAAAAGGACATGTAGTCTTACACTCTCCCTCACCATGCCATCACCTGAGGCAGAGCCAGTTTTGACTCTGAAACTATGAACCACTCTGGACCTGCATAACTGTTCAGCCACTCCAATGTCTGCACACAATGTCCCAGGAGAGCTTATGTGTTTGGGGTTTGTGCTACAGTTTCTGTGACAGACTTAAGCCAAGGAAGGGCATCTTGCAGGACTTGAAAGATGTCAGGGCCTTTGCTCCAGCCAACCTGGCGAGTTCCTCAGGCTGATACAGAGGCACTTGGTGTAGTAAAGGCTGCTGGTTAATGGGGGCAAAATGAGACAGTGATTTATTGAAAGATCCTGTGTTCACTAGAGTGAGTGCTAGAGCCATCTTAATCAGAAAGTAGAGATTGAAGAAGAAGTAAGAAAGCTTCAGTGACTCTGGATATGGGTCTTAAATAAAGCCAAACTTAAACTGACAACCTTAAGCCTTCACAGAAGAATTAAATTTCATCAAAGTATTTTCTGACTTCAAAAGGTCCATTATAGTTTAGTTGACATTATCTTACTAGGAACCTGTGACTCTCAGTTCCTGTCATAGTTTGCATCCTTTTCTGAGATTTCTTAGCTTAGCTTGTCTTGTATATAGAAAACAGCACTTTAAAAGAAAGCAAAGAATTGGCAGGTTTCTGTGTGAACTTATAATATGCTTATCAATGCTCTTCCTTGTGATTATTCTAGCTCTAGGAAAAAAAAAAGTCCTGAGTGGATGGTAATTCCTCTCCTAGAAAACTTTCCTCTTTTTCAGCTGTAGTTAATATTGTGAGAACCCCACAGAATTGTTTATGCTCTTGACTAACTGTGTACCGTCTGAGTCACAGAAATGTTGACCTATGCCAGTATAAATCTAAGGCAGGAAAAAAAAGAGGGATTTGTACAGTTTTTATCCTAGGTGATATCTACATGCAGTTCCAAATGTCAGAGAATTCCTTTGCACAGATCCTTTAATTTCATTCAATTTGTTGCTAAATCATCCTCTGGGCTTCCAAAATTACTGGGACATTTCATTTATATAGATGGATTAATCTTACTTTTTTCTTACTGTACTCACTAATGAAACTTGTGTTACTGTGAACAGTCTTCTCTCCTATACATGCATAAAAATTCATATTATCATTAATCTTAATATAACATTTAAATTTAATGATTTTTATTTCTCTGTATTTTCTCCTTTCAGTTGCAAATGAGACAGGTGTCAAACATCCACAACCACTTTCACTATTTGCCTGTAAGTAGTTTTTTCATTTTTAACTGGTGGATTTCTAGATCTACTGCAGAAATAAACACATTTAATAAGTCTTTTAATCTCATATTATGTCTGCCGTATTATTAAATTTCATGTACTGTACTAAACTGAAGGACTATAGTACTTAAATGGAAAAATCACTTACAGAAATTCAGTCTTATTGAATAGTTGATGCAGATGTAAATGAATGGAAGGCTTTGTAGCCTTACTATTATTTCAAGCATAAAAAGTTTTATGTGTCACAAAGCCAGCTGAAGTTCGCTACAGTGGTTAAAAAGAGATTTGTGTCAAATCGTAGAAATAGGATATGAAAAATGTTATTAAACCTTCAACACTCTTTTCTTCACACAAGAATATTAGGAACTGAAGATATGGCTTGGGATTTGGAATAACTGACCTAAGTTTGAACAAAAACGTGCTATGCATCTAGTAACGTAGCACCAACTGACCATGACTGTGACCATATGAATTATTAGAAACACATGATAAATATGTAGAAATGAGGATAAAGACAGGACATCCCATTTATAATACAAATTTCATGGTGATTTATGATCACTTAGAAGGGGAAAAATCCCCTTCTCACGATTAAAAGGATGGGGACATTTGCCATCATCATGGGCAGTGCAGATCAAAACAGCAAAATAATTTACCTCTATGGTGCAGTATTTCACACAGTTACAGGATGGCATTCTGAGCATACCATACCTCACATAGGTAGGTAGCTAAGGTATATAATATAGAAGGAACTTCTGTGGCCATGAAATCTGTTGAACGTTACAAAATGATGGTGCAGATTGAACACAACTCAGAGAGAACTGTACTGGCATTACTTATTCCTGATTTAGGATTTTCCTTCATATTGTAGACAGGAAAACTTAAAAGTTTTCTATTAATCAGTCCTGACTGATTCAGCACTGAAAATATACTAGGTATACAGTTGGAAGATTCTGCCCAAGTACTGCTTATTCCTGGATATTGGGTTACAAGGCCAGGTTCCAGCCAGGACAAGGTTAATTTTTTGCAGTAGTCAGGAAGGGGCATGGCTAGGACCCCAACTTATTCTATACTACCTCAAGTCATTGCCAGGGGTGGGGGAAAGGCAGTCTCTTTCCAGAAGGAAGGAATCTCTTCAGGTTGCAGTCAGGTTCTGAGCTCTGCAGTGAGCATTTTTGCATGTGAATCACTCTCTTTTTTATGCTTTTGTTATTAATATCGTTGCTTTTACTGTTTGTTTTCTTGTTTCATTGCTGCTTCCATTGAATTGTCCTTGTCTCAACCTATCATCTTTGCCTTTTGTGCCTCCAATTCTCCTCTCCAAGGAGATCCAAGGGGGGAGCAAGCAGCAGTATGATTTCAGTGGGAGCATGGAATTGGAGAATACCATTCCCAAACCACAACACAAAGACTTCATGCTACCATATTGCCTGACAAGTAGGTCAAGTGCAATATCATGACATCTGAAACTGAGCTGGCATTCCAGTTCTGATTCTGACAAGAAGAACTTGGCTGTTGGTGAATGTATATAGAGTGAAGGTCTGAGACCCAGGAAAAACTAGATTCTGTTCCTGCTTTAATCTTGGCTCTCAACAAGGCAGTCAAGCCTTAATTGTAGAGTTAGAGTTGCTTAACATTACATTAAAAAGAATAGAGGAGCAGATGACTATCAGCTGAATGAAAGCAGAAGACATCACCTTATAAGACCTCATTGTATGCCTAAGTGCTGTACCAGATTGTGGAGAGGTGAAATCAAGGCTTCAGGCTATTTGACATTAACAGAAATGTAATGCAGAGAAGTACGCTTAGGAAAGCCTGCCTGGGAAATAGTCACAGAGGCATAATATAGGAACAAAGGGAGATAATTCAAAGTCTAAACTGGACCTTCACTGTTAGGAATTAAATTTAGTGATCTGAGAGTCAGGTTGAGGATTTAATGACCTACCTGGCTTCTCATAGGGTATCGTGACTGTGTGGTCATGAGCAATATAAGGTGACAACTCTGTGGGAATGAGAAGGAAAATTAGAAGGGGAGCTGTGTTATAGAAAGAAGGGAAATGTCTAGGCATGTGCTGTGCTAACAGAAGTTAAATGGATGATATAGAAATTTATGCTGAGAGTACTATAACCTACTCTACCATATAATGCTTCATTAACCAAACAGTGAAATGCAGATCAGAAATTCAAAAACATCCTAACTCAATGGCAGAAAAATCTGCAGTTTTTGAGGACAAGAATTCAAGAATAGCTGAAGTCATAAAGGATTATTGTCATTATCCTTGTATTTGAGTCAGAAACCAGAGCCTGGATATCTTTTTCGATTATGTTTTTCACACTCACTCAAATGATAAATCCAACTGCAATTAGGACCTTCATCATCACAAAAAAAGAGCAGGATTTACATTGCTCTGAGTCAGCTGCTTGTTTGAAGTAAACAATGAAGACTTCAGAAATTTCAGTGGGATCAAATCAGATCAATGTTTAACAAGCCATACCCATTTAGACTGACCTAGTTTACCTGATTTAGCTTTCTGTGCACACAATCACACAGGATAACATACCAAAATACAAATGAGCCTTCTCCATCTGATTATTATCCAGAGCTCTCTGGAGTATGTAACTGTTTCGCCCTTTTACTAAGGGCAAAGAAGAGGGAAAGGTTGCTGGTGTTGTTAAGTGAGGCAGTGGGAATGGTAGGTTTGAGGTTATCGGTGCTCCAGATAGACTTGCAATATAACAATATTTTCTGTAATGACTGTGGTGTGGACCCAGGTTGTATGGACAAACTGAATCGTTTATTGATTACAACCTTTAGTATATATAGGGTTTGCAGAAGGGGCATGCATGCTTAGTACTTTTCCATTTCATTCATAGCCGGGTTCGGGGGGCAGGGACACACAAGGGGTATTTTTCCATTAAACAGATAAGCAAGCAGTTTTCCATAATGGTTACAACCACTGATGGGGCAAAACAAAGCCATAAAGAGAGCTATCGTGTTGTTTACAAGACTGTTAGTTTGTCTTGCTTATCACAGGTGGTGCAAACAGTTCTTCCTTGCTTTTGCTTAAATCCCATGGTTTCTTGCTGAAATCTCTTCTCATTTCTAGTGTCATGATGAATTTGCATTCCCACAATTTTCAGGCTAGATGAAAGTATTTGAACACTTACACACATATTCTTTAAGTACAGTTCTGCTTTTTAAATTATAACACCTAAACCTATTTTACTTTTGCTTCTAGCTATAATCATCTTTCACAGGGTACAATAAAATGAGAAAGAAACATTTTTGCAAATGTTTAAACTTATCCACAAGGATTTGAAATCAGTATTGTTGAGGACTACACCTACTCCAGGTAGCTCGGTGAGCAGCTGCAGTACAAGCTGCAGATTGCACCCTGGATGGCAAGAAATAGCAGGAGCCCCAGGCAACAAGCATGACCTGGCACACACCCAGGTGCTAGCCGGTGACTGGCCACTCAGAGACACAGCAAGAGCTGATGACTCAGCTGGAAGACCGCAGACTATTGGCTGAATAGACTGTTAAGGGTCCCAGCTCAGATGGTGAGAGTATAACTGCCAGAGTGGCTTCTAGATGATTGGATAGGGAAGTTTCCCTAACATATTAACTGCAAAAAAGGCTTATATGTGTTTTTTCTGAACCGTGGAGTTGTCCAGTATCAGCAGAGGGGCTCGGAACAGGTTGCTCTGAGACCAATATGATCAGCAAAATGTCCGCTTTATTACAAAAGGATGCCCATTATATACTGTTACTACACCCCGAAGCATGATCTTTCTTCTACAGTATTGGGTACATAAAAGAAACATACTTTGCTGTCCAGTGCTAATTTGATTATAACAGATGTCCATGTGAGCTGAGGGCACATGTTTACCTCTCAGGACTCCTCCTTAACCTTGACAGAGATCCTTCTTTGTCTTGGCTTCAGAACCTGAAGCCATGTTAACGATGCAGTATTTTTTACAGTCTGTAGCCAGCTATGCCAAGGCAAGGCCTACAGAAATGCAGGAGAAATTGTTCGTGCAATCTCTGCTCTCTCAGTAGTCCGGTGCCTGACAAGCTGGAGAGCCTGTGAAATAAAAGAAAGAGCAGAGCTGAGGAAATAGGGAAAAGGTGGTGGTTTGGGAAACAGATTCCTTGGAATAATTGTAGGGAAAACATGAAAGTTATAAAAGTGGTTTCAGAGAACCTCTTTTCAATGAAATGGGATTTTATTAGTGCAGAGCACCTTTTTTTCTACAAGTGTTGGTGTCCTGCTGTCCTGAGCATGCTGTGTGCAACTGAATGGCAATTTATTTTTCTTTGTTCATGGGTAAACTTCTACATTCAACTGTGCTGATTGTGCCATATTTTAGCAAAAGAAATGGTCCTCTCAACATGTTATAGGAAATCACAATATTTTAGGTATTATCACAGGTCGCCTGCATGGTCAGATAATTTAAAATTCTAACATCCTTTATATTTCCCCTTACTGAGTGGGAAGCTTGTCTTTTCAAGTAAAATTAAGAATTTTTGTGAAATTTGGGGGGTCATGTTGAGTAATACACCTAGTGCAGGTAGCTTGGTGTGTGCAATCTGCAGGTTATGCCCTGGATGGCGGGTAATGGCTGGAAATGGTCCCTTGGCCTGCATCCAGCAGGTGCTTATGCCATGTCTGCCCAGTGTTCTTAGGTTTGCCCCGAGACAGAGGCCCACACCCTAAGAAGTGTTGTAAATCTATTGGCACCTGGTGAATTCTTGCAGCCTGTGAAAATCTGAGTGGTTTTCAACCTTGTACCAGGCCATACCTGTTGTATCTGCAGCAGAGTCTCCAAGGAGAATGGTCTATCTCCTGCCATTTCCTTGCAAATATTGGGGGATGTTTTGTGGGCTTGGCTGAACTTGGTTCGGAAAGAAAAGACTGAGTTATTTATATAAAAAATTAAAAAAGGTAAATCCATCCAAATACCATCAACAAAACCACTCAGCCTCTTCTAGGAATGATTTGTGCCAGTACAAACTTGCAAGATTATGTGCAAAACTATTCAAAATAGTGTGTTGTAGACTGTTTTAATGTACAGTGATTCCTTCAAGAGTCTAACCTAAGAGTTTATTCGAAATTTTTGTGGGCTTTTTAAAGGATTTTCTTCTTTTGCAACTAACAAATAGGCAATTTGTGCCCAGATAAAACATGTTTCACAAAACACTAGCTGAAGTGGTGTTCCAATTCACTTAGGTGCAGAGAGGAATTAGGTTCTAATATACCCACAAGCAAGATTAAGGCACAAACAAGGCCAGATGTTGGATTCTGAAACAATAACTCAACTTTATTTTCTGAAACAAAAAGAGAGGAGGGAAAGAAGGAAAATAGGAAAGGAGGAAAAGCCAAGAGAAATTACTAGAAGCACAGAAAAGGGGTTATCACCACCATGGGCTCAGTGCTGGCTTGTAGATTTGGTCCTCTGTGGTGGGGGATATCTCCATCAGGCTCTGAATTTTGGTCTTCTGTCTTCTATTCCCCATGTCCTCTTCATCTTCTTCTCTGATCTTCTCTCATGGTCACATGTCCTGTGATCTCTCATCCTATGATCTCTGATGATGAGTGAACCAGCAAGCCAAGCAGCAGCAACCCCAGCAGCAGCAGCAGCAGCAGCAGCAACAGCAGCAGCAACAACAGCAGCAGCCCATGTGACCTGTTGGACACTTGCTTATATGCTTTTTTAACTCACACAATTTAATTTTTGATAGAAATATGCTTAACATTGTTTTAATTAAAGCCCACAGTATGCTTTCAATGCCCATTGGCTGGTCCATTACTATGTACCTTATGTAGGAGGGTGCAGTTATCTGAAGCCCTTACCGTGTAGCAGTTTTTAAATTACAGCCACTGTTCCTTAATTAAGGCCACTTGTCTTTAACAGTGTTTAAACTAAAGTAACTTATCTTTAATGGTATTTGAATTAAAGAACAGCTGTTTAATTAAAGCAATATGTGTTAAACAGTTTTCAATTAAAGTGACTTGACTCTTGTAGTTTGTTCAATTAGAGCAACTTGCCTTTTACACTTGTCAATAAAAGCAGCTTGTCTTTCATAGTTTTTCAATCAAAACAGCTCCTCTTTTTTCGTTTTCCAGTTAAAGCTTTTCACTTCATTTCCTGGTCAATGGCAAAGCAGATAGTGCTTTTTACCAGTTCTTTATAGGTGGTTGTTCACTTCGATGTGTTCCTAGTGTTTGCACGTGGAGCCTCTTCAAAAGGGAGGATTCCAGAACACCTGCTTATAGAGGCATACTCATCTTCAAAATGTGTGCTATTTGTGTCCTTTTGTTTTTTTTCTGGAAAACTTATGTGAATTCAGATTTAGATATAACTATTTGTTTTAGTTATTGGGATGTAAACTTAAAATACCATGTCAAGAGCAGGTTCTTTAGAAGGTGCATGTCAGCTGAAACACTGCACTATTTTTTGTATGAGATTTTCTATAGACTAGTACTTATGGTAATATTTTATGTGTACTTTTTGAAAATATTTATAAAAGCACATTTTTCTACAGGTACATTTGTATTAGGTAAGATAACAATAAACATACAAATAATATTTGAATATTTCCTCCAGAATAATGAGAACTGCTGTAGTTGCTCTTAAGGAGATTTCATTAGTTCTATTGCTAAACAGAGGGCATCACCTGTGATCCAGTTCAGTGGTGTGGTCAGAGCAGCAGGAAACCTTTTCACTTTTCAAAATAGTGTTATTTATATTGACCTGGGAGACACTGTTTCATTTACTTCCAGAAAGATGATATGCGAAGAGTACTGCCTGAGCAGGAAACTGTGGTTCTATTGCCTAATGTTTTGTATTGGCCTTTTGGTGAAAAGGAAAGGAAAATACTCTTGCTGTTGTGTTCTGTTGTGCCTTTCAAGAGGTAGAGGCCTGTTGAACGTGCAGAGAATTTTGGCACTTACTGCACTGTAATTAAGGTGTAACATTATTGGTTGTTGGACAGTATGTGATGATTTGTTATTGGCAAATAGAGGTGATAATGCTTGTGTACTAGACACTGTACATTTATGTATTGCCTTAGCAAAGAAGGGACACTGTGCGCTTCTACCCAATCTCAGATGTGTCAAAAGAGAGTTACAGTGTTTCATTGTTTTGGGAAGGAGAAATGAATGATAGAAAGACTAGTATCTATAATTAAGCTCCTACGTCTGGTCGTGAAAAAGCAGGCATGAGGATTTCTTAGAGCCGTGGAATTTCATTGGCAGTGAATCCCTGTGCTAGGCAAATTGATTAAGTCTGACTCAGACAACTAAGAACAAAGAGATAGAACCTCTTATATGGGGCCCAGAGAGGGAGCAAGCTTTTAAAGCAAATGAAAGGAGCTTTGGCATCTGCTCCTGCTCTCATGCTCCTAGATTATACCAAAATTTATCATTCTGTGTGTTCATAATGTAAAGCTATAGCCAATGGGGTGATAATGCAGAAATTAGGACCTCACCATAAACCAGTTGTATATTATTCAATTCAGCTAGATCCAGTTGCAGTGGGATCACCAGCCTGTATTAAATCAGTGGCAGCAACAACAACAATATTGGAGAAAAGCTGATCCCTTTATCCTGAATTATCCTGTAACAGTCCATGTCCCATGTGAGGTGGAAATAATGTTGAGGCAGTATGCAACCCAAGCTCTATGGATACAGTGGGCACATAGATATGAACTAATTGTCCTACTGGCCACTAACTTATTCTTAAAAACATGTAACACCTTGAATTCAGCAAGGATAATAACTTTACCTGATGATTTGAGGCTGCATTTTCCTTCTTGCTCTGTTTTTTCAGGGTCTAAGTCACAAAACTGCTTGTGGAACACCACTGTCGGTGGGTTGACCAGCAACCTCAAGGAAAGGCCAAAGCCGACCATCATCAATGACCCTAGACCTCCTGATGAAATCTTAGCAGATGAACTACCACCAGTGAACAGTCCTGAGGCGCTGGTGAAAACATCTTTCAGGTCTGATTGATATGAGTTAATTTTGTTTGTCCTTGAGAGGATATCTACCTAAGATTAAATCTGCACCGTGGGTTTGGTGGCAGAAATTGATGCTGAATGATTCTGCAATGCTGTGTATCTTTGTACTGAACAAGAGTGTAAAAAGAAGTCCATAAATAATATTGACTGGACTTGTCTTTCATTTCTCAGACTTCATTAGACTTCCTAAAAGATTATGGACTAGATAGAAAGTCTGTAACTAGTCAAAATGGTCAACAAAGATAGCTCATTATATGAAGATGTCTTTGAAAGTTAGTATTGTTTCATTTGAAAGTGATTTAGTAATGAATAATTGCAATTCAGGTCAGATGACGTGCTTTATTGATGCAAGGGAGAGTTAAAGCTTTTCCTATTGATGTAATGTCTTCAGAACTGTCTAGCATTAATATATTAAGAAGAAGGATTATGGCCAGTGGCTTGCAAAGAGTGATTGTTGTTGTTGTTTTGTGTGCTGGGTTTTCCACTCTTTTATTAATTCATGTGGATGTACAGTCATCAGATGTTTCTTGGAGACATGTTTTCTGAAACTTTTTCTTTCAAATGAGATAACATAGAGAAACCATGCACATGCACTGGATCTTTGACTAAGATGTGAAAATTGATGTGCCCAGCAGAAGCAAAATGAGTGGTAGAATTGATTTTTCAAAGTGTTTTTTGAGTTTTATTTCAGTTGTTGAAAAACTGTACTCTACTTTTCTTTTGTATTAAACACATATGTGTTTAAAAAAATGGTTTTTGCTTTGGATAAATTTATCTGACTACAGTGATTTTGATTTTACGTCAGTCTGTCAAACTTATTTCACTGTTCATGTAATCATTATTTTGAAGGTAATTAAGTCATTATATTTGCTAATAATTTCAGATATCTTGTTTGTACTGCTTGACATTGAAAAATATATTACCATAAAGTAAGTTTGTCAGGCTATAGAAATAATCCTGTAATTTCATAGTGGATTTTCATTCTTTAGTATTCACACTGAAATGATTCAAGACAAGTGTTTCAGAATCTGGATCCTCCTTTTATGATGACCTGTGGTTTTTAATGGCTTTTAAACACTTTGCGTCTCTGATATTTAAAAATCTATAATTTCAAGAGATCTAAGTCTTTTTCAGCTTTTACTTCTCATAAAAAATTTGGGGTACCAGCATTCCTTACATTGCCATTGTCAAGATAATTTCAGACATTTTATATGACAAAGTCACAGCATTTCAAATTGTATGATTTGATTATGTGAACAGGGGTGACTCTTGGAAGAAATGAGCTTATGTATATCATAATAAGGATTGATAAGTTGGAAAATGTCGTTTAGCAAAACAGTTTTGCTAATGCAGTTTAAAAGGCTTTGTAAACATTACAGAACCTTTGTATTTCATCAGTATGGAAATTACTGTACAATGTGGCATTTTGGGGGGCTTTACAAATCCACACTAATTTTTGTTACAAAATAAATAGATGTCTAGTTTTACGAAGAAAGGAAGCCCTATGTGTGCTTAAGAGCTTTGCAGAGGAGTGGAAGATAAGAGAGTACACTGCAATTACTGTCTAAAGACAAATAAAAGCAAATAAAAGTGATGCAGTGTTTTTATTCAGTTTGTGAGCTTGATATTATGGTGCTAATTGGGGTTTAGGAGACAGTAGCAGGTCTTGTATGATGGGTTACATGTTTGATTCATCAGAGTCTTCTGTGTGTCATGATCTTCAAGTGCTTCCTTGACAGAGTTAGACTTGTATCTGAGTGCCAGTGATTGCCTGGTAAGCATGGGCTTTCCTTGTTTCTTATTTACTAGACATTAGGGGAAGATCTTGCTACTCTGGTGCCTTTTGGGGAATGAAACGTGCTTTACAAGTTGTCCAGTCTAGCATGTCTTAATTAGGAATCCAGTGGCTGAGGGATGGGAGCAATGTTGGGCTTAGATGAACTAATTTTACAGAGAGAAGAATCAGGCCTTGGTTTTGAATGTGACTGCAACAAACTGTAAAATGTAGTGATTCCCTTACTGCAACTGATTCGCTGCGATTAGAGCAGTATATGGCAATACTATCCCTTTAATGCATAGTTAAAAGAAAATGTCTCTCCAGTGTTAAATGAGCCACACTTCTTGTGATTGCCTGTCTTTTATGTGACTACATATAAACAGCATGAAATCCCACTTGCCACCTCTTCTATTAGATCTTGCTTTTTACTGTGCAGTACTTACTGTTCTGTAGCTTGGAAAATTAGGAAGAGATCAATATTTGATTTTGTCAACATCTAGATATGAGCTTGAAACACATTTAAACATAAAAGGAGGAATGTGAAATGAAACTAACCTCCTCTTTACATCTCAAAGACGTATAGTGCATGATCTTTTTTTAATTAAAAATGTTTTGATTATCTTGATTTTCTTACATAATTATTTTACTATCTTTTCTGAAGATACCAAGAACAAGCACTGAGCTAGAACTTAAAAGTAATTTTGTGTCTTGACTAGTTGTACTACTGTGGTGCTTAAAATACAGATTTTAAAATCCATTCTCACTGGCATTTAGTCTATTTGTCTATTAAAGACAGTGGAGGTCTTAGTTTGCATTACATTTGAAAATACAGTGGAATTGTGGCAGATTATCCCCTTTTGACAAGGGAAAAATATAATTGCAGACAGAAGTTATTAACTTATTGGTTCACACTTAATGCAACAAATCTGATACATTTACTGTTTTCTTTGCACAAGTATGCACAACTACAGGAGCTGTGATGACTATACTTTTTTAATAGCTGTGGAAGGTTGTGGATCAATATCCAGGAATATTTGGTGGTGGGCATATGGACTTCTCAGGGCTGTGTGATCTGGATATTGGCTGGAGTGGTTGCCAACGCTGAAGTCTGTAACTCTCTCCCTAAATCTGGTTTTTGATCTGCTAGGTCCCTGTAATGAGCAGTATCAATAAGAATTGACAGTAGTAATTAATGAGCTCTTAAGGAGGCTGTGCAATAACTTTATAGGCTGCTTTAACTTCTGTGTGCTAGTCCCTGGAAGCACTACCTAGCATTTTGATAATGCCGAGCTAGCACCCACCAGGGTGAGCAGTGAAACAAGAGACAGTTTTGGGTGCTATTCTCCAAATACCACCTGGAAGTTTGTGCAAGCTCTTTATGTTTGAGGATACAAGAGAAACTGCTGCTTTTATCTGCAGACTGCTGCCTGGATCAATCAGGGGTTCATAAGTGTGTGGCACTGCTCCAGCTGAAAATCTGATGTGTCCAAGATGTCGTGATTTCTCATGGACTTGTTTGGTTTTGATGTAAAGAAAAGATATAGTGTTACTTTGAGTCTGGAGACCTAGAACTCTGCATTGAGATATATGACAGTGGTATGCAGCCTCCCATCTTAGTCCAGGGCCAGCATGACAGGTAAACTTGGTCTGGAATCTCGAAGCAGTTTAGTTGGCTCTATTTAGCACATGGGGCCTTGGGGTTGGAATGTTTCCAAAGTGATAAATTAGGGTAGTAGGTAGCTGAATGGTCAGCAGATGATGCAAAGACCCTCTGTCACATATCAGACAAACCGTACTGGATACCTGAGTAGCTATGCTGTACAAGGAAGTGATGCATATCATCTGTTACCATAAATTCTGGGAACCAGAAAAGCAGATTCAGTTCCTTCAAGGTCAGACTGTTGTTCAGTTCAAGGCTTGCAGGGGTTCTTAATTTCTGTTATCTTTCAGAATACTTCCAGCTTTCAACTTGAGGCTCGTAACACCCCTGCTTAGCTTAATAGTTGCTTTTCCTATGTCAGCTGCAAAGTTTATCTTTCCAAGGACAGTTTGTTTTGCTTTTCTTATCAGCTTCTGTTCTGCTTTCTAAATCACACTGTGATAATCTTTCTGTATTTCTGATTTGTTTGTGGGTGATGTAAACTGTTGCTCCTGCCAGCTATTGGCCACTTAGTAGACCAAGTGCCATAGAGGTGATATCACCAGCATAGAGGGCTCCAAATGGGAAAACTTCAGTCATAACACCACATGCTGAGAGTCAACCCACAAGCCTCAAACATGCGGGTCTCTACACTGTGCATGCAGTATGAACAACAAACAAGGAGTTGGAAGCCACCATGCTGCTAGAAAGCATGACCTGTCGTTACTGAAGTGTCATTACTAAAACTTGGTGGGATGAATCCTGTGACTGGAGTGCTGATATTGATGGCTATAAGATGTTCAGAAGGGACCAGAGAGGAAGGAGGGGCAGAGAGGTAGCCATCTACACCAAGAGACAGATACAATGTAAAGAGCTGTCTCTGATGAATAGCCATGAGTTGGTTGAAACGGTATGGGTAAGAATCAGAGACTAAGTCAACAAATGGAATATTGTGGTTGGTGTCTACAGGCTGTGTGATCAAGGGGAACCTATTGACGGAGCCTTCTCGCTCCAGCTACAGGAGTCATTACACTTGCAGGCTCTTGTTCTGATGGGGAACTTCAACCACCCTGACATCTGCTGGAAAAGTAGCATGGTGAGCTGTAGGCAATTCAGGAGACTCCTAGAATGCATGGAGGATAAAAGTTCATAAGCCAAGTGATAGACAGTCTAACCAAAGGAGATGTGATACTGGACCTAGTGGTCACCAATGCAAGTGAGTTTATTGGGGATGTCAAGATTGGAGGCAGCCTGGGCTGCAGTGATCATGCACTGGTGCAGTTTGCAGTCCTGAGGGATATGGGCCAGGTGAAAAGTTAGGACCCTAGACTTTAGAATAGTAAACTTACAGCTCTTCTAGGAGTTAGCCAATAGCACCCCCTGGGGAAACTGCCCTCAGGAACAAGGGAGCAGAACAGAGCTGGCAGATCTTTAAGGATGCCTTCCATAGAGCTCAAGAGCTCTTGATCACTAGGTGCAATAAATCAAACAAGGAAGGCAAGAGACCAACACGGATGAATCAGGACATGCTGATCGAACTAAAATAGCAAGATGTGGGAGGCGTGTCTAAAGGCACAAAGGATGTGCCCAGGTACAGAGCCCAAGGAGCATGCCCCAGAACTAGTAAACTTGTTGGTTATTGGTATATTGTGGCTTGCCTGAATTTTAATTGTTATTTTGAATGGTCTCTTAGAGAACCTGTATTCTGATGGAAAATGAATGAGGCAATTTGCTTGCCTTAAAACTCTGGGTATAGTGTTAATCATTGCTGCTTTAGCAGCTTTTCAGTTTCTGTCAGTTATTTTCTGTGGCATGTCAGGATGTGATTTGTGTGCATTTGTATAGAAATCGTATCTTTTGTAAGTCACAGGAACCAAACAGAACGCATTTCAAACAGCAGGTAAGGGTTAACAATATCTCACGGAAATTAACCTTCAAAACAGGTTATCAACCTCATAGCATAATAAGCACAATCATAACATTAGAGGATTGTTTAAAATTTCCCCAAGGTAATATGAATGACAATCAGTTCCAGAACTATACAGAAGCTTAGTTCATGGCTTGTAGTTTTCCTACTGTTCCGTGGCAGGATTTATTTAAGTCTATTGCAGCATATTATGTTTTCCTAGATGCACAGCAAGAAACATATGCACAGGCAGTGAAAGCACAGACAGGTATCCTGGGAAGAGTATCAGAATGCAACCCAGTTTTGTAGGGATGAGGTGAGGAAGGCCAATGGTGAAGCTGGAGCTGAGCTTGGCAAGGCAAAGAATAACAAGAAGGGCTTCTACAGGCATGGCAACCAGAAAAGAAAGGTCAAAGAATCATGGAATCATAGAATCAACCAGGTTGAAAAAGACCTCTGAGATCATCAAGTCCAACCCTTGATCCAGCACTGCCATGGTTACTGGACCATGGCACTAAGTGCCACATCCAGTCTCATCTTAAAAACCTCCAGGGACGGAGAATCCACCATTTCCCTGGCCAGCCCATTCCAATACCTGATTACCCTCTCTGTAAAGAATTTATTCCTAATATCCAACCTAAACCTCCCCTGGCACAGCTTAAGACCATGCCCTCTTGTCTTACTGATAGTTGCCTGGGAGAAGAGACCAACCCCCACCGGGCTACAACCTCCTTTCAGGTACTTGTAGAAAGTGATGAGATCTTCCATGAGCCTCCTCTTCTCCAGACTAAACAACCCCAGCTCCCTCAGCCTCTCCTCATAGGACCTGTGCTCAAGTCCCTTCACCAGCCTTGTTGCTCTTCTCTGCTCCAGCACCTCAATATCCTTCCTGAACTGAGGGGCCCAGAACTGGACACAGTACTCGAGCTGTGGCCTCACCAGCGCTGAGTACAGAGGAAGAATCACTTCCCTGGTCTTGCTGGCCACACTGTTCCTGATATAGGCCAGGAAGCCATTGGCCTTCTTGGCCACCTGGGCACACTGCTGGCTCATGTTCAGCTTCCTGTCAATTCAAACTCCCAGGCCCCTTTCTGCCTGGCCACCCTCCAGCCACTCTGTGCCCAGCCTGTAGTGCTGCATGAGGTTGTTGTGGCCAAAGTGCAGAACCCAGCATGTGGCCTTGTTGGAATCAGCCCAACTCTCCAGTCTGTCCAGGTCCCTCTGAAGAGCCCTCCTGCCTTCCAGCAGATTGACACTCCCCCCCAACTTAGTGTCATCTGCAAATTTGCTGATGGTACACTCGATCCCCTCATCCAGATCATCAATAAAGATATTAAATAGAACTGGGCCCAACACTGAACCCTGGGGGACACCACTAGTGACCGGCTGCCAACTGGATGCAGCACTGTTCACCACCACTCCCTGGGCCTGGCCCTCCAGCCAGTTCTTAACCCAGCAGAGAGTGCACCTGTCCAAGTCACAGGTTGCCAACTTTTTCAGGAGAATGCTATGGGAGATGGTGTCAAAGGCTTTGCTGAAGTCCAGATAGACCACATGTGCAACCTCATCCACCAGGTGGGGTGCCTGATCATAAAAAGAGATCAACTTGGTCAGACAGGACCTGCCCTTCCTAAACCTGTGCTGGTTGGGTTTGATCCCTTGTCCATCCTGTAGATGCTGTGTGATTGCACTTAGGATGATCTGTTCCATAACCTTGCCAGGCACTGAGGTTAGGCTGATGGACCCGGAGTTTCCCAGGTCCTCCTTGCAGCCCTTTCTGTGAATGGGCGTGACATTTGCCAACTTCCAATCATCTGGGACCTCTCCACTGAGCCAGGACTGTTGGTAAGTGAGAGCAGCTTGGCGAGCTCTTCTGCCAGCTCCCTCATCACCCTAGGATGGATCCCATCTGGTCTCATAGTCTTGTGGGGATCCAAGTACACCAAGAAGGTGTACCCATCCTGATAAGCAAGGCTGGCAAACTGGCAACAATGGACAAAGAGAAGGCTGAGGCACTCAACAATTTTTTGCCTCGATCTTCAATGGCAGCCTCTTCTACCACATCTCTTGAGTAGATGAACCCTAAGACGGGGACTGCGGAAGTGAAGCGCTTCCCATTTTAAGTGAAGATCAGGTTCTTGACCACCTAAGGAACCTAATCTTATATAAGTCCATGGGACCTAATGAGATGCATTGCAGAGTCCTGAGAGAACTGGCTGATATAGTTGCCAAACCAGCTCTCCATATTTGAAAAGTCATGGCAGTCCGTGAAGACTTTGGTGACTGGAAAAAGAGATACATTGTATTTAATCTTTTAAAAGGGTAAAAAGGAGAATCCTAGGAACTACCAATTTGCCATCCTCACCTCTGTATCTGGGAAAAACATGGAAAAAATCCTCCTAGAAGCTATACTAAGGCATGTGGAAGATTTGAGACCACCATCATGGTTTCACCAAGGGCAAGTCCTGCCTGACCGACATAGTGATCTTCTATGATGGAGTGACTACATCAGTGGACAAGGGAAGGGCTACAAATCTATCTTGGACTTCTGTAAGGCATTTGACATGATCCTTTACAATATCTTCTCTCTAAACTGGAGGGAGATGGATTTGATGGGGAGACTGTTCACTGGAGGAGGAATTGGTTGGACACTCACATCCATAGGGTAGTGATCAACAGCTTGGGGACCCAATATGGACCCCTGATGGGGTGGTCCATATTGGGGCTGGTGTTCATCAAGGACATAGGCAAAGGAATTGAGTGCACCCTCAGCAAATTTGCAGGTGACACCAAATCAAGTGGTTGACATCTGGATGCCATCCAGAGGGACCTGGACAAGTTTGAAAAGTGGGCCAATGGTGATCTCATGAGGTTCAGCAGGTTCAACTGTATGGTCCTGCACCTGGGTCGGGACATGACCCAGTATCAATACAGGTTGAGGGATGAAGGGATTAAGAGCAGCCCTGCAGAGAAGGACTTGGTGGGCGTTCTGGTGGATGAGAGGCTGGACATGAGCCAACAGAGTGTGCTCACAGCCCAAAATGCCGTATCCTGGTCTGAATCAAAAGACACGTGGCCAACAGGTGGAGGGAGATGCTTCTGCCACTACTCCACTCTCATGAGACCTCACCTGGAGTACTGTGTCCAGCTCTAGAGTTCTCAAGCACAATAAAGACATGGACCTGTTGGAGCAGGTCCAGAGGCAGGCTACAAAAATTATCAGAGGAATAGAACACCTCTCCTATGAGGAAAGGCAGAAAGAATTGGCACTGTTCAGCCTGGAGAAGAGAAGTCTCTCGGGAGACTTAATTGTGACCTTTCAGTACTTAAAGAGGGCTTATAAAAAAGATGGGAACACACATTTTAGAAGGGCCCGTTGTTATAGGAAAAGGGGTAATGGTTTCAAACTGAAGGAGGGTTGATTTAGATTAGCTAGAAGGAAGAAATTTTTTTCACTGTGCTAATGGTGAAACGCTGGAATAGGTTGGTAGATGCCCCATCCCTGGAAACGTTTTAGGTTAGGTTAGACAAGGCTCTGAGCAATCTGATCTAGTTGAAGATGTCCCTGCTAACTGCAGGGGATTTGGACTAGATGACCTTTAATGGTCCTTTCCAACTCACACAATTTTGTGATTCTATGGTTTTAAGGTGATGTCAATGAGCTATGAGCCTTACTTCTCTGTCTTGCCTGAGTCATACCAAGAGCCTATCTCGAGTCACATGGGAGAGAGGGATCTGCAGGACTCCTCCTTTACCACCTCTCACATTCTGACAGTCTCAGTATCAAAGCTTGTCTATAGCTACTTAAGCTAGTATGTGGGGTCTGAAGATTAGAGAGGGAGGTGATGCTGTGCAGGCCAGTTGTGACCATGATCGCAAAGAACAGATGTTTAGAACTAGTTGTGGGGTTGAATAAAGACTACTCTCCTACTTGCTGGGTCTCACTATTTGTCTATTGCCTGTTTTATTTGTTTGTTTTTTTTAAACCCCCACACAACTAAGAGAGATGAGTTTCACTTTCCCGAACATGTTAAAATAATAAAAATAAACACTGCGCAAGGCTGGAAACATGAAAGTTCCTTCCCACTGGCTTTTAAACCCATCTACAACAGATCCAGGTCTCACTAAACATTAAAATGTTGTTTGTCTCCTTTTAATTGTGCCTCCTTTCTAGGTTCATATTATGTTTTGTGAGACTTATGTGCAGAATTCTTGGTAGATTGAGTTTTACAAGTTAGAGCGGAAATGATCAGAGGAGAAAGATTTGCACAGTTCAAAGGCTACATTTTCTCCTTATCTCTGTGTGTGTCCACACGGGTCCAAGAGGAAGGTGTTTTTTTTTTCAGGTAGATGAAAGAGAATATCTCTTTTTCTTTCTTTTTTTTTTTTTTTTAGATACCACAGTCTTCTAGTTCTTCACAGGATAGATGTATTATGGTTGATAAGCCATAGACTGTGGGTGTTCTAAGAGAACTGTGCCTCTGAATGGCAGGGAGCAAATCCACTTCCAAAATGAGAACGAGAGTTTTAGCTGAAGCTCCATAGATAAACAATGTCTGGTCGTAAAGAGGTCCTGCTTTGAGGACTGACCAATGCCTGTCCTTGACCACACTTCTCTGCCTGTATTGTCAACTGAATCTTGGACAATAATGAACTCAGCATTTGTTTTGTACCTATGCAAGGCTTCCAGTTCTGGCTTTGTTAGCATCAGATCAACTGCAGTTCTTGATATGGACTGTGTTGGGGCCTGCCACACACAGAAGGTGGATATATTTCTAAAGCCACGTCATATACCTGTACAAACATGTGAGTCTTAAATATCTGTGTGGCATTCATGTATACAAGGCTGTTTCAGGGGCTGTGATTTGTTGCTTGGCTTACTGAATTTGCCAGTCCAGACTTCTTTTCAGGTTTACAGAAGAAACTGTATATGGGCAGGGAGTTGTGTATAGGAAAATATGTGAATTTAAGGATAGTCTTTATACTGACAAGGAAGTATTTAATAATGTACTATTTAGTTATCTCCACCATGATGTTCGTAACCTCTACATACTAATACCAAACTGGTGTACCTTGCAATTTTGGTTGACATAAGTTTTAGCCTGGTTTCCTAAGGAAAACTGGCTATCCTTTTCCTAAGGACATTACTGTATGTATATCAACCTTCCCATTAATTTTTTGGACAGATCTGAACTTGATCAGTAGCTTAACAGAATGGTAGACATCTCTAAGGTCATATGCCATGACACTCTCCTCTCCTGTCATGTGGTTATACCCAGCATGGTCTTTCTGTGCACATGTAGATTTCCAGGGTTTCCTGATGCGAAGGGACTCTCATGGAGTGTCACCTAATGGAAAACACCAACTGAGCTTTCAGACAAATAGCACCGAAAATGGCTGGTAGCCCCCTGACCTATTATTCCAGACTATGATCTGCACTTGAAGGGCACTTGGGAGGAAGGGATGTGGGCTCTGGAACAGATTTATTGTCCTGGATGTCTGTGCATGTCTTGTGGGCCTTATGCTCTTTGTTCTCTTATTAAATTAAGACTGTCATGGTATATATTTCATTCTCAATGAGAAAATGGGATAGCAGCTTTCTTACTCTTGGCAGTCAGAGGATGTGATGAATGGAGATAAAAATGTTTTGCTGAAGCTTTATCTTGAGTGCTTTAATTTGTGTAAAAAAGAAACATTAAAAAGGCACTCAAAGAAAATTCCTATACAGTTTATTCCACTTTTAAAGGGCTGTCTGATGGCAGTAAAATTAAGTAGTATGTTATACTGTGATGTTTTCCTTAAGGACGTGGTAAAACATCCCCTAGATCTAACCCAATCAGAGACAGATTTGGCTTGATTTTGAGATCACAAAACCTACAGGTAAGTAAGAGTTTAAGAATATTTTGAAGTGAAAAACAACAATAGCAATTATTAAATTACCCAAAATAATCTTAAGGCTGATGGATAAGAGGTTAATATTTGCAAATGTCCTGTATTTCTTTTTAATGTGAAGAGCTTTGATGGAAGAGGGAAAAGGGATACTTGGATCCAGTTAATTGAGTATGACAATCAGATCTGGAGAAAAAACTGTATTCTGTCTTGAGAAAATAATAGCCACTTATGCATTGAAATACAAATTTGAGATTTATTTTTGTTTGAAACTCAGGAAAGAATCTACACAAAAAAGTCACCTGGGTGTGGTGGTTTGAGCCACCACAAAAATCCAAAATCCAATTTCCAGGCTTCCCCCATCCCTTCCCACAATTTTATCTCAACACTGAAGAGAAACTTTCAGGCAAGAGGCTTCTATAGGGGAAAAGCGGAAGTATATATACATTTATTCTACACAAATGAATACTATACAAGCTAAAAGCAACTATATATATAATATTACACACTTCTATCAGTCTTTTTAAGCTTCTCCCTCAATTCAGTCCAGGAAAAGCCTTCAGGGCTGATAGGTACCCAGTCTCTCTCTCATGGGAGTGTTCAGGGAAAAAGGTTCACTCCCCCCACCAACCTCCAGCTGTTTGCTGAAGTCTTTTCTTCTTCACTAAGTCCAAGAAGATAGCTCTGAGTCCTTTCTCCTTGGTTCTGTGCCATCTCTGCTGTGCGATTCTCTCTCTCTCATACCTTGGTTCCATGCTGCTGTAGTTTAGTTCAGCTTATCACAGTACACGTCTTGGAACCTCCATTCCTCCTCCGAGTTTTCGGCTGTCCTTCGTTTAAATTACTGCAAGGACATCCTCCGGGCCTGTCTCTGGTCCGTCTCCAATTTCACCTGGGGTTATCTCCCTGGCACCAGGCTGCATTCCACCCATCCACTTGGCTCAGCTCCAACGCTGAGCCTCCCCTCCACTTTACAGTGAGAGGGAAAAAAAAAGAAGCCCCCTCCGCGCTCTAGCTGCAAAGGTGGGGGGAAAGCGGGCTTGGCTGCAAGGCCTGCCTCTCTCTCTCCTGCTTACCAGCTGTTTGTGAATTTCTTCCCTCACAAACACACACTCACTCCAATGCTGCCTCCAACCTTGGCTTAGCCAGAGCTGAGGGCCGCAGGGCCCCCCTTTTCCCCAGAGGGGAAAGAAGGGGGCCCTGCTACCCCTGGCCTTCTCACAGCCACACACACAGAGCAGCAGACAGACAGACCGACTGCCAACAACTTCCGTTGGTTGTGTTTATATGATTTTTCAGCAGGAGCGAACAAGATGGGTGGTGATTGGCTCTCCAGGGGAGACTGCCCGGGCACCCAATCACCTCTAGGCCCCCCGGCTCCTAGACAGGGGCAATTTTCAAACCATAACACTAGGACACATTAGAAATGCCCATACCTGCTGCAGGTGTCACCCACATTCCTGTGTGAATGCCATTAATATCAGGCTCTAGGTTCTTGGTTACCTATTTGAACCACACCCTCTGTGTATTTCTCTTTTGGCTCTGTGATTTCTGATGAAGGTTTTGTCTGGTTTGTCTCCTTATACACAATGATTTTTTGGTAACTGCCGTATTCTGCTGGAAATTCTTGTGCCAGAAGTTTGCCAGCCTAGCCTACCAATGACTTTGCAGACACATAGCAACATCTAGGTAAGTAAAGCTGCTGTGAACTGTCAACACTCCTTACCACATAACTTGCTAATGGATGTTCTTTATCTGGTTTTTACAAGTTAAGCTGACTGCTGGCAATTTCTATAAACTATTTTATGTAATAGAAAGGTCTCATTTGAAAATTATGCTATCTAGCTGAGAATTCAGTACTTGCTGATGTCAGAGACATAGTATCTCTACTTTGCAGATTGGGACACTTATTTTTAGTTCCAGTAGTTTTTTGCATCTGAGTCTACTGAAGTGTTCACATCAAGACTGCTAAAACTATCATGTGTTTAGTTGGTTTCCATCTGTATTTTATAAATTAATCTAAACTCTCTAAATTTTATCAGATTATTTTGAAACCAGAACTATAGCCAAAATTTGCTGTCAGTGTTGCTCTTTCTCTGGCAAAAGGCAATCTTGTATTTTCTTTAGGTGGAAAGGCCTTAGTTTTGAGGTGTGGGAATTGACCCAGAAATATAGGGTTTGGGTACCCATTTGTGTCCAGTATTTCTTTCTTTTACATATGTACCTTCGATCTGTCTTCTCTTCCACGTGAGCAGTTAGAGTTCCTTGTCAGAGCTCAGCTCAGCTGAAAAACGACCAGACCTGAAGTTCTGTTTCTTGCAAATAACAGCTGCATTTATTGTAAAAAGGAAAACTATCACAAGAATACTTTCCTTCTTGCTAAATGATGTGCACAAGTCTCTTTCAGATCTGTGTGAGCATCTGTAGTTCCATTTTCTGAGATGAAGTTAACATTTCTATTCCCTGTACTCAGAACTTCAAGACTGATTTTTGACATATAATTGTCACCAAAAGTGTCTCTCCTGAATCATAAAGATGCTTGTTATCCTGATGGCTTCTTGTAACAGTTATAATTAAGTCTGCTCTAATTTAAAACAGTTATCCATAATGAAGTAATATTCAGATTAATTGTGAAGATGAGATATGGAAAAATTGGATTCTTCTTACGGCATTGTACCTCCTTTTAAGGGCTGCTTTGCTTTCCAATTTGTTTTAAAATTGCTCATACTATAATTAAACATAGGATCAGAAGTACTTGAGTAAAAGAATTACAGAGAGTAGAAATCTAAATAGTGGTAATAAAACTTAGCTTCTGTGAAATTATATTGATTTACTGCAACACAGTATGTAGCTTCATAGTTCAGAACAGTGCTCATACATCGAAATTTGTGTATTTGTTGATTAATATTATAAATAATGATATATTATAAATTCAGCAGAGTGTTTTTGCTGTTGAGGATAGTGGTACAGAGTTGAGAGCAATGCTGCCAATTAATATGGTAATCAAAATGGCCTGGGCTAGATACAGCAAATTCCCATCTGAAGAATGCCCACTGCCTTTCACAAAAACTCCATAAATATTGCAGATTTGAATGAGTACAGCTTGTGTAACAACAAAATGTAAATAGGTGGCTTTACTCCACTGTTTTAATGTTGATTCTGATGTAGCCAAGGTATTTTTTGAACATGTGAGGGTGGTGTTGACAAGCCATGACCTGAAATATTGGTTTTCTTTGTGGTGTTTGGGCTTTACATATTTTCTCATTGCAGTGGTTCTGAGAAAAAGAAAAAACAGCCTGAACTTAGTGCTCTTTTATTCCATAATTCATTATATAATATTATAAATAATTGTGTTATTCTGCAATGTCAGCCCTTACACTAGCAAAATTACTAATTGCTATCAACAGAATACAGGCTCCTTAGTTTTGTGATGCAGCAGGATAGCAACTGTCTGCGTGATGCATAGAACTCCCTCTGACATTAGTATGAAGTAGAATTCTGCAGTGCAGATTCACAATTAGGAGGAACTCTCTCTTTGGAGAGTTTCGCCACCTGTATTTGAGACAAACCAGAACAACATTTTAAAATATTTTTCCTATGTAAAGTGAGTATTTTGTGAATTGAATCTTCCATAGAGAAGTTTATTAAAATACAAGCTTTGCATCCTAGTCATGAAAAGAAAGTGGCACTGGGTTCATAGCTCATGAAGAAACTTGTGTAGCAAGATATTAATGTAATTTAAATATGTTTGAATAAGTTTCCTGTAAGAAGGGAAGTACAAATGACAGAGGCACTTTCCATAAAGAATTGGTGAAAACTTTTTTTGTCAGTTCATCATGACTTGGGTCTTAGTGATATTACTTGTAGTCTTGGAATTCATGAGTTCATTTCCAGGATCAACCTAATGTTTTGCTCTGTCTTGAGCCAAAGTCTGATAGCAGAGGTTACTATTTCTTGCTTCTGAAGAAGCATTTGAAGGTGTCATTATGATCTTTTTCTAGGTCCTAAAAATATTGCTTAAATATTTATCTTCACAGAGGTACTAGACTAAGGTGTCATCTGTTTTTAATGAGTACACTCTACTAATGTTGACTTGAATAGAGAAGCTGGCCTAAAGTACTGAAACAGAGCAAAAGCCTGAAAAGTCAGTTTAGTGTAGCAAAACGAGGCCTGAAGAGTTAACTGAGAATGCATGCTCTGAGCAAAGAAATAGAAAACTGAGATCCAAGAACAAACGGAAGATAATTCACTAAATAATACTGACACAGTGACACAAAGAACATAAAGTAAGAACACAGCATTGCTAACATAGACAAATAGAAGGAACACAGAGGGAGATAAGGGAAAGGAGAAGAGCCAGGAGCTAGACACTCTTGCCAAATATCAAAAACTCCTGCCAAATACATAGTAAAGTCAGCCAAATTAGAGAAAGTTCAGAAGTTCACTGAGGGAGAGGAGCAAGAAAGCAACCACCTGAGGCCGAAGTAACGGGATGTACCACCAACACTCTCCCCAAAATGAGAACTGCCCCCCTGACTCAGCCTTAATTCCGCCTGCTATGAATATTATAACTAGATATCGCAATAATATGAATATACATGAGAAAATTATGTAATCTCTTACAAGAATTGTATAAATGGTCCAGCTGTTCACTGCCTGCTTCAGAACATTTTGTCCAGCGTAAGCTGGGAGTTCCCCAGCGTTGCTTGAATAAATACCTTACTGCTTAAAGACTAAAACTTTGTCTCTGAGCAGTTTCTTTGCACCTTTTGAGGCATAAAATTGGCATCAGTACTGTATGGGAAATTTTCTAATGTATTTTCTCCTATCACTGAGATAAGATAAAGTGATAGAAAAGCAAATAAGCACATTTTCTCATTCACCTTTCAGTTGCTGAATTTGTGTGAATTTATTTACCTGCAGAATGTGATTATACTTTTTTCTTTGTCTTGTCAAGAGTAAAGTCGTCTTAATGACACTCATCCCTCCTCAGACTGTATTGGGAACTACCCATTAAACACTTCCACTAGATGGCTTCTAAAATTTTCTATTTTTTATTTTGCTTTATTGGCCCAGACATGGACTCAGATGTGAGACAGATTCTCTGCCAGTTTTATCCATGCAGTTTTATTAGAGTACCTGACTTTAGCGAGCCTGTACCGGTATATGCCTAAGGCAACTAAGATGTCACAAGCTGAATAACACTGGCTAACTGAATGCAATTCGATGGAGAAAAAGGAGATCAAATAGTTGTAGGTTTGCTTCTGAATGTCTTCATATTTCTGTGGGAATTTCAGGGAATCTTGTGACAGAAATAATGCATTTCAAGTTTACTTCACTCAGTTTCAGACAGGCTGCATGAACAATGACAATCTCTGTCTTTTTTTGGAACAAGAGAGATTTTTGGGAGAGAGGGTGGAAGAAACAGGCTTGCTATGTGACTCCATTGAGATAAACACTGTCTTAATTGAACTCTGAGAATAACTGCTGGCCTTTGAAGGCCAAATATTTTCGGGGTATGCCCTCATTGCTGTTGCTTTGGCTTGGAGGACTGCATCCATGTTCACACTGTTTGATATACACAACACAGAGAGGCTGAGTGCTATGAGGGATATTGTCTGTTCCACAGCACCTGACTATGGTCTGCCTGGTCTTGGGGAGAATTTGTGGCATACTTGACTTGTCCATAACCATGTGGTTTCTTACTGTTACCTTTATAAATGACTCTGCCCAGCATCCTTCTTGGCTGTTCTTTAATAGCCACAAAGGGATTTTTTTCACTGTGATGTTACTAGCAAAACAGGAAGAGTAGGAAGGGTACAGCTGTTTCATGAGGCACTTAGGACAGCTGGAGTTGCCGGTAAGAGAGCTGAGGTAACCTGAGTTGACATCATGGATAGCCAGCTACTTGACGTGCAGGGACCTAGCTCCTGTGCCAGTTGTATGTTGTCTCTTGCTTTTTTGGGGGGGCTTGGTGTTGTTTGGCTTTTCTTTGCAATTCTTACTGAACCCAGGCCTGTCACCTCATGCTGCTTCTGGTGGAATGACACCAGCATGCCTTAGTAGAACTGGATTTGCAGGACTGGGCTTTGGCACATGGTGTGACTCTTGGGGATGGTCCTGTGCAGGGCTAAGGGTTGGACTCAATGATCCTTGTGGGTCTCTTCCAACTCAGCATATTCTGTGATTCTGTGATTCTGTAATGACTTCTCTCTCTGGACAGGGCAGCCTGTCCCAGACCTGGTGCTATTTCAAACTTTCTGCCAGCTCATTTAGGCCAGAGTGTATAGTCCAAATGCTTCTTGAACTCTGACAGGCTTGGTGCTGTGACCACTTCCTTGGGGAGCCTGTTCCAGTGTCCAACCATCTGGATGGAGAACCTTTTCCTAATATCTAACCTAAACCCTCCCTGACACAACTTCAGGCCATTCCCTTGAGTCTTGTCACTGGTCACCTGAGATATCAGTGTTTGCCCATCCTGCTCCTCTCAGGAGCAAGTTGTAGGCTGTGATGAAGTCTCCCCTCAGTCTCCCGTTCTCCAGGCTGAAGAGACCAAGTGACCTCAGCCGCACCTCATATGGCTTCCCCTCAAGGTCCTTCACCATCTTTGTTGCCTTCATTTGGATGCTCTCTAATAGCTTAATATGTTTCTTATATTGTGGCACCCAAAACTGCACACAATATTCAAGGTGAGGCCCCCTAGAACACGGTTGACCCTCCTGGCTGCCAGGGCACTGCTGACTCATATTCAACTTGCCATCAACCACGACACCTCGGTCCCTTTCCACAGCAGTGCCTTCCAGCATCTCATTCCCCAGTCTGTATGTACATCCAGGGTTGCCCCATCCCAGGTGCAGAATTTGGCACTTGTCTTTGTTAAACTTCATAGGGTTGGTGATTGCCCAGTCCTCTGATTTGTTGAGGTCTCTCTGCAGGGCCTCCCTGCCTTCGAGGGAGTCAACAGCTCCTCCCAGTTTTGTATTGTCTGCAAATTTGGATGCAGGGTTGGAAGGGCTGCTAAACAACTCATTTATGAAAATGTTGAAGATCACAGGGCCTAAGACGGAGCCCTGGGGAACCCCACCTAGTGACAGTTCAGCAGTCTGATGTTCCACCATTCACTATTATCCTTTGTGCTCGACCCATAAGCCAATTGCTCACCCACCACATGATGTGTTTATCAAGCTGTGTGCTGGACATTTTGTTCAGAAGGATACTGTGAGAGATGGTATCGAAAGATTTACTTAAATCCAAAAAGATGAGGTCTATGGCAGACTCTCACAATGACATCTGCACTATTTGTTTCCCCCTTGATTCTTAGCCAGAGGCTCTCAACTGTGCCATTGCAACTCTAAGCTTCTATTAAATACAGTGCCACCCCTTCACCTATTCTGCCCTGCCTATTCCTCCTGAAGAGCCTGTAACTATCCAACAAGGCACTCCAGATACAGGTTGCATCCCATCAGGTTTCACTTATACCAGTGATGTCAAATCTCTGGGACTGGGCCAAAGTTTTGAGCTCCTGGTGTTTGTTCCTCATGCTGCGTGCATTGGGGTAGAAACATTTCAGGTGTAGTACATTGTAACCAATACCTTGTGAAGCAGATTGAGGGAATCTCATGGGTACTCATTTTCTCAAGTTTTGGCACACCACCCCATGGCACACCGCTGGCAAGCCTTGTTTTGCCTTTTTCCTCCTTCCAAGCTAGTTTAAAGCTCTGTCAGTGAGCTGTTCTAGTTCCTGCGCTAAGAACTCTTTTTCCACTCTGAGATAGGTGCATCGTGTCAGCTGTCAGTAGACTAGGTGTTTAGTAGATCATCCCATGATCAACAGACTCAAAATTTTTCCAGTCGCACCAACCTTGTAGCCACTTGTTTAGCTCATGGATCTGCCTATTCTTATTAGTATTATTCCGACTTACCAGAAGAATCAAGGAAATCACAACCTGTGCTCCTGATCCCTCTACCAATTGTCCCAGGGCCTTGAAATCTCTTTTGATTGCCTTTGGATTTCTCTTTGTTATTTCGTTGCTGCCAGTTTGAATAACCAATAGTGGACAGTAATCAGAGGGCCTTATTAGACTGGAGAGTTTTCCAGTTTTCCTTACCCAAGCCCCTGGGAGACAGCAGACTTCCCTGTGAATTGTATCCAGTTCGCATATCAGGCCCTCCATTCCCGTTAGAAGGGACTCTCCTATTCCAACTACTCTTCTTTTCCTCTTGACAGAGGAGGTCTTGATGTGGGGTACAAGTGGTGTTGTTTTAGGAGGCCCCACTACCCCACAATGACCTTTGCCCACCTCATCAGTTATCTGGCCTTCTAGTTCCAGAGCCTCATACCTGTTGCAGAAGGTACCAACCCTACCTGTCACATTTTGAGGAGGAGAAACATTCCTCCTGGTACATACAGTGACCTGCTTCCAGCCTTCTCTTAACCAGACCCTTGACTAACATTCCTTTGACCTGTAGGGTTCTGTGTCCACCTGCTTCTCTACTACAATGGAGATTCAAGATTCCTGAAAGTCTAGAGGCTGTAGCATCTCTGAATATAATCAGTTTCTCTCTTGCTCATTCACCCAAATTCTACAAGACCTGTTCACTTCTTCCCGTGTCTCCTTCACCTGGTGACACAGCTCTTCAACCATAGTGCACCTTCTGCAAAATTACTTTTTGCTCCATCCTCACAAAGAGGCATCAGGCACTCCTGACAACCTATGACCTGGAGAGCTGTGTCTACCGTCAGCAGGTATGTCTGGCTAGACTCCTCTGACACAGTTGGTACAGTGACTCGAGCTACAAGGCACTGAGCTTTACAGCATATCAACACCATAACTGAGGCAGCTAAAAATAATATGCTTAATAAGACTTAGGCTTTCTGCCTCTATGGGCTGCTTCTGGATGGTTAAAGAGGAGCCCTTCCTGCTTGCCCTGCCTGCTCGAACTGCTGTGCAAACTGACGTGCCATGCTCCTGTTCACTGTGCTCCAGATCTCTTGCTCTCCCTGGAGCCCTTGAAATTTGCCCCCAATTTGCTCTTGGTACTGCCCCTGTCTTGCCTAGTAGGCTGTTGAGGGCTTCCGGCTGCTCACGAGGCTGCTGAGAGGGATGCTGCCTCGTCGTCTGTCTGCACCAACCTCACATTACCCTGTGACTTTCCTGGCATGTTGAGGAATATATGTGGTCCAGGTAGCTCCATTGAGAAGCTGCAGATTGAGACGCAGCCTGAAGTATAGATTGAACTCTGAGAGGGAGCCATGAACTGACAAACTTTGGAATAACAAAGGGCCATCTTTATAAATGGGCGACACCATGCAGGTGAATTGACACTGAGATACAGCAGGACCGAATTGGGAATTGCTGACCTTTTGGATAACAAAGGAAATGAAGACCAGTGATGCCAGCTAGGTGGATGGACACAGAGAGGAGGAGCTGAAGACTCAGGAGAAACAGCGAGACCTGTGTGTGGGTAGACTGTGAGGGTATTAAAGCCCAGGGGTTCCTTTGCTGGGGGTCCTCCTCAGAGGCACTCAGCTCAAGCTGCTTCTGTGTTACCAGAGAGTCTCGTGAATGGCTTAATTGTGAGGTTTCCTTAATAGGTATGAACCTGTTCCTGTAGCCACCATCAGTGTCAGAGTGTGCAAGACATCTGACTTGTCCTCAGCTTAGCAATGAAACTAACAGTCATTTTCTGACAAAAAGCCCGGACATGTCCATGGAATCCAAGTTTGCGTAGTATCTACTGGAGCATAGTCTCCATTTCTGTGGCACTTGTCATTTTCTTGGAATGGCTGCCACAAACATTTCATTTATACAAGTGTAACTGATCAAGTCCATGATTTCTGCATATTTTAGGGCTTTTGTCAAGCCAAAACTTGTAAGCAATCATGTCCCGGGTGTTCGTTTAGTCTTGTAAAGTCCAGTGGCAGCTCTCTGATCATAAACATCTTTTTTCAGTGTCTGTGTTGCGATGACATCATGACTGGTACTGTATGGCATTGTTGCCATAATTGTTGCCATATATTGTTGCCATGGGGCCCCCTGGTGGTTTAGTGGTTAGGATGCGGCACTCTCACCGCCGTGGCCCAGGTTTGATTCCCAGTCAGGGGACTTCCCCAGGCAGATGGAGCTCATCAGCCCTGTAAGGCCATCCATCTAAGAGAAGGTCACTCTAAACAAACCTACATCCTGAGGACCTCGCTCCCACTGTCCAAGCTCACTTGGCCCCGGCAGATGAACCTTAGGATTAAAGGGTGGGCTCAGTTCAGCGCACACTGTGTCTCACCTAAAAAATCCACTGCGCAGGCTCGAAGGGTAAAGACCTTTCCCAAATCTTCGTTCGTGAAGACTGGCCATGAAATGAAATGAAAAAATATTGTTGCCATTGTTTTCTGGGTCACAGCGGTATAACATCTTGTTGACCTGACCATGTAAATGCAGCTATGCCTCTTCTCTAGGTATTTATTAAGTAGTGATACTTGTGTACTAGCTTGAATACAGAAGATATGTCCAAACTACATATGAGTGCAGACTGGAAAGTGCATCAAAGGCCTAATATTTTTGAAGTGTTACTGCTTGTTGAACTGGTACCTTGCTGCTACCTAGGCAGTGTGGACATACGGACAGCTTAGCCTGCAAAGGGGCTTTGACAAGGTGTTACGACCCACCCCAGAAAAAAGGGGGGGGTAACCCAGGTTCTTATCAATAATTCCCTTGGGGTGGATTAGAGTGAAACGACACTGGATAATCAGTGTTTGAAAACATATATAGGTAGGGTTTATTTTAAACATATATAGGTAGGGTTCATTTTAACAATTTTGTTTCAACAGGTAAGTTAGCATTTTGGGTGTTATCATCTATATCATCTATAACAATATGGCATAGGGATAACCTCTGGGGGGGAAAATGCATAAGGGAGAGAAAGGAAAGACAGGATAAGGGTAAGGGAGAGTAAGAGAAAGAAAAGATGAGAGTGGAAAGATGTCTATAGTCACCGCCCACAGGGTCCAGCGATGACACTTGGTAGTTGCCGCTTCCATGCCTGTCAGTTGAAGTGGCGGCCTTAATCTGCTGGGGGTGAAGGAGGGAAGCCCCCACATTCCAAGAAGTTATGAGTTATTATATACATGGTTAGTGTCACGGGCCATGCCTCGAGCCTCCAACCTCTCCTGGCCCTGCGCAGAGTTTCTGTCTGTGGCCTGCTTCCCGCCTTTTTCAAGATTGGCAGAGGGGGGGATGGGCTTTGATGGGCCATCAGAGGTATAATGCAAAAGTCCTGCAGAAGCCTGCAAAAGTCCCTTGGCAATCCTAGAATGCATAAATCATTAACTGTTTCAGTCTCTGACACAAGGTAGTCTTGATATAACCAATGGAGAGATTGGAGAGGATTGCTGAGTTCATTGATATGCATTTCCTGAAATTTTTTCTTCTCAGCTTTACTCTTGGTCGTATTTTCTTAAATTAATTTTTTTAAGGAAAAATAAAAAATCCTGGTTCTATAATTTTCAGGCAACATGGATTATAAAATGAAATAACCCAACTGTTTATTTAGAAGCATGCAAGTAAATGTTGCATAGCTAAACTTACTATAAAGGTACAGCTAATTCAAAGTAGTATGTTAACATTGATAATAATGTTTTACTTGTTTCCCATTTCACAAGGTAGAAAATATACTTCAACTAAATTGCAATGAAAACAATTATTATTTTGTTGTATTTCTGAGGAAGAAAGTAAGTATTAGAAATTTCTGTCATGATTTTGGAATTTTTTTCTATAGTGGATGCTCTTTCAACTTCGAAACATTTTCATCAAAATTTTTTGATGCCTCTAAAAATAATAATAATGTAGGAGACCAGCAACATTAGATAAACAATTGCCATTTAAATCAGTCTCATTGTTAAAACACAATATGAAAATGCACACCACAAAGGACCATGAAACAAATTCATGGAAAAATGTTAATGCAAGACTTTCATAATAATTTGCTTTTTTGATTTTACATTACTGCTTAGTGGTTTGTCATAATCCTTTCCAAACACTAATGTAAGGAACCAGCTTTGCAAAGGAACTTCCTTACAAGGCACTCTTTGGGATATTTACGTGCTGACAGCCAAAATGGGAATGCTGTGGGAAGGAAAATGAAGACTGAGAGCAGATGGATGGTATTCTGTGTGTGCATGTGTAGCCAGGGAGAGCCCTGAACCATTAAATGAATGTCAGACTAGGATCATGCTCAGAGAGTCCTCCAGGTCAATAATCCACCCCAGATTGTCTTCCTTTTTCAGAAGCAGAGTAGCAGAGAGAAGGTAGCATATCTTGAAATGAGAGAGTGTGTGGTAACAAGTACTCACTGTTTTTGGTCTGATAGAAGATGAGGAATTGTGGCCTGTCACAGACTTAGTCCTGCTTTGTCATCAAGTAGAAATTTTGCTCCTTTCAGGGCAGTATCATAAGCTGAGATCTATGAACACACTGCAGCAACTCAGTGTTCTAGGGTTCAAGGATTCCATGGTAAAGAAAAGCAGTATACTCAAAGGTAGATTCAAAGAAAAATATTATTTTATTAAGCAACGTCTACTATTAGTTACAGATACGTCCAGCTAAACTATTAATTACAGATATGTCCATCTAAAGCAGCATAAAGCTTAAAAGGTACATACTGACCCCAGAAGTGATTGGAAGGCAAGGAGTCCAGCTCCGAGTCCCATCATTCTGAGGTTTGGCAGGCATCTCCACAGAGGCAATGTGGTCCTTGGTGTTCTGAGTGCCTCGCCCCGGCATGCAGGTTTGGGCATTTTATCTGGGAAATTTGAAGTACCATTCTGACACGTGTAGCCATCATATGACAGAAGGAGGGATTTCCAAATTGTCATTTCAGCACTTTGCAAAAGTGCTGATGGGCTGGAGTGTACCAGCGCCAGGAGCACTCCGAGGGTCCCTATCCTCTTTGAGGGTTGTTACTTCCTCCTATCATTTTCTTCATAACCTCTATCTCTCCTTGACTGGGCAGTTGGCGGCACATCTGGCCCTCTATCTCTATTGTAACTAATCTTGTTTCCCTCTATCTTGCAAAGTTCCTGTTCCCACAGCCTGCTCTTGTGTCTCGGCTGCCAAGGGCTGGCCACGGGCCAATGATTCACGGATGTGTCCGTACACAGTCAGATGGGAAGCCTGAAAACATACTCAGGGAAAAAGTTTAGCTGCTGGAAGAAGCATTAGAAACTGGCAGTGGTGTTTGTCATGAACAGGCCCAGTGAGGAACTGAGATATGTTGTGCTCAACTTCAAGAAAATGCAAACCCCACAACTGAATATTAAGCTAAAAGGGTGGGGGGAGGGAGGGGGAAGAAGAAAGAAAAAGAGGCATGGTTTGGAGGAAATCACATATTTTTTACTCTCATGTAGAATTACAGGAAGTTGCTTTCAAGTTGTTGGCATTACCATTTTGATGCAAGTAGTTCATGCTGCTAGGAGAATCACAATTAAAACTGTCGACAGTTTTAATTGCCCTTGTAGGAGGCAGTGCATTCCCAAATCTCTGTTGGGTTGCAGAGCCTCACTCGTTACCAAGGGAGCAGGAATGCAACACTCTGAGCATGGAGGTGGGTGATTTTGAGGCTGAAGATCACACCCACCTCTTTTTTCATGTATCTGTCTGTGATTACTTCGCTATAACTCTACAAGAGTTGTGGACAAGAGGACTCAGGAACCAAGAAGTGATGGCTCTGATAAGCTAGACTGCAGTGTCTAATTTTAGTGTTTATCTGATTAGTGGATAACTGGAAGTGTTGTCAAATAAAACAGATAAAAGACAGATAAGACAGATAAAATCCTAAAACATGCATTGTGACCATCCTTTCATCATTAGTTACAAGTAGCCATGTGGACAGGAATCTAGGATGTCTGTTTTTGTTCTGTTGTTCAGTTCAAGAGTGAAATCAGAAATAACTTTAAGTTAGAGTCAAATGTACTCCAAGTCTGTAGATGAAAATAATTTCAGTGATTTTTGATCCAGTATTAAATACCCAAACCTTTTCTGATTTCATTTCTTAGAAGTAGTTGTGCTGTAGTTAAACAACATAAACTCTTCTCAGGCATCTGAATAACAAGATGGTGATCCGGAGACTGGACGTGTTCCACCACCCACACAATTCTCCCACCAACAGGTTGTCCTTTGGAGGCGGGGCTACAAACCATGCAAGAACATGCAAGTGTATTTGAAGAGCTGTTGGCATTTATTACTTTCCTTATAATTTATTCTGGAAAAACAAACAAAATCCCAGTGAAGCCAAAACACCCTCTAAGGGGAAATACACTTCTCTTTGTCAAGTACGTACAAGTGAAGAAGGACTGTTAAATATTCATCTCAAAAGAAGAGTCCTCTAAACTGCAGGTGTTTTAAAACAGTTAATAAAAGTGGCAGTTCTTGCTTTTGAAAAGAGTGCTGTCCAATTTCAGAAGGCAAATCCTCTTCCATTTTCTCTTTTCTCGCACAGTAAATTCACTGTATCATGTAAATCTTAATCTCATGTTTGTGTACACTGTGGATAGAGGATGCAGCATCCATCTTGGATGCACAAAATGAGACCAATGTGTCATTGTATCTCATTAGCATAGGTATCCTCTCACAGATACAAAATTCTTGTATGTGCAGGGACCATGGGAATCATATGCATTCCTAGGGATTGACCAGTTGATGTTGACAGTGAGACAGTATTCAAAGAAAGCTGTAATGAAAATAGCTCTAAAAAGATAAGTTACTTCACATGGTCATGCATATATAAATAAGTATTGATAAGCAATACAGGTAATTAGGACAGTGTATAACAATGGTCTCTGTATGTATAGCATTTCTTGCACATGATGCCTGTTAGGCATCAGGTGATTTTAGCAGGGCTTGAGCTAAAGCAGACTATTTTTAAACTTTTTTAAACAAAAATTTATTTTTGTTAATACACCTGCCAAGATTTTGATTAATTTGAGAAGTTAGGGTCTCTAAATTGTATAGGTTTTCAAGCTAAAGAGAGCAAGGTTAGCCTATGAATATTTACCTTCAGCAACGTAGTAATACTATCTGCATCACATTTAATGACGTCCAATTTAATTATGAAACAGCTGTGATGGAGGCTGCATAACATCTTGACTTTAAAGACAGATTTATATAAACAGGACAACTTTAGGAATATTGATGGTGATATATAAAGCATGTTGATGTTTTGCTGACTGAAGAGGACATGCAAGACCATGCTGTGAAATACCATTCGCAAAGATATTTCTAAGTGCTAAGGTGAAGTAGTACTGTACTCTCTGAACAACCTCAAGCAATATCTGTAGGTGTGGTAGTTTGACTCTGGATGAAGCCCAGGTGCCCATCAAATCCACTGTATCAACTCTCCCCTCCTCAATGGGGCAAGCGAGAGAAAATATAACAAAAGGTTCATGAGCTGAGATAAGGACAGGGAGGAGTCACTCACCTATAACTGTCACGGACAAAACAGACCCAACTTGAACAAATTAATTGAATTTATTACTATTCAAAATCAGAGCAGGATAATGAGAAGTAAACCAAAGACACCTTTTCGAGGCTTAACTTTATTCCTAATTCTGTCTGTCTGTCCTGCTCCACAGTGCAGTATGGGGATGGGGGTTATGATCAGTTCATTAGATGTTGTTCTGCCACTCCTTCCTCCTCATGGAGAGTTCTTCCACTTCTCCTGCTCCAGTCCTCCACAAACTTCTCCAGTGTGGTGACAGCCTGCTTTGCCATGGTCTTTACCATGGGCTGCAGGGTAATCTCAGCTCTGTCCCCTGGAGCACCTCCTCCCTCTCCTTCTGCACTTATCTTGGTGTCTGCATAGTTGTTTCTCTTACATATTCTTACCCCTCTTCTCTGGCTGCAATTACTTCTGCTCAATAATGTTTTTTTTCTTTCTTTGGTGTTATGACCATTGCTGATTGGCTCAGCCTTGGTCAGCAGTGGATCTGTCCTGGAGCTGACTGGCATTGGCTCTGTAGCACATGGGGAAAGTTTCTAACAGCTTCTCAGAGAAACCATCCCTATAGGCCCCCCACTACAAGAGCCTTGCCACAAGAACCCAATACTCTGGGTCTAGTCTGAGTGCCATCTATATAAAAGCAATTAAATCCTACCTCAGGTAGTTATAAATGGCAGGGATGTTTATTTAGTTTGCATAAATGGTGAATACATAATGCAATAAATGGTGAAACATAGCTGTAATACTGTTTCTTGGGAAATGCAGAATGAAAAAACTTTGGTGCTATTTCATTACAAGTTTCTTTGACCCATGAATCAACCTCTTTGACCTATGAATCAACCTCTTGAGCCACAAGACAGTTCTGGGGTAAATTATTGGAATTAAGCTTTTTCACTTTTTCCCTGCTCCTGTTTGGAGCAGAAGGGATTTTTTATATAGATATACATACATAAAAGTATATGTTATAATTTTTATAAATACATTTCAATATTGAGTGTATTAAAAAATTTGGTCTCGTTCTGGTAGCAAAGCTTGGATCAGTTTTTGGGTCAGACAATGTCTGTCTGGCATTATGTAACATCAGTTGAAAACAAAATGCATGATTTATTTATCCACTAAAAGACATGCGGCTTCAAAATCAACCACATCAAGCAGACTGCGTGAAATTACAGCAAAGATGCATTCTGTGATAACTCTAGTAATACAAGAGATAATTGTATCAATTTAGCAGTGCTGGTTTTATTTCTTAAGGAAGATGTTGTTGCCTCATAATGGGAGGAATCCTAGTCCTATAATGGTCCAACATTTTGCAGCTTGTGGGAAAAATCTGCTAGTGCAAATAATTAGTGTGATGGTAGATCTCTGTGCAGTGTTAGCAGCACCCTGCTTCTTTGGCAGAGAATTGCGCTGTTGATCTTGGCACCTGTTTTGTCTGGGACATTTTTAGAGAAAATGCATTTCAAAGTGTACTGCTGTGCTTGCACATGCTGGAGAAGTACCTTATGCCTTTTCCTTCCTTTGTAAGGAGAAGCAGGCAGCAGTGCAGGGCACAGTGCTGTGCATAGGGTAGGTGTGCAAACGGGGTGATATGGCAGCAGGGCTCATGCCTGCATACTCCACCCCAAAGTGTAGCCCTGCTCATGGGTGTCTACAGATGCAAGTGTGGGAGTGCAGCATGGAGGCTTCAACTCCTGTTACCCTGAGCTTCTGATGCACCTCTACCTTGGCATCCTCTGCTGCTCTCTCAGACCCCCTCTGTAAAACTCATGTCTTTCTCACATCCTCTTCCAGACTGCTTCCCATAGGGGAAATCTTCCCACCCTTCTTCTCCCAGAAGGCAGAAGAAGAGTAATAATATGGATGATAGTCACTAAATGTAGTCTTGCCCAGCGAGTCATCATTTCATGCGCCTTCCCACCTCCCCCTGTTTGGCATCCCCTCACTAGTGCCCCTCTTCTTCCACCCTCCCAGGGTCCCACACATTTTAGCTCAAAACTCCTATCCTCTTCCAGCCCCAGTTCCTGGCAAGGATTTCCAGTGCTGTACTTCATTCAGAAAATCATTCATTCAGAAAAGAACCCAGCAACTTAGAAGACCAGACTGAGAAAGATGGACCCATTGTATACTTTCTCAGGCCCTTTATTTATCCTGTGAATAAAGTTGGGGTGATAGAGGTATCAGACTCTGAAGAGGAACATTGCTGCTGTGGAAGAACATACTTCAGAGGTAGGAGAGAGCCAGAGCCTGCATAGGTGGCATTTGGAGGGGATCAAGGGAAAAGATGCTGGGGAAAGGAGTATCTGTTCTGTGGTGTATCTGAGTATGGGGACCTTTCTAGGGTCGTGTTTGTTATCACAGCGTCATTTACTGTTTTGTTTCCAGAATGGAGTCTTCATGCTTTTAGAGGGCTAGGAAATCAATGGTACTTTGGCTTACATTTCACATCTTGTTTTTTCTTTCATACCATCTGCACAAACAAGTGCAGGCTAGGTTTAACCTGGGGCTGAAATATTGTGGTTTAACCCCAGCCAGCAACCAACCACCATGCAGCCACTCGCTCACTTCCCCACCAGTAGGGTCAGGGAGAGAATTAGAAGGGTAAATGCTAGAAAACTTGTGGGTTTTCTAGCTTTTCTCTCTAGATAAAGACAGTTTAATAGAGAAAGCAAAAACCACACACATAAGCAAAGGAAAAACAAAGAATTAGTTCACTGCTTCCCCTGGGCAGGCAGATGTTCAGTCATCTCCAGGAGAGCAGAGCCCCATCACACATAATGGTTACTTGGGAAGACAAACACCATCACTCCAAACATACTGTAGCAGGGAGAATGCCAAAACTGAAACCAGTACACTACTGAAAGCTCAACAAAACAGTATTTATTACAAAGAAGTAGCCAACAAAATGAGAAGCCAAGAGACAGGAAAGAGAAGGGAAACAAGCCCCTAAGAAAACCCCCCACTCACTCATAGAATCCTTATTTATGAGGTTGTCTTACTGACCGAGAATGCTTAGAATTACCCATAGCAGAAGCTGCATCCCCAGAGCGTTGGCAGGCTCACGTGATAGCAGGCGTCCCTGCAAAGGCAATGTAGTCCTCCACGTGAAGCTTGAGTCTCCGCTCCCAGCAAAAGCTATCTGCTTTTTATACAATTAACCTATGATGTCTGCCTGGGCAGGTGTGGTCAGCACCGCCCAGCTAGACGCCTTAGGTCCCTCCCCCCTTTATGTAAGTGGTGCCCCTTCTGCGCATGAGTGAGCACATTGGAATTTCCCTGCGCCTGTGTGCTACACCTTGGGGGTCTATCCTAAATGAGTCTGGGGGCTTACTTCATCCTCCTCCTCTTCACTTTCTCCTTCAAATGTCCTTGGAGGGCTGTCGGCCAATAGCCAGACTCGAATTAATTCCAGTTTATACAAAATGCTTCCTTCAAGGATGAAGTTCTCGTTTATCAGTGCTTGTTTTCACATAACTTGGCAGGAAAAGAACAGACTCTCACAGGTGGCTGGGCCAAAACACAGGCCAAAATTAGCAGCATCTAATTAGGCATGAATATACATCCCCCCCTTTCTCTTTCTTTCTGCCAGTTTTATATACTGAGCATGATGTCATATGGTATGGAATATCCCTTTGGTGAGTTTAGGTCACCTGTTCTGGTTATGTTTCTTCCTAGCCTTCCATGCACCTCCCAACTTCCTTGCCAGTGTGGCATTACAAAAAGCAGAAAAGGCCTTGGCTCTGTGTAAGCATTGTTCTGCAATAACAACAAGATATCTGTATTATCAACCCTGTGTTCAGCACAAATCCCAAACACAGCCCCATACTAGCCACTATGAAGACAGTAAGACTGTAGGAGACTTTAGCAGTGGCAACATTAGATGAACTCCCATGGGGAGTGCATGAAGCCAGCAGGAACATCTGCAAGCCAAGGGAATACATAAGCAAGTCCAGACTTCTCCCACCTCCTTTTTGTGTCACATACTTGTTGCAGGCATCTGCATAGACTCTTCAGTTGGCTACACACCTTAGAGACTAGATATTCCTTCCTTTCTCAGGACTTTGTCTCTTACATTTTTCTGTCTTTTGTGATGAAATTATAGCTTGCCTTATTGCTTCCAGCCCTGGTGACAGTGTTTTGCAGTTGTGCTGGTTTAAAGGTAAACCAGCAGGGGAAATGAACTCAACTCAGAAGAGAGATTATAAATCAGAATAACAATTTAATAAAATAATACAGTAAGTACGATTATACAGACAAACAATTGGTCTTAACCCACAAAACCCAAATGTATAACCCAGCACCCTGGGGCATGAACAGAGTGGTGTTCTTTGGGCCCCCTGAGTCCAAAGTAAAAGGAGAGGGGAAAACCTGTTGGTGAGAGTACTGTTGCAGTCTGGTCAAGAGTGGTGATTGCAGTCCATTCGAGAGTGATGGTTGCAGTCTGGTTGAGAGTGGTGGTTGCAGTCCAGTTGAGAGTGGTGGTCTGCAGTCTGGTTGAGAGCGGTGATCTGCAGTCTTCCTCTGGATCCCACGAGTGGTTAAAAAAGTTCCAAGACTCCAAGATTATATATTCTCCAGTTCAGGCAGGAATGCCCAGTACTTCCCTCAGGGCAGGGAGTTCCACAAAGGGTGTGAGGCCAGGGAGGCACCCTCCTATCTGGCAGGCCTCTTAACATCTAGTTAATAGCCTGAGGAGTCAGGCTGCTCTGGGCAGAGGGTGTAAATAATCTATTGACAACAGTTTCTGGGAAATGGCATGGAAGGCTATAGAATACACAGTTTTGGGTTACACCCATACAGTGATGTCTGGTCTCAGCTGTTCTAACTATGACAGCAGTGGAGGGACTATTGTGACTTACCATGATAGTGAGCCTCATGTAAATACCTCCAGAGATTAGATGAAAATGCTATGTGTGACTGCGGTGTTTACTCTACCTAACCAGAACCTCAGGCAAGCTGGTTCATCTGCATGAGGCTGCCAGGCTGTGCTGGGACACTGTGTCCCTTTCCAATGAATAGGCCCTACAGTGTCTGTATTCCAAGGGTGCATATTTCTAGAACATAAATAAACCTCATCTACTTAAGTTAGGTCTGTTTCATAGAAATAGTTACTAATGGGAAAATGTAATGAGGCTATCTTAAAGATGTCACGATCAGCATGGAGTTGAGCTGACATTAGTCCCTCACCTGGTAATATACCTGTGTAGGCTTATGAAGAGTCCAACTTCAAAGTACCATACTTTAGGAAAGAGCATGAAAAAGTATAAGAAATAGGAAGATAGCAGGAGTGGTTTATACTGGAGAAAGGTTGAACATCATAAGTTTCTGCAGGGAAAGAGGATAAAAATCAAAGACAGCCTGGTTTACATTTCCCTTGGACCTGAAGCAATGGCAGATGTTACAGGTTAGCATGGTCTGGTGTTATTATGCTTGTTTACTTTGCCTCATTTTTTGCAGCTATCCAGGTAGGATGTAGGACTGATGCAACTCAAAGGAAACATGCTTGTTTTCACAATTTTAATGCATTTACCAACCACTGTGGTTAGTGGGGTAAGAGACTGGTACAGCACTAACACCAAGGGCCCCATGGCAATTCATCTGCTACCTCATCTGTCTGCCCAAGACTTAGTGACACATTACAGTCCTAGGGGCCTTGTGGTGGCTGCATTTCAAGCTTCAATGCTCATTAACTTAGTGGAAAATGGTTTGGCACCTGGCAGATTCTGCCCAGTATATTCTGGACTGGAGTTTAAGGTTCGTTTTCAAAGGAATCTACCCAAAGACTAGCCAACTGTGTCTGCAATTAGATATCTAGATTAACTAAACTTCCTTCTCAGTTGAGAACAGTTACACAGTCTGTTTGAAATTTGTAGTACCACTGAAAATATAATATCTCACTTCAAAAAGTAGTACAAGTCTTGCAAGGAGGGATATGCAGTGATGGAAATTGCAGATGGAAGAGAGAAAAAAATGCTCAGACTCAAGATACTGGTAGGAAGGATGTTGAGGTGAGTGTTCCAATATCAAGGTCTTGTTCTGTCAGCCTTTCACACTGTATATAAGCACTAGGCTACTCTGATTTGAGGTTCCGTTGCAGGAAAAAATCTTAGGTCATCTTCTGAGTCATCTCCAAATTTTATTTCCACCTATTGCTTCCAGGAATGGAAGCAGGAGAGACCAACAGTCTTCAAATTCTTGTATGCTGCAGTGGCTTTGTCCTGTGTGCTTTTTTGTTGCCACTTGAGGTCATTATTAAGATTATTTAAGGGTTATTTTTTTTCCAAATGTTTAGTTTTTGCAATATAATATTTATGAAATTATATGTAGTGTAATATCTTTCTGGTATTACAGAATACATTTTATTCCCCTTCTGTCTCCTTATAACATAAAAGATTAGAAGACAGTGAAGACTGATGAATGATTTCTTATATAACTGAAAAAGTGACACAGAAATGAAAGCATCTCAAAATTTATGAGAAGATGATTGCTTCAAGAAGTGTATCAAATCCAATATTATTACTATTACATTTTTGGCAAAGCTACATTTATGATAAAGTGAAAATGAATCTTACCAAGGTGTCAGTTACAAACTTATTGGTAAAGTGGTGAGGGCAATCTGTGCTTTGCTTTACATTACTGGGAAGTACAGTTTGGCTTTCTTGACAGATAAGGAAACTGAGGAAAAATTATAAAATCCTTTTAAATGAATGCAGTATTATTTTACTACCACTTGTGAAACTGTCCATCTGTGCTTGTTTTCTTAGATGCCCATATGATTAAAAAAGGCCACATGGGGACTTCATATCAGAGCTGGGATTAAAGTTTAGGATGAATACTGAACAGGTTTTTTGGGATGAACAACCTTCCTTAGATGCGGACTTTGTCAGTCTCAAGGTAAATGCAAATTTGGTTTTGAATCCCATAAAACTGTTTGGGCAAATATGTATGAGGAAAAGCCAAAATGAAGCAAGCATTTCATAAATGTCAGTATCAAATTTGATCCTCCCCATCTCCTCACCCAGCTCCATTCAGTCACCTCCCTAATTTCCTCCTATGTATTCAGATTTGCCAAATCAGCCAAGCAGCAAGACATAACAGTTTGCAGTAAAACAAAGAAGAATGAGTCATTATACTGGTGTTCAGCACATGCCTGGGACAGAGTGACCAAGGATTATTCAATTATTTCTCACAAAGTAGAATAACTGTAATGGGAAAGACTGAAGAAAAAGATACTTTCAATGCTACAGCACTCTTTTGAGGTGCTAGACATTCTTCAAGTCCCTCCATAAAGTGAGGAAGTACAGATGGAAAAGAGGTCTTTCACATTGAACAAAATATGCAACTGCCCACGCCCAGTAGCAGCAAAATGGAAGGGCAAGGAAAGAACATAGCTAATTGCACCCTTTCCTTCCTTGTTTTGCAGTCTGCATATTCATTTCAATTACAAATTCCTCCAATTTGTTTTCCAATTACACAAAACTTTTATTACCTTAGAAAAGTGATCTTGATCTTCCGTGGGGAAAAAAAAATCACTGAAATGGCAAGCTCATCAGCTAATAATGCTTTCTTCTTGAAAGTCACCTTCTTCCTACAAGTCTTTGCAGTGATTTCTTTCTGCCAGTATAAAAGTATCACAGAATATCCTGAGTTAGAAAGGAAATACAATCAAAGTCCAGTTCCTGCCCTGGATACGATAGCCCAAAGAACCACACTATGTGCCATAGAGCATTGCCCAAATGCTTCTTGAACTTTGGCAGGCTTGGTGCTGTGACCACTTCCCTAGGGAGCCAGTTCCAGGACTCAACCACCCTCTGGGTGAAGAACCTTTCCCTAATATCTTGCCTAAACCTCCCCTGACAAAGCTTCATGCTGTTCTCTCAGGTCCTGTCACTGGTCACCACAGAGAAGAGATCAATGCCTGCCCCTCCACTTCCCATTGTGAGGAAGTTGTAGACAGCTATGAGGTCTTCCCTCAGTCTCCTTTAGGCTGAACAGCTGCTCCTCGTATGACTTCCCATCAAGGTCCCCTCAAGGCCTACGTAGGCCTTCTTTGGATGCCTTCTAATAGCTTTATATCTTTTTTTTTTTTTTATTGTGGCACCCAAAACTGCACACACCAGGGCAGAGTAGAGTGGGACAATTACCTCAACCAGCTAGTGATTCTTTGCTTGGTGCACCCTGTGACATGGTTGGCCCTCCTGGCTGCCGGGGCACACTGCTGATTCAACTTGATGTTAGCCAGGACCCCTTTCCACAGAGCTGCTCTCCAACCTTTCATTACCCAATCTGTCCATATATACACGGTTGCCCCCTCCCAGGTGCGGAATCTGGCACTTGTCTTTGTTAAACTTCATACAGTTGAAGGTTGCCCAGTCCTCTAATTTGTCAAGGTCTCTCTGTAGGGCCTCCCTGCCTTTGAGGGGATGGCTCCTCCCAATTTACTATCATCATCAAACGTACTTAGCATCCCTTCAAGTCCTGCATCCAAGTAATTTATGAAGATGTTGAAGAGTAATGGGCGTAAGATGGAGCCCTGTGGACCCCCCACTAGTGATTGGTCCCTTGTGCCTGCCCCATGAGCCAGTTGCTTATCTGTCACACATGTTTATCCAGCTGGACATTTTGTACAGAATGATACTGTGAGAGACAGTATCAAAACTTTACTGAAATTCAAATAGATCACATCATCTGGCTTCCCTTGAGCTAAGGGGGTTACCTGGTGGATGCAGAGTATTTCACTTACTCTTGAAAAATACAGGTCACTCACTCTTTTTCCCCCCTTAATATTATTGCAGTTAGAGTATATATGCTTCTCTTTTTTTCCCCCTGAATTTTAGCGCTCCAACATAGCAAAAGTATGCAATATAAATACTACTGATTTGAACTGAAACTTGGAAAGAAAGAAGCAAAATCTCCTTTATGATCATAGAGGTTCTTCTGCCAGACCTGGTTTAGATGAAGCAGAAGTAACTTGGAGCAATATGTGATTACTACAGGAAATACAGGTCATCATATTTAAAGATCCGGAGCTGTAGATGTATTGCAGCTTTCATTTCTCTCTTGTTATTGCTACAGAGTGCTGAACTGGAATGGAAACGAAGTTAAATAACGATAGAATCATGGTGAGCCAGGCTGAGAGGAAGGACATTTGGGGTATGGGAGCTATTGGGAGCTGTTACCACCCACCATGGTCCACTGTGCATGTGATAGGATGGTCTGGAGTTATGTTGACATATGGCACTAAAACAGCCAACAAAATGTGAATGTAAATGGACACAGTCCCTCGCATGCTGCACCTCACACTGACTCCCTGGCCTTAGGACCCCCCAGCAGGCTGTTTTCAAGAGGTTAGTTTTATTTCTTAAAACAAGACTGGTTAATGGATATACCATTATTGTTCTCCCTCATTCTGATTTCTAAAGCAGACTATTTGTACTGTGACTTTACACTCCCACCTAGTTTTCTATTTGCAAGATTAGACTCCACAAGCCACCTCCCTGGGAAGTGGAAATTATTATGACCCAGGAATTCCCGTAGTGGCTGTGTTGATTCCTGAAGCTCATACTGCCCACTGATCTGGACACTTACAGATATTGAGATTACTACTTGCCACTTGAAACATCTAGATCTTCTACCTCAATACACTGACATGCTGAAGAGCATTTTTCAGCAGTTGTGAATTAATTGAGGGAGCTGAAGAGTGGTCTAGAGATCATTCCATTCCAGGAACATTGCTGTACTGAAACAGAAATTGGAAGTCTGTGGCACTGCAATGAAACCAGCCTGTACCAGTCATGATTGAAACTTAACACTCACCCACTGTGCCATACTAGGGTTAGATATATTTTGCTTAGCTATGTTTTTCATGTCCATCCAAAATTTGTACCATAGGGCCCTACTGCCAGGCACCAGTGTTTTTTTCATAGTAAAACTGAAATTTTTAGAAGACATTAAAAAAAAGATGCTCAACAGGTAGCGATGGCATTTATTTTAACTTGATTCTTGCAGAGTTTTAGCAACCACTGTGTTTCTTCAGACCCTGGAGGCATCGAACAGATATCAGAATAAAGAACCTTTCCTTATGCTGAATAGCAAAAGCAACAGAAAAGAAGCCAGCAATTTTGAAACTTTAAAAATATTGTTGCCCTTATATTGTATTCTATGTTAATTCTTTGTATTCCTCTCATGTTAATTTCTTTACACAGAAAAATTATTTTCTAAAGTGGTAGTATAACACTAACTCATTCTTATACATCTTTCTGATACCTGGTGATGGACTGTACCAGAGGTGAAATCTTTACAGTCAACCCTTTTTCCAATAAGAAATTCTATCTCAAGCATCTTGTTCAGCATAATTTTTACATCCACAAAATAATTGCCTCTAAAAATTTACAAAAGGGAAATGATAAGTCTGGGCTCAGCTATGAATCTCTTAATATTTTTATTTCTAGCATCTTCAGCCTAAAATGTTTTGCTAAGGAAGTTTTACTGGAAGTAAAATATTTATCTTTGTCTGACTTGTATCAAGTTGCAACCTATATTTTATAGGTACAGAAATTCTCTTTTATGGTTTCCTGTAACTTTTTGTTAATTCTATAACCTATTTCATTGTGTTCTAGTCCCTGAACACTAGTTGATGCATAATTCCAACTAATCATTTCAGTAAATGGGATACGCTAATATTCTTTTAAAAATTATTTTTATTTTTATAGCACTGATTCTTAAGTGCCTTCAGAGCGATTTTTAAGTGATTTAAAAAAATTGTACAGCACTGATTTTTTGAGTTCCCAGCAAAAGCTTTAAAAATATGTTTCTATGTAGACAGGGTTTCAATCCTGTCACATACTAAATAACAGGTCAAACTATGATACTGCAGTCATGATCATACTTGCTAGTGTATTCAGCAATGACAGATCTAACCCAATGCTGACCCTAGATGCTTGTGTAGACAGATCGCCTTTTGGTTACAAGCAGCCATGGAAAAGGTGAAGAATAAGATATCAGTAGGCTACTCAAGCTTCATTCATGTCTTGGTGCAGAGTTAGCACAAAATAAGTAAGGTTGGAAGGGACCGCCAGTGGGGCCCATCTTGACTAACCATCCTGCTCAAGCAGGGTATTCCTAGAGCACATTGCACAGGATTGTATCCAGGTGGCTCTTGAATATCTCCAGTGAGGGAGACACCACAACCTCTCTGGGCTACTTGTTCCAGTGTGCAATCACCTGCACAGCGAAGAAGTTCTTCCTGGTGTTCAGGTAGAAATTCCTGTGTATGAATTTATTCCTCTTGCCTCTTGTCGTCTTGCTTGGCACAACTGAGAAGAGCCTGGCTCCATCCTCTTGACACCCTCCCTTCAGATACTTGTATACCTTGATAAGGTCTCCTCTCCCGTCTTCTCCAGGCTAAACAAGCCCAGGTCTGCCAACCTTTCCTCAAAAGAGATATACTCCAGTGCCCTAATCAGTCTCTGTAGCCCTCTGCTGGATTTGCTTCAGAAGCTCCATGTCTCTCTTGTACTGAGGATCACAGAAATGAACACAGCACTCCAGATGAGGCCTCCCCAGGGCTGAGTAGAGAGGCAGGATCATCTCCCTAGATATGTGTCCTGGTTCTGCCCAGGACCGGGTTAATTTTTTGCAGAAGCTGGGAGGGGGCAAGGCCAGGACCTGGAGGTTATTCTATACCACCTTACATAATTTCTGGGGTTGGGGGAAAGGGACACTCTTCCGGGAAACATAGCAGAGGGAGCCATCCCATATTGTTCATATCAGGGAGTTTTTCCATGTGAATCATCTCAACCTGTGATCTTTGCCTTTTTTGCCTCTAGCTGGAGGAGGTATAGGGAAGTGGCACATGGTTTTAGTGGGGGAGAATACCGTTTCTAAAACACAACAACATGCTGGCAATGATCTTCCCAATACACCCCAGGATACCACTTGGCCTTCTTGGCCACAGGGGCACACTGCTGGCTCTTGGACAGCTTGTTGTCCACCAGGACCCCCAGTTCTTCTCTGCAGAGCTGCTTTTCAGCAGATAAGCTGCCAACCTGTACTGGTACATGGGGTTATTCTTCCCCAGGTGCAGAACCCTGCATTCACCTTGTTGAATTTCAGAAGGTTTTTCTCTGCTAATTCATCATTTTACTGAAAAATTTCCTAACCTTTGTTGCTAGGATTCTTTCCTGTTAGCTGTTACTTCAAGTTTAGCAAATTGTAAGTATTGTGAAAATAAAATTTTTGTAGTCAACCAAAACCCTGGACTTGCTGCTAGCTGGCTTAAAATACTTAGCTTTTATTCTGGTTCTTCTGGATTTTGTTTGTTTGTTTGTTTGGGTTTTTTTTTGTTGATGTGGGGTTTTTTTGTTAAGAAAATTCTAAATGTCTTTGGTCACTGCAAATAAAAATAGCCAGCATACCTTCTCTGTCTGCTGTGTGAAAATATCTGATTGGCCTGATGTTTCAAATACAAAATGAATACCCTGTACCATTAGCTTCATCAGTAAACATACATACAGTATACACACAGTTCAATGATGGAATGATGAGGTAAGAAAGGACTGGGATGGTGAAATATTCTTAAAACATCAGAGAAGAAGCCTTTGTTGCAAATGTTTGCAAAACGAGTGCAGAAAGCTCATTTCTATGACACAACTAAAGTGTTGTCCAGATACAGAGCAAACGCAGAGATATTTTGTGCATGTTCTCAGCTTGCTGATAAAAGCCCTTGGAAAACAATTTCATTTTATAGATAAAATGGTCCAAAATTATGGTTGACCAGTACTCTGGAAGAAGAAAGGAAAAGTTGTAGCAGTGTTGGGTTTAGGGGGCTCTGTGAAAGAGGATAGGCTTATGCATGATAAAATTTGAACCTGTCTTTTTAGTGTAAAGCTGTAGGATGGTGAGACTTTTGACTGCATGGGATTGTTGATCAACACTGACACATTCCCATCTAACTGGTTACTGTTAATAGTGTTACAGAGTTTGTAGTGCTTTATCCTCTGACCATGCTTCAGTCTTAGAACTCTAAGCTGGCTTCTCTGCTCTTTTAAAGGCAGGAGAAGGTGGGTAATTACATCTGTCTAAAAAGAGGGTGGAAGAACTGGGGAAGGCCTGGAGACTAGACATCACACAGTGGTATGAAATCTGACTGGTGAAACCAGCATGTTCAGTAAGAGAATCAAGTATTTGTCAATATGTTTTCCAAGATCAATTCTATTTTTGCAAATAAAATAAATGGAGGCTTTAGTTGCATAACAGACAGCATATTTCATTTGGTTTAATTACTGAATGTGGGCCAGATCCTTAACTAATGGCAATTGGTATAGTTGCACTTGAGTATGTGGCCAGATTTTCAGCTTTGTTTCTTCCAGTGGACCTTCTAGCACACAATAAATTTCTTTTTTGCTTTATTTGAGAAAACTGATTTTCAGCATTTAAGAAGATGTGAATCTGAAAGCCTGCAATTTTAATTTATATACAGGTTATAAAGAAGAGGTTCATGCTTATTTAAAAAAAAACAAAGAGAATGAAGAGAGGCTAAAATGTCATTAATTTTTTAATTCAGAAATACTGCAAGGGGAGGAGTGATCTCTAGTGGTTATCTGAGACAGTCAACTCAGCCTCAAAGAGCATAATTTGTCAGCAGGCAAGTACAAATGAAGAGAAGACTTGGCAGAGTTGTAAAGGTATTGTACTGTTAGAGTCACAGCGTCTTAGACTGAAAACATAAATCTTTTCAGCTAACTGGAGTATTGATGCTGAGCAAGGCTTAAAGAGAAAGGTTTTAAGCTAAAGAGTCTCTTTTGCTCCTTTTTCTGCAGTGCTCCTCTGATTTTACTGAGTCCAATCCTTTACAGACCAGCAAATGTTCAGAAATCTACTCCTGTGAAATCCTGCAATATTTTTGTGAACTGGTTTCATTTATTTATTTATTCTTAATATGTATGATTTATCTTAGTGGAGAAATGAAAAGGAAATAAGACTAGTCTCTCCTCACGTTTAATAGTGAATAAAGCCACAGGCTCTGAGATTTGGATTCAGATTAATCTTCTGTTATTTTTTGCTCTCTCTCAAGGGAGGCAGCTGAGTAGCTCAAGGGAAAATTTAATTTACCTCAACATCTTCTACTGCTGACTAGCCAGGCAGCATAGGATGATTAAGTCCTAACTTTGGCACTGCAGTGCCTGAAGTCAGTTGGAATTAATTCAGGTTCTTCTGCTTTTTTCCAGAATCTTTTTCGTTGGAAAAAGTTGTTGGACTTTTTTACTGAAAGTACTTGAACTGCAGTCATTGGATGCAATAGCTGGACATGTAAAGGGATCATGTAAGATGAGTTTTGTGTTAGGCCCCTTGTTTGATATGTGGTAGAGAAAGGAACTATGTTCTCTGCCATTTATTTATTTATCTAGAAATTATCCACCTTGATTCATGTTGATTTGTTGGTGTACACTGGCATACACTGGTAGCTGCAATGCCCGAGGGGGGGTACGTTCTCCTTTCAATACCTACTTACAAATCTCTTTTACAGTATAAAATTTTACGGAGATATTAAAGTTGCTCTCATTTCTCTATATATTGTTGAGCTCTGATGCACTCTATTACTTTCATTGTACATCTAAAAGGGCCTGTATTTGAAGTGATGAATTGAAGACATTTCTGTTAGGAAAAAAATTTCTACAGCTATAGATTTTAATGGAAGCTCTCAAGGATAGGACCTCTCTCCTCTTTTTTTATTTTGAGAGTGCGAACAGTGATACCATTTTGACAGCAAAAATCATGAGGATGGGAACTTCTAGATCATCTTAGTTCTGCTGGGCCTCTGGATGTTGCAGAGGACCCTGAAATTCTTCAAAAGCCCATGAATCTAATATTAAGGGAAACTCTTTACTTAGTGTGTAACATTAGTCTCCCATAAGGAGGCAATACAAGGCTATTCTGTATCTTATATTTCACTTTCTCTGTGCGATGACCATTAGTGTGTCTTTTAATACAGAAAAGCTTTCCCCTTAGCATTAATCAGTAACATTTACATTAATCCCTTTACATTAATCAGTAACTTCCCAGGCAGTGATTCTTCATTTTCATTAAGGTTTATTATTTGTCTTCATGTCATCGTCTTGTTACAATTCACAGAATCATAGAATCACAGAATTGGTCAGGTTGGAAGGGACCACACTGGGTAATCTACTTCAACCTCCCTGTTTAAACAGGATGATCTGAGAGCACACGGCACAGGATTGCATCTAGACAGTTCTAAAATATCTCCAGTGAGGGAGACTCCACAACCTCTCTGTTCCAGAGCGCTATCACTCACACGGTAAAGAAATTCTTCATAATCAGGCAGAACTTCCCATGTATCAGTTTCTTTCAGTAGCCTTCTCAACAGAGCTACTTTCCAGCAGGTCAGCCCCCAACCTATACCAGTGTTTGGGCTATTATTCCCCAGGTAAGACCCTGCATTTTCCTGTGTAGGCTCTCCACTGCTGTCCCTTCATCCATCCAGATACTTGTTTCATCATAGGAGGCAATCAGGTTGGTCAAACACGACTTACTTTTAGTGAACCCATGCTGACTACTCCTGATCACTTCTTGTCTTCCATGTGGGTAGAGATGGCCTCCAGAATGAGGTGCTTCATCACCTTTCCAGGGACTGGGGTGAGACTGACTGGCCAGTAGTTCCCTGGATCCTTTTTCCTTCTATTTGGCAACATTTGCTAACTTCCAGTCCTCAGATGCCTCCTGATTTGCTAGATGTTAAAGTCCTCTACCCAAATTAAGGTGAAAATGAGACCAAATGCCAATTCAACACTACTGACTTCATTTTGCAAAATTAATTATATAGGGGAAAGAGAGAAAGAGAGAGAGAGAGGAAGAAGGAGAGAAATAGTGCAAGTCACCTCCCTGGATCCAGGGGTGTCCAGTTGGTCCTTCAGTGCCCTAGGCTTCTTGGTGGTGAAGTCCTACCAGTTCACTCCCTGAGTAATTTTTATACAGTCCCCTGTTTGCATGAGAAATGAAGGTAGGATTGACTTTCAGTTCCTCATTAACATGAGAGGTGAGATTAGGAGGGGTTTTCAGTTCCTCATTAGCATGAGAGGAGAGAGTAGGAGTGTGGTCCAATATAGTCTACTTTGCCACACATCCCACAGGCCTTTACCTTCCCTCAGTTGAAGCAGAGGGTCCTGTAAAGGCTGTTGGTCAAACCAAGTACAACACTCCCCACATGCAGATATTACATTAGTATACTGCTCTTTGGTTACTGGACATCCTTGACTGTTGCCTTTGCCCCTTCCAACTCAGAATATTCTGTAAATCTTTCATTCCAAGTGTCCCTGTTTCACATATAACTATTCTAATAGATGTTCCCAATTCTCCACCTCCCCTTCCACCGCAAGAGGTTTTAAGCAGGTGAGTGAGTCCACTTGGTTGTTATATTGGTGTGCTAAGGTATCATTCTCCCGGTGGGCTGCTACCCATCCCACATAGATAACATGTTTTCTAGAAATTTTCAAAATATCCTCCCACTTGTTCTGTTCCCAAACTGGTATAAGATTAACCTCGCAATTGTTTTGTTCCCCAAAGGTAGCCATTCAGTATATCCTTTAAATACTGCATGAGTCAGTATAGATATATAAGGTATGCTGATCCTCTGCCTTTTGGATAATTACATTCCAAATCATTGCTAGCTCTCCCATCTGGTGATAATCACCTTCTGTGATTATCCTATCTTCTTCGTTATCCACCTGAAGAGCTACCACTTGGTATTTCCAGGCTTTTCCCTCCCTTCTTGTTAATGCATCTGTAAATCAAACATTAGTCAAGTCAGAAGAATAGGAAGGATCAGAAGAAGGGGATTTACTATCATGGGTTTCAGGAAAAGGATCTTGAATTTTTTATAATTCTGGAGCTATCTCTTCAATTTTTCCATTTGAGCATATCCTTTTTGAACTGTCTCTCTCTGAGCCACCCCTGCTGGGAGACAACTCCCATTAGTACTGGGTTTAGCACTCTGAATGGTCCTCTCAGCAGGATGGATTGCTGATGTAGGATTTTCTGTCTCCTGTAATGCTACAGTGACCACACATAAGTCTTTCTCCCTGTCAGAAAATCTTTTTTCTGCATCCATAAACTTCTGGAATAAAATCCTATGCAATGGGGCGGGGGTGAGGGAGTGGGGTGGACCTTCATGTTCTTTCTGCTAGATATGGATTGACAGTCCATGAAAAGCAAAACCCCATTCCACAAGGAGAGGGTTCTTTGGGTGCAGAGGTCCCAAGACCTGGTACATACCAGCCGCAAAGATTAATAATTTCAAGGCTTCACTGTGTAATGACATCCCAATTTGGCTTTCTATATGTTAAATTACATAAAGGATGCACAATAATTGAGAAATCAGGGACAGGCTTTCTCAAAAAAAATTAGGGTTCCTAACTCTTGTTGTAATTCCTTTTTATTCTCTGGTGTGGTTACTTGCTCCAGTGAGGTTAACATCTCAGCAGAGATACAAACAGCCACCTCTCTTCCACCAAATACCAAAGAATTTTACTTCTGGAATGGTGTGCTGAATTTTGTCCTCTGGGATCTTTAACCTCACCCCTTCAAGGTGCTCAGTATCAGGTTTTTTAGTATTTCCCACCTTATCTGTATCTGGACCCCCAATCAATACATCACTGGTATACTAGAATGTCCTTAAGCCCCCTCATCCACAGGAAGTGTAGATAATTCCTGGGCTAGGGCAAAGTGTGCTAGCGTGGGGGAGTACCAATATCCCTGCTATAGTCAGGTGAAAGTGTATTGTATCCTCTCCCATGTAAAAGCAAAACAATCCAAGTCTCTCTCCTGAAATAGAACCATAATATATCTTTCATGTGAACAGTAGCTAAAATTGGATGAGCTTGTTCCTGTATTATAGCAATTAACTCAGCAGTGTTAGGCACTGCTGCTGTTAAAGAGGCAGTATTAGAATTCAGTTTTCTATAATCCATGGTCAGTTGCCATTTTCCTTTTGGCTTTTTTACCAGCCAAACAGGAGAGTTATGAGGAGAATGAGTGGGAATTATCATTCCCACTTCCTTTAAATCTAATATCACAGGGGAAATTCCTTCTCTAGATCTCATTGTTATCCTTGAAGGTGGTAAAGTAGGAGCAGTTTGTAACAAGCGAAGGGATGTGAAGTCTGATCCAAAAGTTCACTCCACCTTTATTATCAATCCAGCATTTACCTTTCAGTATATCAAGTCGCAATAGATTAACTGGGAAGGACCAATAAGCATCAGGGTGTTAGTAGCAGCAGTCTCTCTCGATAATCAACATTTAACCTTGGCAGCTGGTTGTGGTTGCAAATTTCCAAAAGAATCTGCCAGTATAAGTATTTTTTTGTCTGGAACTATTCCACGTTGTATTGCATTGTGTTTTTGTACTGCCGATATCTGTGCTACAAGATGACACTGTGCTCCAGTGTCAACTAAAAAGGTGACTGGGGTCTTATGAGGACCTGTGGGAAAAGTTATCATCATGTCCCCTGATGAATTTTCTGTGAGCCTTCTAATATGCCTTCCCTGTGCATTCCCCTGCTCACCTACTGGGAATGGTCCAAGGAATTTCCTGACTCCTTTTCATGTAGATTAATTAATTCCCTGGTGGGTGAGGAAGAAGGAATAACATCCAAGGATTTTGCAAGAGTGGACCGGCTGTTTTTGCTCGGAGGATCTTTACAATTTCTTGCCAAGACCTCCAAGTCCACATTTGATTGCCTGTCCATTAGGCTTTTGGGGATTTGCTTTTGTACACCTTCAATCCAGAGGGTATATCTTTTCCCCTTGGGCCGTGGCTTATCCTGTTGCTATTGAACTCTGTTAGAAAGCTGTCTCTTTTCTTCTTTCCCCTGGTTTATTGCGGGGCTCCACCACTCAGCCTGACAGATAGCAGTTTTAGGTTTGGACTAAGATGACGTATTAGGGGACCCAAATCGCCTGCTGTAATTAATTAATTCCTGGGTGACTTCTCCCCATGTCCAAACCTTTCCCTGTGGTCTTCCCAATAATGCTGAATTGAGGGCAGAATTTATAGGATCATGTATTGGGACGAAGTTGTGATGATATTTTTGGTCTGTGTTTGGCCTTAGCCACCTGCAGTAGTTTATAGTTCTCCCTGCCAAGTTCACTGATAAAACAGTAAATTCGGCCTTGGAGGGAGAACTTCTGTATAAACTGTTTTAACTGGTCTCCTGTGATTGGTTAATGGCTCATCAAGGGCATTTGGAGGAGAAAGTGACGATGAGGTGAGGAAGGCTTGCCCCCATACTCAATTGGGAAAGACCCCCAGGACACACTGCGCATGCATGGGGGGATTTCCAAAGTTCTCACGCATGCGCAGAAGGGGTGCACTTACATAACCAAGGGGGTGGGATGCAGAACCCCTGATGGGGTGGTACTGGCCACACCTCCCCAGACAGGTGTACTCAATGAACTGTATAAAAGCAGACACGCTTTCCGTGTTGGAGAGCTAGCTTACTTCAAGGACAACGTTGCCTTTTGGCCGGGATGCTTGCCAGCTTGTTAACTTACTGACTCTCCGAGGATGCTGCTTCTGCTATGGGTAGTTATAGGTATACTAGGTCGGTAAAAAAACGTTATAGGCAACAGCTGGGTAACTGGGGAGATCGCGCTGGGGGCTTATTCCTCTCCTCGTTCCTCCCTTTTGGGTTTGTTCATTTTCTTGGCCACCTTTTGTAATAAATATTGGGTTTTTTGTTGAGCTAGCAAAGGTGTCTGTTTTTCATGTCTGTATATCTCGGACCTTCCCTGATAAAGTAACCCCTCCCCGATACAGATCAGAAGTTGTGGTAGCTCAAATTTTATCTTGTGAATGAATTCTTAGGCTTTTTAATGATTGTGGGAGGCCACATATTAAAGGGGTCAGTCAGTCCAGATCCATGGACATGGTCGTCAGGGAACCTTGGTTAGGTTTCAATATGCCTTCACGCATTAATTGAAGATAGGCAGCTTTTTGGACACTTTTGGTTAATTGGTCCATAAAGCCTACTATAGCTATTGAGTTTCCTCTTTCTAGGGGACTCAGCACCCCTGCCCTCCAGGGAGCCCTCTGGGTAATGGACCATGGAGCTTTCCTATCTCCTGTAGTCAGAAAGACCCAGGGCCCAGTATCCCTCATTTTTGGTCTCACTTAACAAAATTCTCACTTCTTCCATGAGGGAAAGTCTCCAAATATATTTTGTATCATATTCCTTTTGTGTATGGCTATATTCCTTTTGTAACTTAGCTGAATCAGTGGCTGTATAAGGTATTTCTTTAGTGACCACAGATAAAAAAGCATCATCTTCTCTTTCATACTTATATTCTGTTTTAATTAAAGGCCATAAATTTCTTAAGTTGTGCTTATTGATCTAAGCACTTTTTGGCCTCTTTTAATTATTTTGAGGGTAAAGAGACTCATCATGGACTGCCTTAGAGTCCATTGCTTCTAGATTCTCAACTAGAGCTGTTCCAAGTCTCTCAAAATGGTACTGTTCTTCTTCTAATTAATCTAGTAGCACTTTTACTAAATCCTGCAAAGAGAATATAACCTCTACCTCTTTGCTGGTTCTTTGTGATTTTTCCTGTGTAGCAGCAATTAGTACTACCCCAAGTACAGCACAGACAATGGCTTAATCTTTCCTTTTTTGCACCTTTCATTCAGCCTGCAAACTAGTAATGCAATTAGCTATTGCCCCTTCGTTATCCCAATTAGTTTATGTCCACTCCAACAGTGAGGGAGAGGGGCGATTATCAAACTTCTCCAGGAGACAGAGCAAAACATTAGCCTGGGTCACCCTGGGTAACCATTTTTCCTTCAGTCTTCCCCAGAGGGAGACAGTTTGTGCCCACAAGGTGGGAGAAAGAACAGTAAAAGATTAGTCAACCTCTCTTAGAGGGAAACAGGTACTGCTTGTTAAAAAGCACTTTGAGTCAGAGAATGGTATCCTGTCTGTGATGCCAATATAATGTTACAATTCAATAGATGGTCCTTTGCCCAAATTAAGCTGCAAACAAGACCAAATGCTGGTTCAACAATACTGACTTTGTTTTGCAAAATTAATTGTATAGGGGAAAGAGGGAGGTGAAGAGAGGGGAAGGAGGGACATAGTACAAGAAGACAATAGTCACCACTGTGGATTCATTGATCCTTCAGTGCCCTGGGTTTCTTGGTGGTGGGGTCCCCCTGGTTCACTCCCCGAGTCATTTGTATTCGAGAAGCGAAGGTAGGAGTGACTTTCAGTCCCTTATTAATGTGCGAGGTGAGATTAGGCGTGGTTTTCAGTTCCTCATACAGCATGAGAGGCCAGAGTAGGAGTGGTTTCACCATCACGCGTGCTCAGGACTTAATTCGGTGGTCATCAGGGGTCTACTGTGGGGGTCATATAACATACCACAATGGAACCTTGGGGTAAAAAGTATCAGCTTTGGTCCTGCCTATGCAAGGCCAGAACTGAAACTTTGTTCCTTTTGCAGTTTGTGCATAAGCACCTCTGTTTTCTGCAACAAGTTTCACCACCAAGCTCTTGATTAATGCATATACTGCAAATGTTGTTAACCCTTTCCTTACTTCTCCACAGTCAAGGTACATGATACGAGCCTTTGGTTGGTGAGGACCTGCAGGTACCAAAGCCTTTGAAGGGGCTCAGTAGTTCTGGGATGTGTAACTCTCTTCTAAATATTGCGCTTCTGCCATCCCATCAACAATGCTGGTCAGTCATGCAAAGTGTAAAGTGGGTTTTTTTGCATGCGTAATGTGTACCTCTTGCAGAAAAATTAAACTTAGGCTGTAGCGAGAGGTAGGAAGACAGTAACAAAATGCAGGCATATGGACAGAGGTGTTATTTTCTAACACCTTTAAAGCAGGGTAACACAGGAGTTTAATAGGTGATAATTGCATAAAAATTTGATGAGAAGTAGGGCATATGATTTGTGATGTTATTGGGAGCTGGCAGATGGTGCAGGCCAGAGTGATGTTGAGCAATGCTTACAACCCTTTTAAAATGAATGCATAGAAGACTTGTTCTTTATTTTCTTTATGTTTGAATACTATTGAATGTACTACTAGTACATTCTTAACAGTCTAATTTAATGTAAGTGATATTATGCAGTGTGAATACATGTTCCAGAAGACAGCTTGTGATGTATGAAAGAAATTGCCACTCTAAATAAAAGAAATCCACATATATATGAGGAAAAATGTGCAGTATTCCCCTTTACCATCCCTCTGCACTGTAGATCCTTTAATCTTTTCATGCTTGGACCATTCCAGCTCCTTTCTCTGCAATACCAAGATCCAGCTGTTCACCTTCAGGGATATACAGACTGTTCACAGCAACATTACTGTAGAATCCATTTTTTAAAACTTACTCCATCTTATGTACTTCAGGATCATGTGTAAATTTTCCTGTGTGTTCTCTACATCTTCCTGCTTGATGTCCCCACTGGTGATGGGTGAAGTACCAATATCATCTCAACACTGGGAGAAAAGTTAGAGAGAGTTTAGGCTTCTCCTTCCCATCCATCCCTGTTCCCTGTCTCCTCCTGGGGAGGTGCTAGGGGAAAGAGCTGCTGTGCCACTGCTTGCAGTCCTTCTCCTGAGATTCTGTTAGGGGAATCAGGGACAATACAAGGGATCTTGGTCTTGCTCTGCATTCGTGAGCAGCAGTCCCCATGAAGGGACTGCTCCCTTCCTCCTCGGCAAGACCAGACCAGTCCAGTCCTTACTGGACTGCAGTAAGATTGCAAAGCCATTACTGAGCCCTTTCCAGACTTTTTGTAGTAGCATACCGTAGTGGTTTGAACCAGGTTTTCCCCCTGAAGCTAAGAAAGTGGTAACCCCCAGGGGGTGCTGACACTTGAGATTTGAACCAATCTGCGCTCCTGCGAAATAGAAACATATCACAAGCAGAATGGAAGAGAAGGTGGTTGTTGTTGTTGAAGAAGTGGTGGCCATGTTGTAAGACCACGAGGAGAGAGGGCCTCCCAGCCCCTTGGTTGGGGCTGCAGGGACCTGGAACAGTGTTAAACTGGGCCGGGTGTCTTTAGCCAAAAAGCTGGGAGTTTTTCTCCCCACCGTGGGCAGCGGCAGGAGTAGCGGCAGCCAGTACTGACCGGAGAAACGGTGGCACAGAGCCAGAAGAGATAAGACGAAGCAACAAAAGCATGCAGCAGCGCAGAGAGAACTCCTGGAAGGAGAGCCGAAAGAGAAAGAACTGCAGCAGAGAGCGGAACTAAGTTCTACTGAGAGGAAGTTTGGGGGTAAGAACTGCAAAACTCTCCTAAACTTTCTTTGAGATCCCTCTAAAATGGAGGGGGTGGACTCTTACTGATTAGAAGTCCTAAATGGAGTAAAGGAGCTAAGAAGCTCGGTTGTCCTGAGAGCTCAGCCAGGACGGTGTGTAGGAGGTTGATCTTGGTGCCTTCCCTTGCTGCAAGCTACAAAGAAGCTCGCAACCATCTTGAGGCAGGGCACAGAAGCTCTGCAAGGGGCTTGAGTCCCCTGAAGATACCAGACTGACACGAAGACCCCCTGTGCTTCGTGGTATGACTGTGGTGGAACGACCTTTGTCTGGGGTGAATGTAGCCCATGGAAGACCCCTCGTTTGGAGATGACGGGGCTGAGGGGGCTTGGATACCCCCCTCGTGTGTGCTGGCAGAAATCCAGCTATCAGCTGCTGCATGAAAGAAGATAGATGACTGCTGCCCTAGAGAAACTACTGCTCAGAAGACTAGAAGGGATCTGTCCTTTTTCCCTCCTAGGCTTTTATTTGGAGGGGAGAAGAGATCTGATCCATTGTAAATACTGGTCTGTCATGGTAGAGATAGTTGTGATCGTGTGTATAATTTATTATAATATTTATTTGTACAGTCATTGTAATATATTCCCTTTCCCCCATTCTGAGTCTTGTGTTTTGTCTGGAAAAAATCATCCCACATTAGGTTGAGATGTGGGAGGGGGCTTAGACTAGGGAATTAGATTGTTTGGAGTTCTCAAACCATGACACATACCATGGCACTTTTTTAGACAGAAAAGTGTGAGAGGCCAATGTTATTGCTCTTTGCAGGTCTTTGTCCATTTGCCAGAACAAGTGAGATCACTGAATTTAATAGTAATTTTTCCTCTCTTATTCTGTAGTTGCCTGAGTTCCTCAGAGGGTTTCAGGTTGTTTCATTACTCTGCTCTTTCCCCACACCACACTCGATGAGTGGACTGCTTATTCCTCTGATGCAGTATGTCAATACCTGTCAGTGTAACAGTGGAGTTGAGAGTCCTATAGTCCTGATCCTGCAAATACTTGAAATTCTGGAATTAATGTACAGAGGCATGACTAAACATAGTGATGAACATTGTTAACAGGATCAGGGGCTATATTGAAAATAAATGTATTGATAAACTCCATAAGGCATAATTTCACTCTCAAATCTTGCTGTCATTTAGCTTTCTTAATGACAATGTGTTCTCACCTGGAACTGTAGCTGATATTTGTGCGTAGTTTTTTTCAAGTCTTTGCAAGGAACAGTGAATTTTTCAATGTATATAGAAGTTCATATTATAAGATTGTAGTTGCGTACTGCAAAAGTTAGAACAAAAGCCAAAAGCTCATGCCAGAAACTGCTTGATAGACCATGGGTAGCTGTTGTTATCATTGAAAGCTCTACAGTTAATTTTGTTAAATGAGCATTTTTAACAGATTCATGCTAATAGCAAACAAGTCACGCCTTTAGGGCATATATAGCACTGTCCCTTGGAGAAGAGTTTGTGGCCCTCTCAGCTGGGGCTTTGTGGCCCCCTTTCATGGTATCACAAGGATGATGGTCAACTACATTTCTGCACTGATGGTTTTGATAGGGGAAGGTTGGAACCCCACTTGAAGTGGACTTTAACTTATTTTTTCTTCAATTAAAGAAACAAAATTTGTTTTAAAAGAATTCTAATCTATATGTCCAAGTGTTTGCTTCTTGAGCTGAACTTACAGCTAGTTTTATTTTTTCTTGATTAACAATTTATTAATCTCTTACTAGTCTGTAGTCTGCATGCATAATTTTCTATTGTTCCTGCTTATTGGTGGGTTATTTTTATTAACACTTGTTTAAAGCAGCCAGTGTAGCAGCTGTTGGCCTGCCTGGGACCTCCATGTTACTCTTCATCCCTTGCTGTCACTGACATAGCTGACCTAGTGCCCTTAGAAGGGAGCGTGCAAAAGCCATCTGAGATGGGTGTCCCAGGTCCTCTCCCACAGGCAAGTGGAAGAGGCATGAAAGCTGCTTCCAGGGATCAGGAAGAAGCCATCCTGCCCTGGACCTTGTGCCAGGTAACAGAGTGGCAGAGGGAAATCCAGTCTCTCACTTGAGCTAGACCTTGTTTGAAAGCAACAGCGGTGTCCTGGATCCCTCCTGTATCTCCTGAGGGCCAGCTGTGGGAGGATACAGCACACTGGGTTAAAGTTTGTGTAGTGTTGCTCCAGCCATACATCGGGGCATGCAGTGGTACATACACAGTGCTGTCTGTGCTCCCAGCATGGCCTTCGCCTGCCGGAGGCTGGACAACAGACGTTTCTGCCGGCCAGGTGGACTTTTGCTCATCTGAACTCCCTTCTGCTTTGAAGACATCGCTAATCCACCAGGAGGTGACTTACTGCTGCATTCATCAAATGACAGCCATGATAGTGAAGCACTTTAAGTGGAGTGAACCAGATGGTGCCATTCGTGCCTTTCAGAGCTGGTCTTGCCTGCCACTTGTTGCCTCAGTGCAGCAACATGAGTGCGAGAACTGAAGCAGTGCTGCTTACTTGACCTATAAACTTCATCCCCTTGGAAGTTACTCTGTCACCATGAGGTGACCCATCAGTTTAAGGACAAGGCAAGCAAGATGATATATATTCATGTCAGATACTTATGGCACAAGTTCATAATTTCATAACATTTTACTGTCACACTGTCCTGGTGTTTGCTATCTTGCTGGCAGCTATCACAAAATCAGACCAACAGGACTTAAAGAAGCAAGGGAATCCCAAACTTGAGCTCAAAATGGTGATACCAATACTTTGCTTTCCCATTTTCCCGTTTTATTTCCTCTGTACCTTAAAATCAAATGAGTGGAAAGAAAGATATATTTTGTAAATGCTTTACTCACCACCAAAAATCACTGATGTGTGCACCACATTTAGCAGTGGGCTAAATGTGTAATGGAAAGTAGTACTAGCAGTGAAGAATAGCGTTGTGTTCAATCATCACTACAGGATGAATGCAAGCAGACAGTATGCCCATGCATCTTCACTCTTGTCAGAAAATGGCTTGCTATGACTGCTTGTGCAGGTCTTTGTATCATTCAAAAGACATTCCTGGAGCAAATGTACTGGGTTGTCCTTTGTAATGCACAGGGGAAACAGGACCATCTAAGGAATTATTCATGCTTTTACCCCTTGTCATGGTTTGAGATAGCCCCAAAAATCCAATCCTCTAGTCTAAGCCCTCTCCCACATCCCAACCTAATGTGAGATGGGTTTTTCCAGACAAAACACACCAGACTCAGAATGGGGGAAAGGGAATATATATTACAATGACTGTACAGATAAATACCATATCACATTATACACACGATCACAATATCTCTACCATGACATATAGTATTTACAATGGATCAGATCTCCTCTCCCCTCCAAATAAAAGTCCAGGAGGGAAAGAAGGACAGATCCCTTCCAGTCTCTGAACAGCAGGAGCATCTTCCAAGGCAGCAGATTTAAGTATGGCAGTCAGGATTTTTGTTCTTACTTTGTGGAAATTCCAACCCCGAGCCCGAGCCTTCGGGGGATTTCCTTGTAGATCTTCACTCCTCTTGGGTTAGAACATTGAAGGCAGCTTTCAGTTCAGTCTTACCAAAGCTCTTCTGCTCTGTCTCAGCTCGCCAGGACGATAGAAGCAGCAGCAGCAGGTTTCTTCTTCTCATGCATGCAGCAGCTGTGGCTGGCTTTCTGCCAGCATCCACGAGGGAGGTATCCAATCTCCCTCGGCCCCCTTGACGCAGGGGGTCTTCCGTGGGCTTCGTCACCCCAGACAAGGTCGTTTCACCACGTCATATCACGAAGACACAGGGGGGTCTTCGTGACGGTCTGGTATCTCCAGGAGATTCAAGCTCCCGCAGGGCCTCTGTGCCCTGTTCTCAGGCTGCCACCGTGGCAGCAGTGCGAGGGGGGAGCCAAGGTCACCCCCTCTGCATTCCATCTGGCCGTCCCGGTCCAGCTCCAGGACATCTTTGAGCTTCTTAGCTCCTTTCTCACTCAGGTGCTGCATGTCTAAAACTCTCTCCAAAGTAGGAGTCCATGTCCCTCTTCTCTAAGAGGGGTCTCAAGGGAGTTTTGGGGTCTGGTATCAGTCTTACCCCAAGCTCTGTAGCTCTGCTGCTGGTTGTCTCTCTCTCTCCCTTTCCAGGAGTCCTTTCTGCGATGCTGCATGTTTCTGTTGCTTCTCCGGTTCAGGTCTTATCTGTCCTGGCTCTGTGCCACTGTTTCTCTGGTCAGTGCCGGCTGCTGCTCTGTGCCCATGGAGAAAAACATCTCCCGGCATACTACAGACACTTAGCCCAGTCTAAGACTGTTCCAAGTCTCTGCAATCTTCCCCCAGCCAGGGGCTGGGAGGGGGCCAGAGGCCCCAAGGGGCTCAGAGCCCCTTCCTCGTGGCTCACAACATGGCCACCTCTCCACCAACCACCCAAAAACTACAACTCATCTCTTCCGGTGAGCTTGTGATATGTTTACATTTTCGCAGGAGCGCCCATTGGGCAAAACTTCAAAACATCCAGGGGTTTCCACCCCTTGGGGTCTACCACTTTTCAGCCTCTGGGGGAAAAACCAAGGTCCAAACCACCACACCCCTCAAAACTCGCCTCTTTTCTCTGAATGTGTACCAACTTGACTCAGCTAGTTGCTGGTTATATTTGAGAATCTCACTCAACTGCAGAGAGCTGAAGATGGTTAACAATTGCAGCAGGACTGTAACTGGTAACTCCTTAAGAACTACTCCTGGGAAAGGATTTAAACTGCTTGGAGTGATGGCTGATACAATAGCACTTAGCAATGAGAAAGAAAACAGTCATATACAACCAGCTTTCTGAAAAGCAACATCAAGTACTTCAGAGACCTGCCCTGGACGCTAGGGCGTTGTAGGCATATGATTAAATGTCATGGCAAGGAAGAGGTGACTGCCTGAGGTGCTAATTCCTTTGCTGCAGACTCTGTGTCTCAGATGACAACTTTTGCAAAATGTAACGAAATGCATAAAGACATTTTGACAGTTATTTTCCCTCTGCTCTGCTGGCTTTGGCTGAGAGCACCACATCAATAACCTTAACTAAAGAGAGGCATGCAGGGATCTTGGCAGAGTTTGAGAGATGATTTATTGGGTTGGTGCAATGAAGTAAATTCCTCTTCTTCCTGCTACCCAGAGCATGAACACTGCAGGTGTAGAGAGGCATGTCCAATACCTTGGTCCCTGATGTATCCAGGGTGTTCCAGGTGACCCAGAGGCAGGCATCCTATTTTAACCTCCACTGTACGAACCCATTATTGAAAGACACCGATACATCTGTGACTAATGTGTTGGGCTTGTTCTCTCTTCAGTGTACTAACTTCCCCTGCCGTATTCCGTGGGGCTTTAAGCAATGGCACTTTACTAATTTGTTCACTTTTAAAACTGGATTTTGCCTCAGTTGAAGCCTTACAGCCCCTGCTGTGTGTCACTCAGCAAAGCAGACCGACTGCAATGAAGTAGATGGCTGTTTACCAGAAGTGGGTTGCTCACTTTCTGTAATTTACTTTTTTTTTTATTTAATGCTTTGGCTTGCTTGGGTTTTTAATCAGAGAGAAGGACGCAAAGAGGGAGACAGAGAGGAAAGCAGTTCTTGGGCTATGTTGACAGACGACTGTTTCCTCAGTTGTCAGGTTTTAAGACTGTCGGCAGCGCTGCTGGTAAATGGAAAAGAAATAATGCTAGGGCGGGGAGGGCGAGGCTGACCTGACGGAGACTAGAGCGGAGGGGCTGTGTGCTGTCACGATCACGGCGGCAGGCAGCCTGGTACGGCAGCGCCGCAGTCCTGGTTAGTCCTGCAGCTGCCCGACTCCCCATAGCTGCCCCTACAGACAGCTCACTTGTCAGCAAGGGATTTTCTTCCCCTCCTCCCTTGATACGGATCCCTCAGCTGGTATTATGGATTGTATCCTTGGCTTATTGTAATAAAAAAACAAAATAAAAAACAAGGGAAAAAAATCCGTGTGGGTTTGCAATCTGGAGATGAGCCTTTGATTTTCTCGGTCAGCCTGAAGGTGGTTGCATGTTGGCACAGCTGCCCCCCACGTACACCTGAGCGCTCGCAGCTTGCCCCCGCAGCTCCACTTGCCGGCTGGGGGAAACTGTCTGCCAGAAATGTTAGCTGCTCCCGGGCAGTGTTGAAGGTGGAGCCTGTGCATGCGTAGTGGCAGCAGCCGCCCTCTCAGAGCTTTAACCAAAGAGGTAACCTGCAGCTATGGAGTCACCGACTAAGGAAATCGAAGAATTTGAGAGCAACTCTCTGAAATATCTGCAGCCAGAGCAAATAGAGAAAATCTGGCTTCGTCTCCGAGGCTTGTAAGTAGTACTTTTTTTGTTGTCTCTTCCAATTTCCTCCAACTGTCAAAATTATTGTAGTACTTTGTTTTTTCTTTCTTGCTGGTACGTTCAGAATCTCCCGGGAGTTTCCACACCTGTTCTCCATAAATACAGTGACTTAATCTTAGCAAAATGTCAATTTACTTCTTTAAATTGAACTGCTTCTTAAATTGAACAAACATTTTCAAGTTGGAATGTAGAAATGTCATTAATGAAGCATTTTAAGATATAGGCAGTTACTGAGATGCTAGTTACTTTGAGTGTTATACTAGAAAAGTTTTGTTGTAGCCTGAATGGTACTTAATTGAATTCTGGTTTTGATGCAACATAGAGAAGACTTTTCCCCCACTATAAATGTACACAGTTTCTGACACTGACATGATTAATAAGAACAAAATAGGCAGAGAAGGCACAACTGGAATACAGCTGGAATAGCATTTGTAATGGCAGGAAATTCATCTTCCACTGATTGGATTGTACATTTAGCCTGACTTGCCATGAAATGACTGGACATTGCCTCCTGAGTAAAAAAAAAGTACCTGTACTTAAAGAACTTGGCACTGCAGAGCAGAAAAAGTTGTAGTGTCTGCTAGCTTATTTAGAAGCAATATCTGGTGTCTTTTTCAGATTCTCGGTATGTAAAATACTATCTACCAGCAATAAGATCCTTTACTGGCAGCAAACCATTTATTTGTCCATCAGTTTTCGGCCAAGGAAAAGAGAGGCATTACTGTGTTAAGCTACATACCTTTCTAAGTTCAGAACTGTTTGGTTTGTTTACTTTTCTTCAGTCTTACATGCTTGAGTTATTAAAATTTTAGCCCTCAAGGGAAAGGCTGGGGAGAAGGAAACAAAGAGGCTTGGAAACAGCAGAAGCAACAAAATGAAGGAAGAGTAGGCTAATAACTGAAAACAAATAGGTCCAAGTTAAACCTGAGTTGCTCTTTGAGTGCTATTTTGTGTGAGAAACGACGGAATATATTGCAAAGCATATCCAAAACTTGTGAAGGACTCCAAGCAATCTATGAGATATGCATGAATATGTATTTCTTTCAAGGCATCACTCCAGGAAGCCTGTTGTGTGAAGGAACTTAATCAAAGCAGATAACAGCTGTTTTGTAAGCCTTCCAAATTGAAGAGCCACGCAAAACAAGCCTTCTAATTTTTAAATCTGTGCCATGCTGTAGTATTAAGATTTCTTGAATTTCTGTCTAATATGGAGTTAAGGAGCATGCTGATTTGGATTCCACCTGGAGTTCATAGGTAATTGTTCAGCAGCATTGTTGTTTGGGATCTCTCTTGCAGTTAGTACAAGCTCTGATCTCTTCTACCTTTTGAAAAGTTAGAAAAACTTGAAGACTTATTTTAGATGCGTAATAGCTAAATCTCAGGCTGTTTTTCAGTATAGCTCTCTTTGTCAGCGTGAGTGTAACAAACTTGTCTCTTCTTCTTTGTGTCAAGATTTCTTTGCCTAAAGAGGAGAGAGATTTTTTCTGCAGAATTCTTGATCCCAAGAAGGAAACTGAATTGTGTTCTGTAGAAGATTTTGCATTCCCAGTTATTTTTTGGAGGCTTTTAGTTCATGTATACACACACACACAACTGTTTGCAAACTGAGGTTTGGCATCATGTTTTGTGTTTTTTTCTTGTCTGTCTTTATGCATGCTTATATGTGTAAGAAGAATGATCACATGTGCACAACCTTCTTAATTAAATCTTAAATAAGATGCTTCAGCCTGGAGAGGTCAAATACTGCTTGAGAAGACACCTTTCTCCTCTGCCACTAGTACACTGACAGCCATATCACACAGAAATTAGTTACAAGGCACAGCAGTGCTACCAGAGCAGTCTTACAGAGGTAGTGAGAGAGGGCGTGATGCTGGCTGAAGATGCCTGAGGAGTTGTAGTCTGCAGCATACAGATATCCAGATACCCAGTAATTTGATTGTGATACCTCTCCTTAAATGGGAAGGGTTGTGATGATTTAAATAGTCTGAGGTGCTAGGCATGGTGTTAGACACCTCCTTGGTAGGACTTCATCTGTGACAACTCTGGTACCTTCTCACCCCCCGTGCCCCAGCTGGTGTGTTACTCACAATGATTTCGTGGACAAAACAATATCCATCACCTCTTGCAATATTTGGCTTTTCTAGAGGGCCAGGAATGGGGCTCTTTTAATTTTCACTCCATCTCGGCCTGCTTGGTTTGAAGGGAATGGAAACCCAAAGGCTGCTGCAAAGGGGTGGTTAAGTTGAGGCTCTTTTCAGATGCCCCTAATGTAGTGTATTTTCTGTTTAAGCAAGTCTAGTGAGGGCTTTTTTTGCCACGAGCCTGGTACTGTTCTGTCATGGAATCACAGAATATGCTGAGTTTGGAAGGCACCCACAAGGATCATTGAGTCCAACTCAGGCCCTGCACAGAACCATCCCTAAGAGTCACACCATGTGTCTGAGAGTATGTTCCTCTTGAACTCTGTCAGGTTTGGTGCTGTGACCGCTTACCTGGGGAGCCTGTTCTGTCCTGCAGGATGGCTGGCCTCTGGAGGTTTGGGCATGGAATGTATACTTTCAAGGTATAGGGAGGTCTTTTGGACAGCAGGGAAGGACGGATATTTGTGAGGCTGAAGCAAGGTGTCTGTTGCAACACGAATCATATGTTGCTCTGAAAACCAGACAAGATACTGAATTTGTCTCTGGAGTGGAGAGGAATGGTTTGCTTCTCCTTTTCTCTTTGTATCTCTCCAAGATGTGGTTTCTTAGTCAGACAGCCTGGTTGATTTGTAAGCATAGCGGTGTGAGGCAGTGGTTGTTACGCCATATACAAGTTCCTTTTTCTTTAACTGTTTAAGAATGAGCTAAAATACTAATGTATTGAATGTACTGTACTGAAATGTTTTTACTTGACATATACGTATTAATGGTGTAATGATTCTGTGCATTAATTTATATGAGAAACAAGTCAGTGGACCTATAGTGTTTTCTCAGGTTTAAGGGAGTGTGGTAAGTTGTCTCATAGGGCAGAAAGTCATCTGTGGCAAAATCTTTGGGTGTCTCTAACCAGAGATTTATGAAATAAATGTTGCCTTTTACACATGACCTATTAGATATCAATTTAAGTTTAGTCACAGCTTACAAAAAGAATCTTTTAGTGATTTGTTATTAGTAAGCTTTGAGGAAAGCTTTCTGAGTAAGCCGTTGTTGGGCAAAGGTACTACTAGACGATTTCCTTGCAGAAGAGGCCTCCCAGGAACAAACCTGCTTCAGAGTTTTAACAACGTCATAAATGAATCAAACTGGAACAGCTTCAGTCCCTTTAAGGATATCTAATAGGGCTTTTGCTTTTGGCTGCTAGAGAGTTACATATGAATCCACCTTCCAGTCTCCAGTGATTGCTAATAATTTTGCTAAAATTGAGACTTTCTGCTCTGCAAAACTTATCAGTTAAGATTAGGTGAGAGCCATGACAGTTCACTGTTGGCAGCAGAGCTTGGAGACACTATTTCAAAACACATGGTTTCAAGATTGCTTGGTTGCTTTTCAAGCTGATGGTTTCTCTAGGGAGGTAAGGGCAGTGGTGGTTTTGTTGTGGTGTTCTTTTAGCACTTGGAACCCTAGCTGTGGGACTTGAACTCCCATCTGCTAGCTACAACTCTTGAAATTTCACGAAGTGGCTTCAATTGCTTCCTGATTTCTCAAGAACAGAGAAGCCCTTTTCAACACTAGGATTAGATGTTGTGTCTGAGGACATTGAAGAATGCTCAGGTATATATCCAAAGAGCTTTGTGAGTTTCAGTAGGGATGTGCTAGTTTACAACAGCTTGGAGATATTTTTTGTTTTGATTTTTGTTCCTTTTATGCAGAAAAATAAAACCTTTGTTTCTAGCTATTACAGTAGTACTGGCATCACTGGCATCTGCTGGTGCCTCTGCAGTGCTTTAAGCATTGCACGAGGAGAGGAGGGAAAATGGACTTTAACCTTCTTCCCAGTAGCTGGGCTTATAATGTTGAATTGCTAAATACATAATAAATCCCTTCATTCTCAGTGTAGTTGTTCCTCATGCTACTCTCATAGAATCACCAAGGTTGGAAGAGACCTTTAATATCACGAAGTCTGACTGTCAACCCAGCACTACTACTGTAACCCCTAAATCACTAAACCGTATCACCTAGTGGCAGCTCCAAACACCTTTTAAACACCTTCAGGGATGGTAATTCCACCACATCCCTGGGCAACCTATTTCAATGCTTGACCACCCTAACTGAAAAAACTTTTTCTAATATCTAATCTGAATTTCCCGTCTCAGCTTACGGCCATTTCCTCTAGTCCTCTCGCTGCAGGTATGGTAGAAGAGACTAGTTCCCACCTCACTACCACCTGTTTTCAGGTAGTTGTAGTGAGCAGTGAGGTCCTCCTGAGCCTCCTCTTCTAAAGACTAAATAAACCCAGCTCCTTCAGCTGTTCCTCATATGGCACATTTTCTAGACCCTTCATGAGCCTTGTTGCCCTTCACTAGACATGCTCCATCACTTCAATATTGTTTTTAAAGTGAGAAGCTAAGAACTGAATGTAGAATCATGGAATCATAGAATATGCTGAGTTGGAAGGGACCCACAAAAATCATCGAGCCCAACCCTTAGCCTTACAGAGAACCATCCCCAAGAATGACACCATGTGCCTTAGAGTATCATCGAAATGCTTCTTGAACTCTGTCAGGCTTGGTGCTGTGACCACTTCCCTGGGGATCTTGTTCCAGTGCCCAGCCACCCTCTGGGTGAAGAATCTTTTTCTAATATCCAACCTAAACCTCCCCTGATACAACTTCAGGTCCTTGGTCCTGTCACTGGTCACCACAGAGAAGAGATCAGTGTTTGCCCCTCTTCCCCTCACAAGGAAGTTGCAGACTGCGATGAGGTCTTCCCTCAGTCTCCTCTTCTCCAGGCTGAACAGACCAAGTGACTTCAGGTGCAGCCTCACCAGTGCTAAGTACAGGGGGATGATTACTTCCTTAGTCCTAGTGGTTACACTATTCTTGATACAGGCCAGGATGCCACTGACCTTCTTGGCCACCTGGGCACACTGCTGGCTCATATTGAGTCAGCTGTCAACCAGCACACCCAGGTCCCTTTCTGCTGAACAGCTCTTGTGCCACTCCACCCCCCGCCTGTAGTGCTGCCTGGCACTGCTGCAACCCAAGTGCAGGACCCAGAACTTTGCCTTGTTGAACCTCACACAGTTGTCCTTAGCCCACTGATTGAGTCTGTCCAGGTCTCTCTGTAGAACCTTCCTACCCTCGAACAGATCAGCACTCCCACCCCATTTAGTGTCATCTGCAAATTTCCTGAGGGTACACTCAATCCCCATGTCCAGATCATCAACAAAGATGTTAAACAGGACCTGCTTCAGTACTGAGTCCTGGGGGACACCACTGGTGACCAGCCACCAACTGGATTTAGCTCCATTCACCACAACTCTCTGGGCCCAGCCATCTAGCCAGTTTTTTACTCATGAAAGAATCCACCTATCCAAGCCACAAGAAGCCAGTTTTCCCAGGAAGATGCTGTGGGATTCAGTTCAAATGCTTTACTGAAGTCTAGATAGTAGAGGAAGGAAAGGCTGTGGATGTAGTCTAAGCAGGTCACTTTGTTGTAGAAAGAGATCAGGTTGGCCAAGCAGGGCCTGCCTTTCATAAATCTGTGTTGGCTGGGCTTGATCCCCTGATTGTCCTGCATTTACCATGTTAACATCCCAGTCCCTAAAGCTTAACTGGGAGTATTACTTTTATATTCAAGACTCTAAGAGTTCCTACAAAACTCTTGAAGAGTCTTTCGTTCTTTAACACCTTGAGATCGCATAAAGAGAAAAAACCACACACTTTTTCTGAAGAGATTTCTTTTAATGTAGTGAGAAAATATGCATTTTGGCAAAAGTTTGACAGGAGTAACGTACAACCAAGGCAGAAGCATTTCACTAAAGCACCCAGCACACCACAACCCTCACAAAACTTAGTAAAATCAGTTTTCAGTTAGCCAAAAGAAATTAAGAAAGAAAGGAGAGATTAAAAGAAGGAACAGGATAAAGAGAGAGAGGAGAGAAGGCATAAAGATATTAGAATAAGAGAAGAATAGTTACTGCCAAGAATCCTTCACATGGTGACAGCCAGAGAAGAGAAAGAGAAGGCCCTCTTCCCCTCTATTTATGTGGTCTGGCCCTCCAGGCAGGATGTCCAGTTCACTGACCACTCAGTGCCTTCTAGGCCAGATTGAGGGGTGGTGTAGCCAATCAGAGGCTCCCGGGGGGGTATGATGTGGGTGGGCTATGAGGCAGATCTGTTTGATTGGCAGCTCTGCCACATGGCTTCAGTGAGGCTGCAGGCCTGACCATGAGGATTCTGACTTGGCCCCTCCCCCAACACAGATTGGTTGATTTGACCCATAATCTAGTGAGATTCGGTGTCTCACAAGTAGTGCTCAGGATGAGCTCTTCCATAACCTTGCCCAAAACTGAGGTTACGCTGACAGGCCTGTAGTTCCCCATATCACCCTTCCAACCCTTGTTGTAGGTGGATGTTACATTTACTAATTTCCAGTCAGCTGGAACTTCTGCAGTAAAACCAGGTGTCTTGGTTTAACCACAGAGCAATCAAGCACCTTGCAGTGAGATCAGGGAGAAAATTGGAAGGGTAAAAGCTAGAAAACTCGCACACTGAGATAAAGAGAGTTTAATGGGGAAAGCAAAAGCCACACACAGAATCAAAGCAAAACAAGGAATTAATTCACTTCTTCCCATGGGCAGGCAGGTGTTCAGCCATCTTCAGGAGATTAGGGCCCCATCACGTAAAGTTTACTTGGGAAGACAAATGCCATCGCTCCAAACATCCCCCTTCTTCTTCTCCTCACTTTATATACTGAGCATAATGTCATATGATATCCCAAAATATCCCTTTGGTTATTTTGGTTCACCTGTCCCTGCTATGCTCCCTCCCAGTTTCCTTTGCGTACCTCCTCACTGACAAAGCATGAGACAAGCCAAAAAAAAAAAAAAGTCTTTGACTTAAGATAAACATGCCTTAGCAAAACACCGAAAAACATAAGTGTGTTATCAACACCATTCTCATGCAGAATTCAAAACAGAGCGCTGTAACAGCTACTGAGACGAAATTAACTCTATCCTAGGTGAATCCAGGACACCAGGACTGCTGGTAGATGACTGAAAGTGGTTTGGCAAGTTCTTTCGCCAGTGCCCTCATTACTCTAGGGTGGATCCCATCAGGGCCAATAGACTTATGAGTGTCTAATTGGCAGAACAGGTCACTAACAATCTCCTTTTGTCACAAACTTCCAGCTCAGGGAGCTGGGTATTCTGAGGGCAACTAGTCTTGATAAGACTGAGGAAAAGAAGGCATTAAGTACCTTTGCCTTTCCCCTGTCACTCTACTAGCCTCTGCATTCAACAAATGATTAACCTTCCTTTTGCTTCCAGTGTATTTATAGAAATTTTTTTTGTTGTCTTTAACTGTAGCAGGCAAATCAAGTTCTAATTGGGCTTTGACCCTTCTAATCTTTCTACATGATCTCACAACACTGTTATAGTCCCTCCTTCTAGAGGTGGTAGATTCTCTTGTTTTTTCCCCAAGTTCCAGCCTAAGTTCTGTGTTTAACCAGGCTGGTCTTTTTCCTTGACAACTTGTCTTTCTACACATGGGAACAGCCTGAATATTTAACAATTCCTTTTTAAAGCACATCCAGCTTTCCTGGACTCCTTTACCCCTCAGGGCTGACTCCCAAAGGACTGTATCAATCAATGTCCTAAACAGGAGAGCCCATTGTGAGACCCCACCTGAAATACTAAGTCCAGCTCTACGTCCCCCAATATTAGATGGATGTAGACTTGCTGGAGCACCAGAAGGGGCCGTGAAGATGAACAGAGGGATGGAGCACATCTCTTATGAAGACAGGCTGAGAGAGTTGGGGTTGTTCAGCCTGAAGAAGAGAAGAGACCATGGAGACATTATAGCCCCCTTACAGTACCTGAGAGGAGTCTACAGGAAAGCTGGCACATGTAATGATGGGACAAGTGGTAATGGCTTTAAACTGAAAGAGAGAAGGTTTAGATTAGATACAAGGAACAAATTCTTCACTATGAGGGTTGTGAAGCAGTGGAACAAGTTGCCTAGAGCAGCTGTGGATACGCTGTCCCTGGAAGTGTTCAAGGCAGGGCTGGACAGGGCTTTGAGTAACCTGGCCCATGGCAGGGAAGTTGGACTAGATGATCTCTAAGGTTCCTTTCGATACAAACCATTCTGTGATTACAAACAGCAGCAGTCTCTGAACTGTGACATAAATGTGATACTTGACATTGAATTCCCTAAGAAATTTGATTGGCAAAGACAAACACATTTAAAGCAATATCTTAGAAAACTTCATGGTTTTGCTGAAGATCTGGATCAATATTTCAGCATTTAGGGCGTATATTCCACTTCCTCTGCAAATCACCATGCATCCTATCCACAGTGAAGAGGTCCCAATGATGGATCTTATGTAAGATTTTTTTCTTATGTAAGGTCTATTCTTGAAGTAAATGATGAAGCAGCAATTGATTTCAGTGGGAAAACATGGAGCTTTGGTGACTGAAGATGATCTGGCAAGTGTCAGAGTGCTACTGCTCAGTTACCTGTTTCCTTGTCTTATGTGCTTTACAATATTTTTAGGATTCTTTAGTTGAAAAATGTCACACAGGGAACAGGTGGTTCTGCCAGTGACAGTATTCTGATCTGCTTAATTTTTATTTATGTGGCCATCATAAACAGGAAAACAGAACTCTCTTCAATTCCAGAAGCACAGTCTATACAATGGGCTTTGTCCCCTAATATTTTAGCTAGCAGCAGATGGTAGAGATTAAAAAAGCCCATCAGAAAGCACTATTTTGTTAGGAAAAGTGTAAATTAGTCTGTTTTCAAGTGGAAAATATGAATATGCTGATTTATTTCCAGAGGCGAGAGATGTACTCAGGCTGTCTTTGTTCTTGGTTTCGGTCCTCCTGAAGCTTCTGAGTGTCTGGGTTTAAACCAAAGGCCTGTTTGCCCTGAGAGCAGAACTAAGCTACCTTCAACCATATTTAAATACAGCTGCTGCCACCCTTTTTCTCATTTGGCTTTCCTAGTGGGCATATACAGGGATTATATGTCAAAGAACCATATCAGGTTCTTTGTAGGCATCTTAGGTCCAAATTTCACTTTTTCTGTGGTTGTCACAGTTCCTAGAAGGATTAAGAAGGTCTCATTAGTCACCAAGTGGGGACTGGGTATGTGCTAGAGGCAGCAGTGTGACCTAGAGGTTCCTAATTTGGATGAGCTGTGGATATGAATATCTTGATTAGTTTTAAGGTTTGTCAGGAACTGGTTGATCCATAATATTGTTTTTTATGTAGTGTGAAGAAGGGCTCAATTTTACCAGTAGGCTAACTTGTAAGAGCTTGTTTTATACTGGAGTATAGTCTTTGAAGGGGCAATGGGAACAGAAGTGTTGCCAGCTGCTAATCTCATGCCTGACAAAAGGACAGAAGAGAGAATATATTCAAATAATATCAGAACAGCACCTTCAGAATAAGTTAATAAAAAAATATGGTGTTTGGAATTGTAATACTTTAGTAAACTGCATTTTGCCACAGTCCTTCTGTTACTTTGTTCCCCAGAGTGACTTTCATTTGAATGTTAAATCAATAGATGGGTACTATAGGTAAGAAAAGAGAGAAGACTTCATATTTAATAGTAAAATGTTGACTAAGAATTAATATAAACTGTTTTTTTCCATAATCATAAAAAAGCTTTTATTCTTCTGGGGATAGTACAAATAAAATGCCTGCAGCCCAAAAAGCTTATTTCAGCAGTCATAAAAAGACCACCACAATGTGTCATTGTAATATTAAATTCAGTGCTTTTCAAATATCACTGCTATAAAGCTTAAAATCCTGCAAGATATGAAAAAAGTTATTTTGGGGAAGATGAATTTATTAAACCTCAAGTGAAATTAACAGCCTCTTTCTGGAATTCTTTTTTATAACTATCTCAGTGGGATAGGAGTCTATACAGAAAGAAATAAAACCCAGTGGAAGACATCACTGAAAAATCCTCTGCATGACTATTTTAAAGGCTGTGGGGAGAGCTCATCTCCTAATCTGCCAGCTTTTGGTGGATTCAGATACTAAATTAAATCCAACTCAGCCCTTGAAAGGATTTTTATTTAGTGTGTTTCTTTTTCTTCATGCAATTCATATGAAATTTCCAGTTCCAGTCTTGTCTTGTTCCATCAAAAAATCACTTCAGCCCCTTCAAAATACTAGAAAAGGTCTGACTCTGTTCCTGACTGGTAGATGAGGGAAGTGTGCAGTTCAAGTATTAGGGTTGACACATTAAAACAGCGTAGCAACTGTGAAACATCCCTCTACGGGTGCAACTTGCTCTCAAAACACGTGGGATTTGGATAAAGCAGAGGTTTTCTAGAAGGGCTTGTTTGGATTCATAAGGCTGTTTTTGATCTTCTGAACTGTGCTATACTGGAAAGAATGATATTGATACCAGTGCGTTTGCAGGGGTAAAATTAAAATGCAGTTCCTGGCCTTCAGAGCATCTTTTTTTTTGCTTGTGTGGGGTTTTTGTTTGTTTGTTTCTTTGTTTTGTTGGTTTTGTTGGTTTTCTTTGGTTTTTGTTTGTTTCTTTGTTTTTTTTTGTTTTTTTTTTTTTTTTTTTTTTTTTTTTTTTTTTTNTTTTTTTTTTTTTTTTTTTTTTTTTTGTTTTCTAGGTTTTCTAAGTTACTGATGGCTTGAGAAAAGTTTAGTCCCATGATGGTGCAAAAATTTCCTCCAACAGTCAGGAGCCCAATGTTGTACTAAAATTTTGCAATAGATCAAGAGTGCAGCTCAAACTCTTTGTATTAAACTCAGCTGGTTGATTTCAGTAAAATCAGATTCCTCTAAACAATTGGTAAGGTCCATGTTGGGGACTTTTGAATTTTGCTGGCCAGGAAGGTGCTTGCAGAGTTCTTGAAGATCTGTATGGCTATTAATGAGAGGTTTGAAAGGCTGTGTCTCTGCCAAGGATTGCAAATCATGTCTCAGCAGTCTGGCTTGCCTTCTTTGAGAGAACTTCCATGGCTATCACTTGGTGATGTGTGAATGGAGAAGTTCATGTGAGCATAGGCATGCAGCGGGAGAAGATTGTCGTGATCTTTCTTGTCAAAAAAGATGTAGGAGGCAGTTTAGTTATTAAGACGCATATAGATATGTATCATAAGTTCTATGCTTTATTTCCATATCTGTCAAGCTGTGGAGTTATTTTGTTATTAATGTGACACTCTGAATGGCTATTACTAAGTCTGTGTTGTCACTTTAGGAGTGAATTCTTACACTAATAGAGAGAGACAGAAAGTTGCACAGCATCCATCTGCAGCATGAATCTTGGCTTGATGCAAATCTTATTTCAACATCAAGATTAGCACAACATAAGATCTGTGCAATTTTAACAGCTAAGACTATATAGTGCCCTTGAGCTACAGCTATAGCAGGCAGGGCCAAGGAGCAGAAGTAGAGCATTAACCTCCTTGCAAGGCTGAGCAGTTCAGATAGTTGATGTAAATGATGCTCAGATCACACTTCCTCCCTTGCCTCCTGGTGGAACAGCTGATTTTCTGGAATTCACTAGCAGTAAGCAGTTACTGGTGTCTGCTAAGTAGAGAGTCTGAATACACAATTTAGATATGCTCCTGTACACCTATTGATGCAGCAGGGACTGCTACAGCCAGATGGAAGAACTCTCTTTTTTCAGACTTGCTTGAAAGTGAAAGTAAGGAAGCTGTGGGGGTTGAGACTGGGAGGGGAGAATTGAGAGGTCATCTACAGGAGAGCGTACTGACTCATAAAAGGTATGAGAGGACAACCAGAGAGAGCATTTTAAAAATAAATAAATAAATTAAAAAAAAAAAAAGAAAAGTGGTGGTGGGGAAAGAGATAGTCCTGTGAGTTCTTCAGATCCCTACACATAAACATTTGTTAGATTTATTTATTTCCAGATTAAAATAGTTCATAGCACAACATATGCAAGTCATTTAGGAGTTTGAGTTCTGCTGAAAATCACAGCAACAAAGTCTTTAAAGGCACTTGAAAATGCTGCCCCTCTGTAGCACAGTATTTTTTGCCTCACTCAAATTCTAGTGAAGATGTTGAAGGAAAGCCTGGATGCTGCAAGGAACACCTCTGGTGGTAACTGCTGCACAAACCCCTGCTTCTGTGTCACCTTCTAAGCATGTATTTATTGAGACAAGTAAGGATCTCTTCTTCGGGAGGCCATTGCTTTGTTTCTTTAGAGTATGGGGGATCTTTGATATCTTGGCCACATTTTTGTCATACCACCAGTCAAAATTCTTCCTTCTACTGTTTCCATTAAAGCTGTCTGGGGAGTTCTGTTTCCTTTCTCTCATTGCGCTAGTGTTACATGTGCACAGAGACTACAGATTTGGATGCAGTTTGACTGGATGTGTAGATGAGGTAATTCATGTCATACAGAGAGTGTCTTTAAAGTGCCTTTAGAGAAAGGCTTTTGTATAAATGCTCAGCGATCTCTAGAAGACCTGTTTCTAATTAACTCCACTGCAATGAAAATATCTTTTTGCAAATAGAGAAGAATGAAATTCCTGAGTTATGCAAATTTGCTGAATAACCTGGAGTAAATTATCATAATGGTCCCACCTAGCATCACAATCTATGAAATATCAAATTTCAGTTTGAATTACCTATTATCTGTATGAAGGCAGATCTGCTCCTTTTCTGAGCCAGAGGCAGGGAACTTGACTCCTCCCTTACCGCAGCCAAAGCTTAAAGAGCTAGAGTCACTGTCTCAACCATGGCACCTGGTACATGGAAAGGACAGGATATACTTACCTAAATACATTTTTATACCTGAGGCTTCTGAAGACATGTTCCATCCCTTCCCCTCATGGCTGCTGTGCCATCAAGATACTTGAGAGACAGATGGTGTCAGGATGGAGCAGGGCCTTAAGGAACAGAAATCTTGCACAGCTTCTTTTGTTTCTGTGTATATGCTCAACACCTGTTCCCATCTTCCCACCCACCCGTCCCAGTTATCTCTCCCAAAGTTTCCTCCTGTGTGGTGAGAAATTCCCATGCTGAGACCACAGGGTAGAGTTTCCAAGCTTGCAGGTGGCAACATTTCCACCTCTCTCTCTCTCCTTCTTCCTCACTTCTTCCCTCTGCCCTCATGCCCAGTGGAGCCAGCTGTGTGCCATCACACCTATGTCATTCATGCCTAGGGAGTGGAGGAAGGAAAGATGGGCAACCTTTTTTACTCTTTACAGAAAATAATGTAGTAATACAGAATTGGTGCGGACAGAGCAGCAGGCAGCCTGCTGACGATGAAGAATTCTGTTGCAACCAGTAATTCTGATGATAAGATCCTCTGTGAAACCACTTCTCCACAAACATACCTTCACTGGCTACCCTAGAAGCCTGTTATTGCTCACATTACTTTCCTCTGTAATGTCCCTGCTCCTGGAGAAACAGAGAGTTCTAAGCAGTCTAGAAAAAAACACTGGCTCTTCATGAGAAATTTAAATGTCACCTTTTCCTAAGAGTGATATTTAATAATTGGTCTGCTTATGAGAAGGCACTATCAGGACAATAGCAATCCTAAGTCACTACACAAAGTAGTGTCGCTAAAAGGCTTGAATAATTTTCAAAACCTACCAGCATGCTGAAGGAGGGAGAGATTTGGACGTGGGGATGAGGAAGTGAACCTTTTGGAAAGGGAACACTACATCTCTGTGTAATTTTTTTTTCTCCCAGTGTTTAGGCTTGTTCAACAGTAATCCAAGTGTTTCAGTTTGTAACCTAGAGCCAGTAAAGGGCCTGGCACAAACCCACGAGATTTAAAATTCTGCGTCACACCAGCTGTCTGCTAGCAGACAGAAGGGATAGGTTGTGCTCCGGGGGGAGGAATAACAAGCAAGTGGGGGAAACAATAACAAGCAACAGTTAGATTTACAAATAGCAACAAATAGATTTACTAGAGCTTAGGGCAAGTTGCAGATTTGTTTGGTGACTTCATGCACACAGCTCATCTCTCCTGATGTAATTCCAGCCCATATTTCCTGTCTTGGTATTTTATCCAGGGTATGAAGAATGATTCCCCCCTCCCCATTGTCATGCATGCTGTAACTCATCACAGAGCCACCCTGCATGAAACAAGCTGGACAGCTGTCTGTTTGGCTCCTGCAGGATCTGAATATGTTAATTTTACACAGTAGCAGTGATTAAAGTAAGTTGTGAATCTGTACATTCATTTTTCTTTCAGGGTCTAGCAGTTTTTTGCCACTGGGGGGGAATGGAATTCCTGCTAAACAGTATTCCGTGCTTCCAATATACATGATACATCAATATTGCCCTTATAAGTGCTCTGCAAAATTCTGCTTTGCCTTGTTCCCAGACGAACTCTTCCCCTGTACTCTCCTTGTTGGCTCATTTTCTCAGCTTTTTTCTTAGGGAAACAAGCAGGATATAGCTAAAGAACTCACAGGAAAGATTGTGTATCTCCTTTATTTGAGACATTGTATTAGCAAGGAAGTGACATCCCACTTGTCGAGGTCAGTGTTGCCGTGTAAACACAAGGTGAAGCTCAGAACAGTGGGGGGTAGATATTCTTCTCCCTCTTGGCCCCTCCAATACCACTGTGCACTGAATGCAGCGTCTTCTAGTGGGAGAGGCTACAGAATAGGCATGTGGAAGTACCACCCATCCTGTTCTTTGCAGGTGATTCCTTCTACTTATTTCAAAGCTAAGTGTTCCGTAAGTCATCTGTAGTGGCCAGCTAGAAAGTAAAACTCAGGCTAATTATATGCCTATTTTTCAAATAGTAAATAAGTGAAGGTTGTACACTATGGTGATTTGACTTCTTTTTTTAAGCATGAATACTAACAACTGCTCTATATTCTTTTCAGACCCTAGGACTGTATTTTCCTGAAACATACTTTCCTGTAACTGGATTTTTATGAGCCCACACTTCTCTTGAGGATGTGATGTTTATGAAGCACAAGAGAATATGCTTGTTGTGTACTGTGAAAAAGCAGAATGAGCAGTAGATCATTCTTTCAAAAGGATAGATTTTCCAAAGCAGACTCATTTTCCTTTTTACTTCATATTTTTCTTCAGTTGAATCAACACCAAGTGCAATAACAGGTTTGGGGTTTTTTGTTGTTGTTTTTTGGTTTTTATGGTTTTGATTGTTTTGTTTGGTCTTTTACATGAGGAGTTATGGAAAACTGAGTAAATATAGAGAAAGAACCTCAAGAGTTCAATAATTGGCTCTATACAAAATCTACATGAATGAAATAATATTTTTAGAAGTTTTTAGAACAACATTTGCTGACTCCTTTTGTAGTTAAGAAGCTAATACATTAAAAGCCCAGTCAAGTCTATTGTCCAATACAGAACCATTTCAGTAGTGAGTTTGAATTTGCCCTTCTGATTTAGTGTTACTGAAAACTTTGTTTGGATATAAGGCTGGAGCACTTTTTTGTTCATGCAGTGTCTCCTCTGCCCCTTGCAGATCCCTGTACCTCAGACTGTCTTGCTCAAAACCATCCTATATGTACAGTATTCAATGCAGATCAGTTCAGTAAACTTTTCCTGTGTTGCTTTTTCTTCTCATTTGGTATATGTACTGTGCAATGGAAAGATACACTGAAATTGCTTTGCCTCTTCTGATAGCTAGTGGTGTTTATCAAAGTTTGATCAAGCCATGATTGCCGTTGTTGAAATGAAGCGAAACAAAACCATGCCAATTGATCATAGATAATTTTTATGTTAGTGAAAAATAAAATACCTCAAACCAATACACCTCTCACACTACTGCTTGAATAAAAATATTATAATTGTATATAGTTCTGCCCAAGGTCAGTAGGTGGCTGCTTTTACACTAGCCTTGGGAGATAAGATCAAGCCATGGGTAGAGTTTGTAGTGCCAAACAGGTCAAGTCAGTTGTATCCTTATCTGCAGGAGCAAATCTCAAGAGTAACTCCCTTCTTATCAGCCCCCTTTCCCCCTTCTTCCTTCCCCCTCCTCATTCTTGAATCCCTACTTTGCTAGATAATTGGTGCCCAGCTCTCTGACTGTGAACAACAAAGGAATTTGGACTTTCGTACAATTTGAGGTCATCAGCTCTCATGAGAGCATATAGTATAATAATGTTAACATCAGTCCACTCAGATCATATCCGTAACACCCATGTATAATACCTCTAGGCTCTGTCCACTCTTCACTAAGTATATAGAGAAGGGATTTCAGCTATTTTGAACTTGTGCTGCAGAAGAAATTCCTCACTGACTGTGCTGTCACAGAGACTTTCTGTAAGAAGATTTTAAACACATTGCCTCTCCAGTTATGCTTCATGTGTGTACTTAGTACACACATTAGAAATCAAATGACCAAGTAGGAAACTGTTGTTAAGCTATAGATAAGAGCCCTATCATGGCAAAAGGTCACGGCAAAGCAGAGGCAGCACAAGAGATGTCTGTTGATTGTTCATATGTCCTAATGATTGCAATCATTTTTGGAGATGAAGCTGTTTCTTTTTTGTCGTTCTTTAGAAAACTCAGTAGTTAGACAGGTGAAATCCAATAGTCAGCCAGGCAAACTAAAGTTTATTAAAATAGTATTGTCCATGAGCAAAATCAGAGGATCTTTTCTGACCTTGAATTATTTACATACATTATTTACTAATTGTGACCTGTTGTGTTTCTCAGCTTTCTTGTCTCCATTTCTTCTGAAATAATCATACCTCTTTCAAGTTGTGAACATTTTTTGTCTCTGTATGCCTACACCACGCATACTTCAGAGCACACAGACTTTTCTAATCAACTTAAAATGAGAAAAGTGACTGTCTCATCCTTGCATTATTTCAGGATGTCTCTGTGTAGTTCAGGGCCCAATTTAAAATTATTTCCCTTGTATTTTAAAAATTCCACGTAAACCTTACATGGAATTTCAAGTATCAGCTGAAATCTTACCTTCTTTCCTCACCCACTTCTTACCATTTCTTCTCCTCTGCTGTTAATAGTCTCTGATATTGCATTGTTTTTAACTTAGCACAGTATTCTGGCAAACAACCTGTGTGTAAGAAAAAAAATCATTTTATGATTGTTATTATTGACTGGAGAGTAACAAAGCAAGAAAGGTTTCTGTTTCAATTAAAGAATTAAAAACCCCATCAGGAGCTGATGCCATTATGCCCTTTGAAGTCTGGTCATCTCAATATAGTTCTGAGTTACGGAATTATGGTCAGGGCTCCCATGGTATCCTGTGCTTTGGCAGATGCTGATCTCTAGTCTGTGCTGTGAGATTGGGTTTTTGTGAAATGATTTATACTTGGTTATTAATATAGGCTTTGATAACGTGATGTAAATGCATCCCTAATCCTGTGCTGATGATTATTTGGTAATGTATGATTCAGAATATTGAGCTGCTAGGAGAGAAGATTTTCAATTTATTTAAGTGATTCTGTCAGTCAGCTTGATCTAAGCCTCCACCCGCCTCTCCCTTGGAATGATACACAGAGGGATGATGCTTACCCGCAGTACAAACTGCTATGCCACTGCGATACAGCCAGAGAGGGTACCTGAGCCTGGGAGGTGGGAAATGCTCTTAGTCCTCCTGTCAATCAAGGAAAAATCTTGGGAGTTCTGGACTCATGACTTGGAAGGATTTGGAGTCAAAAGCAGTAAACATGAACTGTGGTCGACTTACAGAAAAAGGAAGGGGAGGGATATCATTCAGAACCAGATTCACCAAAGGGTAACAAAAGAGAAGAAAGAATCTTCCAGATTTGACCTATAAGACAGACTTTTTTCTCTTTTGCCAAATTTCATTGCTTATCTCACTGTTGGTTAGCTAAAGTACAAAATAGGCTTTTAATAGTGTTATCTTAACACCAATTTTAATGTGAGAAGCTCAGCTCTGGAAGAAAGGGGAAGGGGAAACAGAAGGGGAAGGGACCTGACAGAATGTGCACGTTAAGGAGATGGATCTTTCACTGCCATAAGGTGGCTTTTTCTCTCTGTGCTTCCAAATGAGTTGGTGATTGGACCCCTGCAGGGAACCAGAGATGAATAGCCCTAGTTACATGAGGTATGGATGCAGTGGGACTCCAGTACTTCAGGACAGACATTGTTGGATGCTTTTGTTAACAGATAATTAAGCTTCCCCTCATATCTTAAATATGCTAATTATAAAACTTTCTAAATATAGAAGAGGAAAAGTCCCTCTTTTACCTCGAGCCTATGAATAAATATTTTTAAATATTAGCTTCTGTTTTCTTTAACAACTGTGGTTCCTCTGAAGAAGTAGCTTTTGTAAAATGTTCCTCTTAAGGCAGGAGGAATGTTCTCTTTTCTATGATCGTGCTTACCAGTGTCAGCGACAACAGTAAGGGTGTGGCAGGCAAGCTCTGATGAGGAATTAATGTCCTGGTAGTTTTTTTCCTCTCTGGTTCGACCACAGAGCGGGCAGTAGGGAGTGTGCTGCGGTTGCGGTTGCGGCAGTACAAAACCTGGCATCTTTGCTTAAAGCCACCACTGTTGGCAGTTTGAGCCAAAAGGTTAAACTTTGCATTGAAGCAGCTGATGGCCAGGTGCAGACCTGTGGCGGTGCACTGCACACAAGACAGCTGGTGACAACATCTTTTCAAACCACTGCAGCAGATTCACTTTCACAAGTCTCTTGGTGCCCTAAAAAGTTTTGCCCTCTTTTTCACTAAGAAGCACAAATCCAGCTGAAAATATGTGCCCTGCTAGATCCAGGCTTGTGTCTTGCCAACTGGTGGTACAAAGGGGAGAGCGCAGACCACTGAGTTTTGGGGACTTCAAAAGATCTGTCTGGCTTGTTAAACTTCTGACCAACTACATGTGCCCTCTGACCCCATTGGAGTGGCCAAGCAACAAAACCCCACATTAGATGAAGCCACTGTGAATGCTGATTCTGGGCTTCAGCCTTAAAATTGAGTCATTTCACTGTCTCAGCAGGCTAGGTCATTCTTGTGGCACTTGCCATTCCTGAGTTGGGAAGCATCAACTTATTGAAAAGTGTAATCTGCATTCACGGATACCTCAGGTCATCAACCAGGCATCCACCAGCTGATGGCCCAAGTGATCACTGCACTGCAGGTAGGAGCCTGCAGAGACCTTAGTAAGGGCAGCTATAACCCTTAATCTCTAGCAGTAGTGTGTGAGCAGAGCATGAGAGGCTTATCAACTTTCAGATTTTAGCATAAATTTCCAGAGATGAAGCTAGGCAAAGATCTTCCTATTACTCCTGCAGCACCTGCAGTTTTATTCCATATTCTAAAAAGATGCCATTAATACCAAACCCTATGGAATGAATGTGGGATGCCACCATGTTAACCAAGCCACTATTATGAGTAAAAAAAATTTAGGTGGTTTAGGTAATTTTTCAGAGGCCGCGTAGGAGTGAAATAGCAATTCATCTAGTTAATGATTATGGGGAAAAAACAGGGCAGCTGACTGAGTTACTTAATTACCCCAACCTCTCTGCCCTCACTTCTGTCTGTACCTACTCAGTCAAATTAACTCACTCAACTTTCTCAGAAGAGCAAGGTCTGAGAACATCACTACCAAAGAGAGACACAGATTTTGTGTTTTTGTTATATTCTCTTCATCTCTGTGTTTCTGGATGCAGAGGAAGGGTGAAGCTTTTTTGCAAGAGCTCAAAAGTAGGATTATTTGGGCTCCAGTTATGCCTCACTGTCATGAATTGATGTGCAAAACCCTATATAGTTAAAGCCACAACCTTGAAGAGCTAACAAACTTGAAAAGGGTCTTAAGGGGAAATATAGGGAAAAGCAATTTGGCTGAGGGTGCTCTGGAATTAAACGGCAGAAGTAGAAACAAACCCTGAGAACAGATACATACCCTTGGAGAAGTTGATGGGCATCAAAGCACAGAGAGAAATTTGCATGTCTGTTTATTTCAATGGGAGTTGAGTGCCCATACAGCTGTAGCTAGCTACATCTTATTGTTGCTAAATACCTTTAAAAATCTGTCCTAATTTTGTTTTGGGCCAGTGTACTGTGTCATTCCTCTGGCCACAAGAAGGATTCATTCATCCCCAGAAGAGCAGATACTGAAATAGCGGGCTCAACTCTCTCATTAATTTCATCTTATTTGAGTAAAATATTTCATCCTACCCACAATTTTGCTTAAAAAGTATCTATTTTTAAATGTCTTACAGGGTTTATTTTCATTAGGCTCTAGCAGCCTTCTTGTACTAGGACTGACTCACTTCATACTATACTCCTGTAGGTGTAACTGCATTAAGTTCTGTGAAGTTATTTTTAGTTTACACTGATTATATAGGGCCTACCTAGTGTGAGTCACCTGCTAATTCTCTTCAGCATGAAGAAAAATAGATCTACTTGGTTCCAATTAATTTTTTTTAATGTAAGCTAAATTTAGACCTATGAATAATACATTCCACAGCAGGTAACAGGAATTAAAGGGATGTGGCAGTTCGAGCATGACATGTGTCAAGTCAGAAAAGAAACTGAACATACACAGGTTTGGTAATATCAACAAACCTCTTGCAGGCATGAGCACAGGACAGCCCACGAGTGTTGGAAGCTGTAACATCACCTCCTTTAAATCTCTCTCATTTTTCCTCTCCTAGGAAAGAGGTATAGCTTGGGTTTGTTCATAAAATCTGAAGTCCCTTGAGCTTGACTGAAAGATGTGTCTATTTCCAGGTTTATCCCAAAGCATCTGGTAAAAGCAATTTTGTAGCTAGTTCCTCACTTCATAGGCTCTTCCTGGGGACGTAAATCTGGATAGCTTGTCCCACGTTGTTTTTTTTTTTTAAATAAACAACTGAACAAAAACCTGCACAAAAAAAAATCCCCAAAACAAAAAAACCCCACCCAACCAGATCCAAATCCCCACCCTCTAGTTTCCTCTTTTTACACATGGATGCTGATTGAAGGCAGTTTCTGATGATGGCTGTGGTATTAAAGAGGTATTTTATAATTTCCTTGTTTCCAGTGGTCTCCTTTAATGGAAGGCAGGTGTAAGTGGTGGTTTTGTAACCATAAAGCAGGTAGATGTTGACATTGTGTTTGCAATGTTATCCTCACAAGTTAGTGGGACCAGATGGGATCCACCCAAGGGTGATGAGAGAGCTGGCAGAAGAGCTCGCCAAGCCGCTCTCCATCATCTACCAACAGTCCTGGCTCACTGGGGAGGTCCCAGATGATTGGAAATTGGCAAATGTCATGCCCATCCACAAAAAGGGCTGGAAGGAGGACCTGGGAAATTCCAGGCCTGTCAGCCTGACCTCAGTGCCTGGCAAGGTTATGGAGCAGATCATCCTAAGTGCAATCACACAGCACCTACAGGATGGACAAGGGATCAGACCCAACCAACAAGGGTTTAGGAAGGCAGGTCCTGTCTGGCCAACCTATTTATGAATAGCTTTATGTTATCAACACCATCTTTTTATAATGTTGATGAGTAGCTTTGTTGGACCTTGTTTTTGAAAAGCCTACAGAATTTTTTTTCTTGGATATCAGGATTTGCTAATGGTTTTCCTTTTAAAATGTGTGCATGTAGTCATGATACTGAATCTATAAAAAAGGGTTCCTCTAGTTATATTCTCTTCAACTGTGACATACAAATTCAATACTTTCAAATTCAGTTGCTAGCTTGGTGCATGTAAACCTTAACTGTAATTGGATCGCAGGTGTGGAAACAATAAACAAAACCAATAAAAACATATATATATATATTTTTAATTTCTATGACAGGCAAATTGTTTTTTCCTAGTACTGTCATCAATGACAGTACAGCTTTCAAATACATTAAAAATATTTTTGAGTGAAAGGATTAAAGGTGTAACTGATCAGAAAAGTGGTGTTATTACTCAAATACAAAGAGCACCGTAAGGCTGGGTCAACTGTTTAAAATATAGAGGGAAATTTTAGCTAATCAAGATTTAACAAATGTTTTCTTCACTAAAATGTGAAGCTTGGCTGAAAGAGAAACACTTTATAAAATGTTATCAAAGTCACTAACCAAGGAAGGGAAAAATGGTTCTGGCGGTGTTGGAATGAACCATAAGAGGATTTCAGGGGAAAGAATTAACTTGTAAATAACTTCATTTGAAAACTTAAACACATTTGGATTTCTTGGGAATAAGATCTTTTAATCAGTGTGGATTGGAATGGCTAACTAGGTGGTGTATTTTTCAGCAAGTTTTTTGGCAAGAACGTATAGTGAAGTTCTGTATTTGTCAGAATACACAATACTTCTGAATACTTAGTCTTCAAAATAAAATTTCTACTTTTAATCCTTCTGAAATGAAAATTTCTCTTAGAATCAGCTCAAGTGGGCTTCTACTTGTATGTGTCAACATCTTGAATGTCAGTAAGCTATAAACTTTATACTGCTATGAATGTTTGCTCTTTTACTCCTTTGCATCTATTCAAGTTAAAATAAGTAATTTTTCACAGAGTAAATTGTAAACGAAATATCTTTTAAAGTAGATATTTGGGACTTCTATAATTCTAACATGGTCAGAATACAGAAGTGGGTACAACCAGGAGTACGATTTGTAAAGGTATTTGTTGGATGAAACATTTGATGACAAGGAGACATTATTTATGGCCCTTTGTTAAGTAGAAAATAGCACCACATTACTTTTTTCCATGTTTCTTCTTATTTTTAAGAGCAATACCCCTTGTTTGGGTTTTCTAGGCCCGCCTTAGCCACAATTTCCCATGTGCAGTAGTATCAGAGATGAAAAAGTGAACTTGGTGCTTATAGCAGTACACCTATTTTAACAATATTACCTACACATAGGAAATGTTGGAATTATTTGTCAATGTATGGCTAAATAACAGGGCACTTCTCATCACAGTCCACTTCAAAACTTGTTTCAGTCATTACCTGTGAAGTTTAAAGATCATTAGTTTTACTTTAAAACATAAAAGCAGAGCTAAGCTCAAGTAAACCAATGCCATGTTTTACCAGCCACTGTGCAAAGCCTTTGGTAAATAATCAATAGCTCACAGACAACATACAGTGCTGATACATCTCTGCAGTTAACTGTATAGCCACACAGATAACCATGCAGAAATGCATGGTTATTGCTTTACTCTGTGCGTTAGCAGCTTCTGTCATTGCCTGGAAGACAAAATCTGCAATGCTAAGGAGAGTAAGAGGTTTACAATCTTTGCCATATTTGATGTGGTGTGAGTGTTGGGGAGGAGAAAAGGTCCTGTTGGTATGCTTATCTGCTCTTGTTATTCCTAGTCCTGGGCTAAGGTCAGTTAGGTCCCAAGATACGTTGAATGAAGGGAAGCTCTGTGGTGTGGTATTCTGGGATTTGGTGGAAAAGAGAACTTGATAAGATCTAGACTTTCTTTTTAGAGCAAGACTGCTGTAAAACCACTGGGGTTTTCCACAGAGTGAGCACAGACAATATAGTTGGATGCATTGCATCACTCCATCTTAATGAGATCTTTACAGATAAAACCATACTTACCTGTTGGATGGAGACTTAAAAACTACTACTAATAAGTACAAGAAAGTTTCTGACACTTGGACTTCCTGCTAAGTCATTTAGAATAGTAAATCGTTCTTTCTTAGCTGCAGCAACCCTGTCTCACAAGAAAGGACAGTATGTGCATGCAGGAAAACACACAAGTTTTTCTCCTGAATTTGGTGGCAGCTTCCACTGAGGTTAGCAGAAGGGAATGGCTATATCAGGTTTGGGGCAATTTTATGGCAGAAGTGGCTTCACTGAATTTCTCCTGATTTCTGACTCTACCCTTTTCTCCTCACCTGTGGAGCCTTCCTATCTCAGTTGTATTTTGTTCTTTTCCTGCAGGAGAAAATACAAGAAAACGTCACAGAGGTAAGAGTAAATCACAAAGGACTGGAAGGTATTTGTGAGTTATCTGTCTCTTTTTGTTAGGGAGTTTGAAAGAGGATTTTCCCGTTACCAGGTTGGTGTTTTTTTTTCAGGGAAATGCCATTCTACTTGTTGTTTTCTCCTTTGAAGGTTCATCTTGTGCTGCTGCTGCTGCTCCACATCTCCTCTGCTGCTAGTGGTAGTCCTCCCCTCTGATATTAGAGGTAGTTCTCTCTGAGAAAGAATGGAAATATTTGTCATTGAAGGTCAAATTCTAATAAACATAACACTGCTTTTTCTGCAAAATCTGCTGGTTCACTTTTATTGCTTGGTCATGCTGCAATAACAAAATGAATGGCAGGCTTGTAGCGTTACTAATAATCCATGCCTTTGCAGTAGACTGAAGAAAAATAGGAATCCTGTTGATTAACAGTCCATATTACAGCCTCCAGATCTAGTTATCTTACTGCTTCCTTGCAGGAGGGAGGCTCAGTGGGCATCTTTCACAGATTAATTTTCTTTCTTTGGAACCCTTTGAGCTTGGTTGTTTCAGAACATGCATTTTGCAGCACAAAGGTTTTTTGGTGGTGTGGTGATTTGCCCTCCCATGCAGGTGGACTGTTAATTGGTAATTGATGTCATGACATCCTGAACATCTTTAGTTCATGTTGACTTTAATTGGATTTAAGAGTGTAGAGTGACTCAACTCTGCTGAATATGCCCTTTAATATTGTGTGATGATAAAGAGTGCTGGCATATAAGCCAGTGGGATGATGTTGCGTGTAAGGCATCACAGCCGTCACTCCTGTTTGCTATCACCCTTTGCTGAAGATGATTTCTCTAATGCAGCATTGGCAGGACAGGCTGTGTGTATGCTCATGTGTCACAGCCACGATAAACTGAGGTGTGGTGGCTTGAGTCGTGGACAAGGTGGGTTTAAGATATGATAGTTTAGTGAAAAATACGGAGATTTCTGTGCTGAACTGTGCAAGTGGGCATTGTGTAATGTGAGACACAAGAACAAAGAGAAGGTAAATATGCTGCCAGTTGTTTTCTTAAATGTGGGGCTGACACTGTAGTTTTGTTTGCAGTTCTACTTTTTTCCCCATTTCCCTTGATGCTGCCCTGATTGCTAATTAATTATAAACATGTCTCTGGCTGGAGGTCTTGAGGTGCTGCAAGACGATTTGTTCTGGGACTAAGATTTTTTTCCAGAATGAATGATTGCACTCTGTGTGTGTGTGTGTGTGTGTACCTTGCACAGCTTGCATTGTCAATACATTGCCTTGAGTACTGTGTCTTATTCGGGTGTCTCTTCTGTGGACATAACCATGCATTAGAGAGGTTTGTGTTCAACATCTCTTTTGTATGGGAGACTTTCTGTGAGCCTCAAAAGAGAGATGAAGTATGTTAACAGCTTCTACAAGCTGAATACATTGTATCAATGACATACAGAGAATACAATATGTCAGTCTGTTTAAATATAGCATTACAGGGGTTTGTGCCCCGTGGGATTTTGAACTTTCTGGGTTTTTCTCTTACTGTTACCTATGCCAACTACCTGACTGATGGTGTGCTTCCTTGCAGCATCTGTACAAACGGGCTTCATGGCCCTCTCATGTCTAAGAAATGATGTGAGCTTTGCAGAGGCCCAGAGGCCACTCCAGGGACTGGCACACAGCAATTGCTCAGCAGCTACTCCTGATAACCTTGCTCAATGGGTGCTGACTGCCAGCACAGAGGGCTCTGTAGTGCAGGTCTCAAGGTGACCTGCTGCTGTATCTCTCACTTTGCAGCGGACAGCTCGAGAGAGCCAGTGGGTGCCCCTTTTGACTCCTTGCTCACACACACACTCACTCTGATGTGCTTCTTCCTTCTTCAAGCTCAGCTGTAGGTTTCCTGCAGCAGAGTCTCAGGTGTCAGATTTATAAAAATAAATAATTTAATAGAGAGATAGAGCAGCAGGTCAGCTTGAGAGGGTCTCCAGAGAGGGACCCAGAGCAAAGTAATCCATGGGGAATTATACCCTTATGATTTATGCACCCTCTTCTCACATGCTCTTCGTGTGCCTTGAATGCACCTCTTGGTCCAATGGTGATTTTTGTTCTGGCATCTTCTAACATCTTATTTGGTTATTTCTCAAGTGTCCATGCAGGCCATTAACTGTTCTTATCTTGTCAAGTTGCAGCTTGTCCTAGTGCCTCTAGTCTCCTTATCTTCTGATTTGTGCTTCTGGTGCGCCTGCTTGCTGGCAGAGCCTAGGAAACTAAAAAAGCCCTAGACTTAGGATAAATGTTACTTAGCAACAACTAAAACATCAGTGTGTTATCGATAATCTTCTCATACTAAAGCCAAGACACAGCACTGTACCAGCTACTAGAAAATTTACTAAGCAAATTAACTATCCCAGTCGAAAGCATATCTAGGTGTAACTTCACAGATTGAGGCCTAAAGCCTCAGCAAATCCAGGTACTCCTGCTAAGCAAGTGAAGCTAAGAAGGCTAAATCCACACTATATTGTAACTCTATGTATCTCATTATACTTAAAATGTATTTACTTATGCTAAAGAACAAGGATATCAGAATAAGAAATGTAAGCAAAGTGTCCTTGAAATATGACTATGGTCCTGAAAGAAGCATTCTAAGGGGCTCTGCAAAATACTGAAGTGATTTCTTTAAAAAATATTGTACTCTGATTAATAAAGGTTGAGATTTCATACAAACCACAGGGCCAGAACATCAAACTTTTCCTAATCTTCAGAAGGATTTTATTGTTTCTACTTCAGATTATTAGGCAGGAAACTCGTAAGCAAGATCTTTTCCATCCCTTTCCCCCTTTCTTATTCTTTCTCATGTATGTATGCGCTTCTTAATTCAGATTTGCTGTAGCATTTAGTTAATATATTCTTGGAGTGAATAGTGTGGGACACAAGAGGGGAAATCATAAATGTAATGGCATTATTTACAAAAAAAAGTGGAAAGTATTTTCCCCCCAAATTTAGTAGATAGTAAACGTCAAGGTTACTTATACTGACACCTCTATAGATTAAAATAATCCACTATCACTTTTGGATTATTATTGCCTTGCAAGTCTCATACTAAGTAATCTTTGAGTTAGGCATTTACTTGGGACCAAATCCTGTGAGAAAAATGCCGTACTGGGTTTAATGGCATCTTTTTGTGCTATTAGGCACACTAAAGAGAACTTCATTAGAATGAAGCATCAGTGCTCTCTCAAAGCTGATTGTCTGAGTAAGGATGTTATCACAGAATGGGTAAGGTTGAAAGGGACCACAGTGGATCATCTGGTCTAACTTCCCTGCTCAAGCAGGATCATCCTGGAACACATTGCACATGTTTGTGTTCAGCTGGTTCTCGAACAACTTCAGTGAAGGAGACTCCATAACCTCTCTGGGTAACCTGTTCTAGTGTGTGATTGCCAGCACAGTAAAGCAGTTCTTCCTCATATGCAGGCAGAATTTCCTGTGCATCAGTTTCTACCCATTGCCTCTTGTTTTACTGCTTAGCACCACCAAGAAGAGCCTGGCCCCATCCTCTTGACACCTTCCTTATAGGTACTTATAGGTGTTGATAAGGTTTTCTCTCAGTCATCTTGAGGCTGAACAGCCCAACTGTCTCACCCTATCCTTGTAAGAGAGATGCTTCAATCCTCTAATCATTTTTGTTGCCCACTGCTGGATCTGCTCCAGGAGCTCCATGTCTCTCTTGTACTGAGGAGTCCAGAAGCGGACACAATACTGCAGATGTGGCTTCCCCAGAGCTGAGGGGCAAGATCACCTCTCTTGACAATAGCAATGCTCTTCCTAGTGCATGCCAGGATACCATTGGCCTTCTTGGCCACAAAGGCACACTGCTGGCTCATGGACAGCTTATTGTCCATTGGGACCGCCAGATCCTTCTCTGCAGAATGAGTCCTCAGGCACCTCTCCTGATCTCCACAATCTTTCAAAGATGTTCATGAGCAGCCTGTTTATGGTATCCACCAGCTTTCTGAGCTCTAGTGGGTGCATTTTGTCTTCCTTCCAACCTTCCTTTACCCTGGTCTCCTGGGTGAGAGATCCCTGCGGGTTGGTCTTGTCAGTGAAGTTACTTTGCCTTCTCTGCATCCTCTGTTACCAGGGTCCCCCCTCTATTTGGTAATGGGACCACTTTTTCCATTGTTTTCGGTTTGCTGCTGATGTATTTGAGAAAGCCCTTCTTGTTGTCCTTGACATCCTTGGCCAGATTTAATTCCATATGGGCCTTGGCCTTCCTTATCTTGTTTCTACTTACTGTGACAGCCTCTCTGTATTCATTCCGAGTGGTCTGACCCTGCTTCCATCTCCTGTGTATTTTCTGCATGTGCTTGAGTAATAACAAGAGTTCTTTGTTCATTCATGCAGTTCTCTTGCCCCCTTTACCTGAATTCTTGCTCATTGGGTTATATCATTCTTGAGCCTAGAGGAAGTAATCCTTGAATATCAACCAGGTCTCTTAGACTTTTCTTCCCTGCAGAGCATATTCCCAGATATGGGATTCTTCCCAGAAGATCACTGAAAAGGCTAAAGTTAGCTGTCCTACAGTCTATAGTTGCAATCTTACTCAGCTGCCCTGCTTCTTTCTTGTCCAGTACTGAACTCCACAGTCTCATGGTCACTACAGCCAAGGCTGCCCCCCACCTTACATGTCCTACAAGGCCTTCCCTGTTGGTTAGTATAAGATCAAACAGCACACCATTCTTTCTGGGATTCTCCACTACCTGTGTCAGAAAGTTGTCATCCATGCTTTGCAGGAACCTCCCGGACTGTTTGTATTTTGCTGTGTTGTTTCTCCAGCAGTTGTCAGGGTAGTTAAAGTTCTCCACAAGAACCAGTGCCTGTGACTTTAAAGCAGCTTCTAGCTGTCTGTAGAAGGCCTCATCCACTCTCTTCTCCTGATCAGGCGTCCTGTAGCAAACACCCACGACGGTGTCACCCTTACTAATTTGCTCTTTTATCCTAACCTATAGGCCGTCGACTTGCTCAGCATCCACCCCAGGACAGAGCTCAATACATTCGAAGTGTTGTACATTAGAGGGCAACTCCACCACTGTACGTTCCTGCTCTGTGTCTCCTAAACAGCATGTTTAGGAGACATGACAACATTCCAATCATGTGAGCTATCCCACCACATCTCCGTAATAGCAATGGGATCAAAGCCCTGTGTCTGCACACAGATCTCTAGTTCCTCCTGTTTGTTCCCCCTACTGTTTGTGTTGGTGTACAGGCACTTTATAGAAGTATTTGATTGTGTCAGTATCCCAGTAAGAGGTGCAAAGGGATGCCCCAGTCCTGTCTTGTTGGGTACATCTTTGGCTGCTTGTGCTTGATTGAGATTTTCACTCTGAAGCCTCCTTTTGCTACTAGGGTGGTTACTATAGTTCTCCCTTTCTCATACTTTATCTTTGTGGAGCCTGGCTATGTCCCCCTTCCTCCTTCAAATCTACATTAAAACTCTCTCAATGAGCCTGCTAACTCCTGAGCTAAGATCTTTTTTCCTCTTTGAGACAGGTGGACCCTGTTTTTTGCCAGCAGGCTCTGTGTCATACAAACCAACTCATGATCAAAAACTGCAAAATTCTGCTGGTAATGCCAGTCTGAAAGCCAGATGTTCATCTGCATGATTTTCCCATCTCTACCCCATAATTCCCTGCAACTGGCAGGACAGAAAGGAACACAACTTGTGTTTCACATCCCTTGACCAGTTGTCGAAATGTCCTGAGGTCCCTCTTGATTGTCTGCAGCCTTCTTGTTGGGACCTCATCATTGCCTACCTGGAAAACCAGCAGAGGGTAATAATCAGTGGGCAGTACCAAGCTAGGAAGGTTCTTGGCGATGTCCCTTACCTTGACCCCCGGGGAGGTCAACACACCTCCCTATGGGTTGAGTCTGGTCAACATTATCAAGCCCTCAATTTGTCTCAAAAGGAGTCACCTATGACTAGTACTCTTGTTTTTGTCTTATTTAAGGAACTGAGACATCTTGGAAGGAAAATATAGTTAAAGCTGAATTTTCCTCATTGTTTTTCCAGTAATTTTAATCTGGCATGCATTTAAAGAATAGATTTGTGATACTTCTGAATTGCATCCTTATTATCCTTTAATGTTTCAATTAATACTACTATGTTAATAAGAGTTGCACAGTTGTTAGAACTTGGAGACAGGGCTCCTGACTCAGGTGATTTGGAACCTATTCAGGACAGTTAAAAAAGGGACAGAAGGTGGTACAGAATCTTGCAGTTGTTTGAAACCTCCAGAGTTTGTCGCATAACTAGCAAAAGCACTTTGCTTATGTGTAGTTATAAAGTTGTGAATTGCTTCCATTAATCCTGTGTTGGAAACATGGATGGCTCTGAGAAACCTAGCACAGTGTACAAACCTGCATATAGAGAAGTTGTGACTGCAAAAGGTCGAGGTGAAAAAGATGACAAATTTCTTCAGTCTCTTTGTCTGAAAGGAGGTATTAAAAATTGAGAGAGAAGCAAAAGCAGGAATAACATAATCTTAAACCATATTAAACCATCTTGTCCTCTAGCATAACATTTAAATAGGGCTATGATTATCATCTGGATTGCCATATTATAAGAGTGAATGAGGGACTTGCTTGGTGATACAACTGGAAAAGTTCTATCTGCTAAAAAAATAGGGAAAAGGAGTTAAACAAAGTCAAGACTGGCTTTTTCAGATGCAGACTTTGTGATGTGTATATGTCTATATGTAACTGCCTATTTTTAATTTGGAAAACTATTTTGTTATAATAAGAGCAAACCTTTACCTGCTTATAATAAGAGCAGCATTTACCTGCTTATTCTTCCAGCTGTTTGTTGAAAGGATATAATTAGGAGAGCATGTTTCTTCAAAACGTCATATGCACACTGATGCAGTAAAAGCTTACAATCTGAATTAGGAATGTGCTAGCCAGGTATCAGGTTTTATGAGCACATGATGAGTTTGTCTCTGGGGAAGGATTTCAGCCTCAGGAACAAACATAGGACATTAAGGAAAGCATGAATTCAATAGGAAACACAAAAAAATGTAGTATTTTTGCTTTGAACTAAAATTTGTCTTGAATATTATTAATATTAGAAATGACAAGCCTTTTCAGTGGATTAAGAAATTACATCCATATTTTGTTCAGGAATGCACAACGGAGTCTTCCAATTGCTGCTATATTTTTATCAAAGCAAAACAGAAAGATACCAAATGAAGTTAATTTAACTATACTGTTAGGCATTAATCGTCTGTAAAAAAGATGTCTAACAAACATTTTAATATGAAGGGCCTTGAACGACCATAACTTTAATAAGTCTGTGTTTCAGTTCAGCAGTGTTTCCCCATCTGAGGACTGTTTTGTTTGAATGAATATAGGTTATTAATGTTCTGATATTGAGTTGGAGCTCAGCTCACTGAAAAGTAGAAAGCTTCATATTTGATCAGAAAAAATAGGTATCACAGTTATTAATTGTTAGCTATCTCTCAGATCTGAAGAAGGATTTGTAAGTCTGGAGATGTCTTACAGCTGTATCAGTTAGACTCCCACAGATTTAAACAGATGACCTCAAAAGGGCACCGGTCTTCTGTATGTCTTGTGTGCCAATCCACTTCAGATACTTTGGATGCTGAGGACACTAAAAAAATTTTGACATAGTTTTGTTTAGATGACTGATCGTCATAGAATCATAAATAGAATCAACTCATACCTGAGTTGGAAGGGACCCACGAGGATTATAGAAGTCCAACTCGTGGCCCTGCACAGGACAGCCCCAAGAGTCACACCATGTATCTGAGAGCATTGTCCAACCACTTCTTGAACTCAGAAAGGCTTGGTGTTGCGATCGCTTCCCTAGGGAGCCTATTGCAGTGCCCAGCCACTCTTTGGGCGAAGAACATTTCCTAATTTCCAACCGAAACCGCCCCAGCTTCATGCTGACACAGATTCATGTCATTCCCTCGGGTTTTGTCACTGGTCACCACAGAGAAGAGATCAGTGCCTGCCCCTCTGCCTCCCCTTGTGAGGAAGTTGTAGACTGCAATGAGGTCTCTCCTCAGCCGCCTCTTCTTCAGGCTGAATAAGCCAAGCGACCTCAGCCTCTCGTATGACTTCCCTTCTAGGCTGTTCACCATCTTTGTAGCTCTCCTTTGGACACTTCTTTCTTTATATCTTTCTTACATTTGGCACCTAAAACTGAATCACTTTTCACTGTGTAAATTCAAGATGAAATACATTTGCAAATTGGGTTTTGCTGAACAAGCAAACTTCTTATAGATGCTGTAGAGACAATATAGAGTCAGTATCAGGACAAAGATATTTAAATGTTTTCTTGTTATTGTAGTATTGAAATGATACATAATATTGAAAAACTAACAGGAAGTAGGAAATCTGTGTGTAAATACATATTGGTAGTCAAAACAAGGGAAAGAGAAAAGAATGGGCAGTACTGGGTGGATTATAGGGCTGTTCAGCTTTGTTTCATGATATGAAAACCAGTCCAAGTTGCAGTCAAGACTGCCAAGTGGTTTATAGGAAATCAACGTGATGACTTAAACGGTTTCCCCAAACATATCTAGATCACATAAGCAGTACTAAGCTATAATGCTTTTTACAGATGAGAAAAAGATGGGTTTAATGTATCATATACATTATCTTAGTTTTTTAAAAGTCTTAAAGAGTACTCTTCAATGCAAGGAGAAACACAGAACTCTCTTGCCTGCCTAATGCATGAAGACTCAATATGCTCTGTCTGCTCCAATGGTTTAAAACTTGTTACCTAATATCTATATGTCTTCGTTCTGTTACAATTTTTTCTCAAATTATATTATATATGAAAAGATATTGCTGTATCTTTTCAGTCTGTGTTGGACATGGATATTGAGGAGACACTGGCACAAATTTTTCTGGGAAAGGCAAGATACTTTGGACACATCTTCTCACGAAGTGAAAGAATGCCAAAGTAAATAAGTGAAAGTTGATTAAAAACTCTTATGGGTAGGAGTGATTAATTTTTAAACGCTGATGTTTTTGAAGTAGAGCTTTTAGGAGGAGAACTGTACAGTAGCTAATTGGTCAGGTCTAAATGCAGCTCTGTGACTGTATCAGAGATCACACAGCAGTTTCCTCACACAACAGATGTGCATGGTGAGAAAGCTTCCAGGGGATAATCTTTTTACAAACATTTTCATTGCACATTTGTAGTCATCAGTGAAAATAATGGTTGTGAACAAATATACCATAAAGCTGTTTTGCCTTTTGCCCTTTGAATAAGTTAACTGTCTTCCTTCATACTGTTTCTACACTATGCTAAAGTATGCTTTGTAGACAGCACACAGCCTGTTTTGTAGAGTGTGGATAGAGCTTGGTGGCTACTCAAACCCTCTAACTGATTAAAATGATCCTTGGTGAGAAATGGAAGAAACCCATGCAAAGCCCGTGTCCTGTACTGCATTTTTCATCTCCCTGTGGACTACTTATGCTTGCATGGGATGCAGCGTCTTATTCTGTCACTTACTAAGAACAACAGTGATAAATTACTTTTTGCAATACAGAGAGATAAAATAACCTCATTGTGGTAAGTTAGCTTGAATTGTCACTTCACACTGCTGGTCTTGAGACATTTGTTGAGCCTATGTTTACTGCCTGGGTCTTATCAACACTTCCCAAGCTGTACTGTTTGAAAACCGTAGGCTTGAAATTTTGCCAGTGCTGCTGAATAGTTCCAGTAATGGTTTTTAATACCTACTTAACATATGTCGCAGGACACATGAAGAATGTTAGAAGGATTTGGTAGTATGATGCTAGTATGCTGTCCAAAGAATACAGCTGTAATAAACAGGGAAATACAACCTAGGCAACTGAGTAGATTATCAGATAGAGTGATAGCTCCTCAACTTAAACTCAGTGTCCTGAATGGAAATATGTGCTTGTTTTATAGTTGCACTTGTTTTGTTTTTCAAATAGGAATGTAATCTTACAGTCTGAATCATCACAGAGAACAATAAGCTACAGAGCCTGCTGACAGAAGTTGTTTTTGTCCTTTCTGGAAAAATACATTTGCAAGACAGTATTGCAGTTCAGGTGGCATGACCTTACCTAAAAATCATATTTCTCCTTTTTTTTGTTTTATATGTATAACATTCCAATCCTCCTATTTGTTAGTTTGGGGATAATCAGTATCAGGTTTGCAGATATATGGGAACTTTTTCAAATGACCTGAGGTTCACTTTTCATGTTAGTTCAGAGTATCTCAAAACCTTGGCTAAATAGTGTATTAAATTTGACAGGTCCCTTTTTGCCACGTTTTTATTTGTTTTTTAATAATTAAAATTAAATAAACTTTCCTCATCTCATATACAACTGTTTTTAAAAAATGCTCTGCATTTACTGCTAATCTAGTAAGATGTCATGACAATTGGTCTGCTGGATGTTTTCCACTTACTTGTCTGTCCATTATAAACCAGTATTATGTAATAGAAATAAATTAGAGGGGAAATATTTTGTTGTTTGACACTCCTTAGATTATGAAACCACATTTACTTCACTTAAAATTCTAAATCCATTCCAGTCATGAACAAAAATTTTAAAGCTATTATTTATGGAAAGAAAGAGTGCTCTTCCTTCATCGTTAAAAGAGCAATTTTTAAATGTTAAGAGTAATCAGTGAAACCTTCACTTAAACTTCACAGGGGACTTATAAGACTTGTTTGTTCACATTTTCCCCTTTGTGAGTGCCCAAGGATGCCTAACAGTCAACATTCAACTTGTTAAGCATTGCATCTTGTATCTTGATAATGTAAAACATATGCTGTTCTAGCCTTTGTAAAAACATTCAGAGTTCAGACTGGAGAGTTGAAGGACCTTTATTTCAGGAGCTTGTTGTGGGAAACAGTTGTCACATTTGAGCAAGTCCACATTCTGAAGATTCACATATGGTCAGTCACTGTGTGCATTGTGTAGTGGGGCAAGCGATGGCAGGTGGGCAAATTTTTTGACAAGAACCTGTTTATGACCCTTAAAGAGAAGGAAATAAATAGGGTAAAACTCTGGATCTTAAAAAAATTCCACTTATTTAAATTTGAACATTTCCCATTTAGGCCTTTGAGCCAGTTGCTAAATGCCTAGTTCATGTTACATGCAGCCAGCTCTGTTAGACTAGCATTTTGGAGACAATATATGTCTGTTGAGGAACGCACCTAGTCCACGTATCTTGGTGTGCAAGTTGCAGGTTATGCCCTGGGTAGTGGGAAATGGCAGGAGCCCTGGCAATGAACCGTGAACTGGCACCAACCCTTTGCCTAACAAAGGGCATGGGTACCTGCCACGCCAGGTGTAGAACCCAGTGAACAATGAGAAGACCCCAGACCAAACATCATCATTGGACCAAGAGGTACATGTAAGGGGTATGAAGAGACCGTGAGGAATGGTTGCATAGGCTGTAAGGGTACAAAAGCCTGGAGATTCCTCTGCTCATGGTCTCTCTCTGGAGGCACCCAGATTGAGCTGTTACTGTGTTGCTGCACCACAGTTAAATTACTTCAAGGAACAGACGTCTGAGACTCTGCAATGGGAAACCCTTGAGTCAAGATGGTGAGGGAAACTTGTCTTACTGCTTGAGCGTGGTGTATGTAGGGAATCAAGCAGGGCATCCGCTGGCTCACTGGAACCACCTGCTGCAAACAGACTTCTGTCACAGCAGTGAAACTGTGCGAGTGTGACTCCCAGAGTGGCTCCTGAGCGGTCAGACAGGAAAGTTTGCTTAACATTTCATCTCTTTCTTTCTGTTCTCTCCCTGGCTCCCACCTCTTATAGGTTATAATTGGGACTGGACAGGAAGACTGTAAGGATGTGAGCTCCCATACCATGTACATGACAATTTAAATGTCAGTCAGAAAAATTGTATCTTAGGCCCTCATTCTGGCCTCATCCTGGATCCTAGTTGAAAAATAAATCTCCAGATAAAGGATATTTTACATCTGAATCATGAAACAGATGTGCAAATGAGGACTGGGGTGCTGAGGTGTAGGGATGGAGCCAAGGCTGGAGCTGAAGCTGAGCTGTGACACTGCCTGTTTTAGGAATACAGTCTTTGGTTGTTCTAACAGTCTCAACTTTTCTGTGCACAGCCTGTCTCACACCTTAGATGTTTTATTTTTGTGTTTTTGGTTAACTCAGTATAAGTACTGAGTTAATTATCTCAGAGATATAATTGCTAAAAGGAAGAGCAACTTTCAGGGTAGAGTCATGTGCATTTATTACAAGTTCTTGAGATTAAACTATCCTGGGGTAGATAAGTAATATTAACAGTTTCCAACCCTGAAGAGGATTAACAGGCTAAGAAAAACAAGTTTAAAACAGCAAGTCACAGTGGGAAACCCTGAGAAATAAATAAGAGGAACTGCAAGAATTATTGCTTACCACACACTTGCTATGAGTTCAGTTACAGCCTGTTTAGTATTACTGGGGACAGTTGTTTTCACTGTAATGTTTGACTTGAAGTGGTTAGTTGACTTTGCTGACAGATTTTGTTAAGGGTGGAATTCATCTTACCTAATTGTATTTGTCTGCTAAGGGAGATTTAGTGGAAGTTAATTCTTCTGCAAGTGACTGTAGAAGGAGTTTAAGGAGAAAACCTTGGAGAAGAGAGTAAACATGTATTTAGGTGGCTAGCGTTAGGTGACCACAGAACCACAGAATCAATTAGGTTGGAAACGACCTCTGAGATCATTGAGTCCAGCCTATGACTGAACACCACCATGTCAACTAGACCATGGCACTAAGTGCCATGTCCAGTCTTTCCTTAAAGACTTTCAGGGATGACGGTGACTCCACCGCTCCCTGGGCAGACCATTCTAATATCTAATCAATGCTTCTGTGAAGAATTTCTTCCTAATGTCCAACCTAAACCTCCTCTGGCACAGCTTAAGACTATGTCCTCTTGTCCTATTGCTAGTTGCCTGGGAGAAGAAGCTGACACTCACCTGGCTACAAACTCCTTTCAAGGTGTAGTTGTAGAGAGTGATAAGGTCACTCCTGAGCCTCCTCCAGGCTAAAGAACAACAGCTCCCTCAGCTGCTCCTCATAGGATGTGGACTCCAGACCCTTCATCCGTTTTGTTACACTTCTCTGAACTCATTCCAGCACCTCTGTGTTCTTCGTGAGGGGCCCAGAACTGGATGCAGTACTCGAGGTGTGGCCTCAAAAGTGCTGAGTACAGAGAGGAAGAATCACCTCCCTAGTCCTGCTGGCCACACTGTTCCTGATGCAGGCCATAATGCCATTGACCTTCTTGGACACTTGGGCACATTGCTGGCTCATGTTCAGCTGTCTGTCGGCCAGCATCCCCCGGTCCTTTCCTGCTGAGCCGCTTTCCAGCCACTCTGCCCCCAGACTGTTGCAACTGCACAGGACTATTGTGGCCAAAGCACAGGACCCGGCACTTGGTCTTGTTGAACCTCATCCCGTTGGTCTTAGCCCATCTATCCAACCCATTCAGATCCCTCTGCAGGGCCTTCCTACCTTCTAGCAGATCGACACTCCACTCCAACTTGGTGTTGTCCATGAATTTGCTAATGGTAGACTCAATCCCCTCATCTAGACTATTGATAAAGATACTAAACAGGACTGGGCCCAACACTGATCCCTGGGGGACACCATTACTGACCCGGTGCCAACTGGATGTAACAACATTCACCACCACTCTCTGGGCCTGGCCATCCAGCCAGTTCTTAACCCAGTGAAGAGACTTGTCCAAACCATGGATACCAGCTTTTCCAGCAGTATGCTGTGGGAAATGGTGTCAAAGGCTTTGCTGAAGTCCAGGTAGACTACATTCACAGCCTTCCTCTCATCCACTAGGAGGGTCACCTGGTCATAAAAAAGGAGATCAGGTTGGTCAGGCAGAACTGCAGTGTGAGACTGAAACTGTAAGGGATTGTTTAAGGTGAGTATGGAGTATATTTCTTTTCTTTCTTTTCTTTTATTAAAAAAAAAAATTCTGTCATAGTAAAAGTAATTTTTTTGTACTGTTTTTCCTTTTCACTATGCAGGATGATTAGAGAAAATGAACTCCTCTTCAGTACCTTTGTGTGTAACAATCTGTTGTCATTCAAATATGAATTTGATTCAGCAGAGTGATTTTTAAAGGGAGTGAATTCCAAAGTGAAATATATTTCTCCAGACTGATCTTAAAAATGTTCTCTTTTTTTTTAGTTGGAGAAAGGGGTAATAAAAGTGATGAGAAAAAAGGATGGCAACTTGTTGCAAATCACAGATGATCCTAGCTATTTTGATTTAGTTGTAGTGCCTAGTGAAAGAAAGTAGCAGTCTCAAATATCTTATGTATCTCATTATCCAATGCTGGATGTTAGAAGCATGAAATGAAAAGAGAGTAAACTGAGACCAAGGGAAGAAGAGGTTTTAGGCAAAATGAAAAGGAAAAATTATGTGTTTCAATGTTTAATTATTTTTTCTGATGGGCAGTAGATTTCTAGATGTTTCAGATGAATTCTGTAATTGAGGGTTGATTGGATTGTATTACAAAGTACTCCAAAATTTCAGAGCTAGTAACTCTTTCTGGAAAATGACCACAGAAGTAATTTTCTATGTTTCTAATATGCTGTGGCTTTGAATCAGACTGAGTTTGTCTCATTCAGGCTACCTGGCACCTTAATACTTGTGTATTCCTAACACTATAAAAAGGGGCTTCATGCAGAGTAGGGCATTTTGCATCCACAGCAGAATAGCAGAACTTGGCTCTTGCCTTTTACTAAAACATGCTTTTATTTCTATTTAGGATTTTGATGTGTGATTTTGCTAGGTGCTTATTGCCTCCAATCCAAATTGTGTCAGAGCGTAGGCTTTGGAAAGAGAAGAGGAATTGTTGTTCAACTTGTTTTGGGGATAAACTGTCATTAGTTGCTTTTAATCTGATAACATTAGCTTTGAAAGGAGGATTATGAGAAGAGTTTTGCGCAGTGAAAGCATGATAGGTATTCAGATGTTTTATTAACTTCCTACTTTAGGGTGTATCAAATTAAATATTTACCTGACAAACAGTCCCAATGTGTTGGAAAGAGATCACTGCTAAACTAGAAGTCAAGTATTTAAGTGATATTTTGTTGTGCTGATCTAGACAGAATACCATATTTAACTGTAATATTGGTGGCCTGTGCAGTAACAGGCAGAGTGTGGAGGGAGAGGTAGTATATTTTATTGAATAAAAATTTGACAGAAAATTAAGAAGACTTTAGACAAACAAACCTGCCTTCAGGTACGTTTCTCTACATTACTCTTATATCTTCCTTCATCTATCACAGGTGCAAAAACATTACTTCCACAATTCAGAGTAATCAGGTAGATCACTCTTTTTGCCATAGAAATAGTTACTAGGTAGAGGAGCAGGGCTTGGAGCTGCTGATTAATCTCTCCAGCTCACCTTATTAAAGTTGATTTAATAAATGTCACTCTTTGTTCACATCACCCACTTGAGTCTGTCATGTCTTTTTGTGCTGGTGGTTCTGAGGCCAAGTTTGACACAGAGTATCTGATAACAGATGGACAGCTGAAGGAATGGTCTTTGAAAACATTTTAGCCCTTTCTGAGGGACACAGATTCTTTATCTCCAGACACTGCTTTTTTCATGATTGCCCACATGTTGTGTGGAACCCATCTGAACTAAGCTGTCTAGGGGAAAGTCTGTGCATGTCTGAAAGGATTGGATAGAGGGCTGGGATTTTAAGCTTGTAAATCTATGAAAAGCTCATCTGTCACCTATGAACTGAACTCCTTCTGGTGTGCTCATCTTCTGCTCAAAACTGGAGAAGGGTTGTTGCTAAATAATCTCAGTGTTTGCTTGTAGGGAATGACCTGTTGGGAGCCATGTGGTGCATAGATCTGTATGTGCTCTTTGCACTCTTTCACTGTCGAGAACTTGTCAGGCTAAGTCCAAATTTTATTCTTTTCCTCAAATTCTCAAATTTTAAAAAAAGTTAACTTTTAAACGTTTCAAAAGAAGAAAAAAATTAAAATATAAGTTTTCATCTATGTACTAGACAAGGTGAATTTTTTTAAAATTTTCGTACACTTTGTGGGCAGAAATTAAGAGCATGTTGAGGAGAGAAAGCGAAAAAGGAATAAATAAGCTTTCCTCTCTTAAGTCAGTTTTACAAAATTTGCATGTGACTCATTTTAGGGTTGACTGAAGCCTCTATGCTCAACATCCAGTTTGTGTTCTGTTGTGCTAGAGGCTGTATTATGATTTAGCTAAATGAAGAAGATTTTCTTGTTGAATTTTTTCATTTCATCACGTGGTTTTGGAGGGTGCAGGGGACACCTACACTCTCTTGTCCCATGCAGAGAGAGGGGGGGAAGAGTCTCTGCAGAACATACCACGAGAGCTTAGGAAGGATAAATCTGCTGGCGTGACTGGAACTTGCCCTCTGTGTCCTGGGGCTGTTTCTTGGAAGAAGTCACTAGTCACCCACCACCCAGACTTGCCTCGCGCGGCATCCCATGCTGGGCAGCGGCTTTCCCACTGGCTGCTGCTGCCGCTCCTGCTGCAGTTGCTACCTTCATCGCATCAGAGTCATGGCCACTGGCCAGAGATGTCCCCTTTGTGTGTGGTGAGCCCCTGCTATTTTCCACCACTCATCGCTGCTGCCACTTATCACTACCATTGCTAGTCCTTGCCACTGCTCGCTGCTGCCACTGCTGCCACAGCTGCTGCCACTACCACCTTGCACCTTGGATTAAGCACTGCTTGTGGCTGTCACCGCTGCCCACCACCAGAGCTTGCCTGGTGCCACTGGCACCACTCTGCACATTGGTACTCCCCTTGTAACCTCCGTTTGGTTTTGGTTTTGGTTTTCTGGGTTTTTTTCATTCCCTGTTTTTAGTAAAGTTGTTATGGGTTTTTCATACTTCACTCAAACACCTTGTAATTTCAAAAGTGTTTGTGATTTAGAAGGGGAGGGGTTTCTATTCCATTGGAGGTCCTGTGTCCTGGGACATATTGTCAGTAAACCAAGACAATAAATTGGCATTTCCCAACATGGGGCATTGAGAGAAAAAGTGGAAAAAGAATAACAGTTTTGAATAATCCATTTGTGTATTGGATATAGAACCCCTCAGACATCATGTTGTTCGATTTCTTCCTGTTTATTTGGCATGTATTCCTGCATACATATTTTCCATTCATAGGTGTTTATTTCAAAATAGGTTCTAAAACCAAGATAGCTGTGGCTATTTTTCAGTTCGTAACTTGGATCCGTGGGCTTGTAAATTCAATGCCGATAAGTCTCTTTTGGAATGTGTTTTCAGAGGTTTTTTTCCTACCCTAACCTAAGCTGTTATCCTTGGGGGTTTAGTGATAATGGCACCCAATCTGGAGGAGGAATGCAAGACAGTGTTTTTTTCCAATCCTTCACCCATTTCTCCTTCAGGTCTGCTACAACAGTTTTTGAAGAGTTTAAATTCCCTCTAGATGTTAAAGATACCTTACTTTTTGTATGTTTGGCAGTTTGCATTATTATGCTCTATCTTATGTATGAAGCTAGGACCAAGATCTGTTAGGAATGTGTCCAGAAGCCCACCACAGGAGTGGATAGTTTCGAGTGGCATGGGTTGTGGGAGGACATGGGTAAGTTCTTGGACAGTGTTTCTGCTCCAATGACCTGGAAGCTGATGCTTGAACAACTGCAGGACCCTGTCAAGGTGATGAGATCAGTGAGGGAAATGGAGGGACAGCCTGTGGTTGCATTTGGAGCCCTGACCACTGCCTTCTGGAACGTGCTTGGTATGATGCAGCACCTCCAGGAGGAAAAGAAAGGGAACAAAACACCTGACACTGTGGCAACTCAGAGTGTAACAAAACAAGAAGGATGACCCAAACCAACAGAAGTTACCCCTGTCCAGAAGAGAAAATATAAGACCAAATCAGTTTGCCTAGTAGACGATGATGGGGAGGCAAGACTGTCACAAATAACAGACCTAGAGCCAGAAGTAATCACTAAATCCCTTTCATTTGATAATATCTTCAACTTGCAAAAAGACAAAAGGATGAACCCATTCTGACCTGGTTGATTTGAGTCTGGGATCTTATGGGCAAAAGTGCACTGCTTGATGGTAGCAAAGCAAAGTATTTAGGATCCCTGTCTCAGGATGTGAGTATTAACCAGGGCTTCGTAAGGGAGTTAGAACCCCTTTATCTCTGGACATGGCTTTTCAGAAGCTTAAGAGAGAGGTTTGTTTACAGAGATGACCTGCCGGGGCATCATCTTTGCACTTGGGAGACCATGGAAGATGGGATCCGACACCTGAGAGAAATGGCACTGTTAGAGGTACTTTTCACAATCCAATAGCAACCCCAACAAGGTTAAGCGTACATCACAGATGTAGTGAAGTAAAAAATCACCATAAAAAAATAAGAGAAGAGTTTAAAAGAGAGCATTGTCTATGTCTCTCCAATGCAAGCTGGAGCCCCTGCTATCCAGAACAGGCATCCTCTGGCTAGGGAGAGGGTGTACACCACACGGGGCAACCTGTGGTTTTTTCCTACATCAACATGGGAAAGACATGAGTAAATGGGATGGAAAAGCCACCTATGCTCTATCAGCACGGGCACAGGAGTTAAAAGGAAAAGCGACCAGAGGCAATTCCACCAGGATGGCTGTAGCCCCAGTCTCCTGTGGGTAAGCCCTTAGGCAGAACCGGAGGGATGATAACATGTCGGATCCAGAGGAAGGGACCTCCAATATGTACTCGCAAGGAGAAAGCCACATTTACCAAAATGAGCATTAGAGGGGCCCTGCCTCTAGCCAGGTAGAGGCACGGGATAACTGTGCCTATTGGACTGTGTGGATTCGATGTACTGGCACATCAGACCCACAAGAATACAAAGCTTTGGTTGTCACTGGTGCACAATGCACTCTAATGCCATCAGGGCATGTGGGGGCGGAGACTTATTTCAATTGCTGGGGTGACGAGATTCTTAAGAGCTGACAGTGGGGGAAGCTGAAGTAAGCTTGATAGGGAAGGAGTGGCAGACACCCCATCATGACTGGTCCAGATGCCTTATGTATCCTGGGTATCAATTACCTAAAATGGCTGTTTCAAAGATCCAAGAGGACATCAGTGTGTCGTAAGGCAAAAATTGTGTGAACAATTTTCTTTGCATTTCTGTGTGTTTCACCTTGGCATGGCTGGGTGCAGATAGTAAAAAATGCTACGCCACTAATATGGCTGCAGGCCTTGTGCCAAGATGCCAAGGAGGAGTTTTGGCAGGTGAATAAAGTTTTCTCATCTACTATGTCCACCTGTTGTGGTCCAATTAGCAGTGGACAGCAGAGCATGTTTTCCTTATGTAACCAATGTAGTGTGAACAAGAAGTTAAGCGTCATTACCACTATATAATCTGTCTTTCTCCTAATAAATCCGACATTTGCCTGATCATATTGATCCTGGAGCACTCTGTCCATACCCTTCCATCGAATTCAGTGGGTTTTTGAGGTAGCTGCTGTAGAGACAGAAGGGATTAAAAAGTTGAATGCATTCCCTGGCCTCTCAGAGAACCCTTCTGCTGCGGGACTGGTAAAGGTTGAAGAACAGCAGATGCCGATCACCACTGCAACATCATTGGCAATACTGCACCGAGAGACTCCATGATCCCCATCTGTAAGATGATCCACGAGCTGCAGAGCCAAGGAATGGTCAGCAAAACTTGCTTACCCTTCAGCAGTCCCATTTGGCCCATGTGTGAGCCCATTGGAGAATGAAGACTGATAGGGACTATCGTGGCTTGAATGAAATTACCCCATCACTGAGTGCCACTGTGCCAAGCATGCTGGAGCTTCAGTATGAACTGGAGTCCAAAGCAGCCGAGCGGTGGCACCATTGCCATTGCTAATGCATTTTTCTCCATTCCTTTGGCAGTAGAATGCCGGCCACAGTTTGCTTTCATCTGGAGGGGCATGCAGTAACACTTGGAACCAACTACCCCAGAGGTGGAAATACAGTCCCACCATCTGCCATGGACTGATCCAGGCTGCTAGAGAGGGGTGAGGCTCCAGAACACCTGCAGTACATAGATGACATCATTTTATGGGGGAATACAGCAAAAGAAGTCTTTAAGAAAGGAGAGAAGATCATCCAGATTCTCCTGAAAGCTGGCTTTGCTATCAAACGGAGTAAGGTCAAAGGACCTGCCCAAGAAATCCAGTTCCTGGTAGTGGAATGGCAAGAGGGACACTGTCAGATCCTAACAGAGGTAATCAACCAGATAACAATGTCACCACGGACCAGCAAGAAGGAAACACAAGCTTTTCTAGGCACTGTAGGCTTCTGGAGGATGCACATCCCAGAATACAGCCAGACTATAAGTCCTCTCTTTCATAACACCTAAGAAGAAGAACGATTTCCAGTGGGCCCCTGAACAGCAACAAGCCTTTGAACAGATCAAACAGGAGATTGCTCACATTGTAGCCCTTGGGCCAGTCAGGAGAGGACCAGAGGTCAAGAATGTGCTCTACTCTGCAGCTGTGGAAAATGGAACTTCCCGGAGCCTCTGGCAGAAAGTCCCTGGTGAGACTCTGATGCTACGTGGAGTAAATGGATTTCCTTGATCATGTAGCACACCAGAATTGGGAACCCTAATCACCCTGGGATCTTGGAGATAATTACAAGTAGGCCTGAAGGTGAGAATTTTGGTCTGGCAGATGAAGAGGAATAAGAACAGTTGGCATGTGCTAAGGAAGCTTCACAGGACAAACAAACTACCAGAGGATGAAAAGCGTTATACTCTTTTCAATGATGGTTCCTGTCACATTGTAGGGATGAACTGGAGATGGAAAGTAGCTCTATGGAGCCCCACACTACAAGGTGCAGAAGCCACAGAAGGCCAAGATGGATCAAGTCCAGTCGCAGAGCTCAGAGCCGTCCAGCTGGCTTTGGATATTGCTGAATGAGAGAAGTGGCCAAGATTTTACTTTTACACTGTAAGGTAAAACATACGCCTGTATGCTTCCCAAGAATACCAAGGTGGTGGGAAGGATTAAAACCAGGTTTATTTCAGATGCAAGGGCCCTTTCTTAACAATGCTGTGTGCACCAGGCCCCAGGCAAAAAAGGCAAGTTCCAGCCCTCTCAAGGGCCTCTTTATCCTCTCTGTGTCTCCCCCACCTTCCCAAGGCCTCTGTACATGTCTGTTAGGGCTATCTCTCTCTTCTCATGTTTCAGAAAGAGAGGCTGAGAATTTCTCTTGCTATGCGGGGGCAGGGAGAAAGCATTGAAACTGCCTTTGAAAAAGAGTTACCATTTAGGCAGAAAGTCTTCCTAGCGAAAACCAAGTTCATAGCTTTCCCGTTACAAACTCTTCTGGAAATCAAACTATCTCTATAACACTGACTTGTGGATGGTGGCCAGTGCTCTGTGGGGGTGGCTGGACAGATGGAAGAAGACCAATTGGCAATGTAAAGGGAAACCCATCTGGGCTTCCAATATGTGTCAAGGCATTGCGGCCTGGATAGAGAAGCTGATAATGAGAGTCCACCATGCAGATGCAAACATTCTAAAAAGCCGATCTAACAAAGAACATCACAGTGATGAACAGGCAGTCTGAGCTGTCCAAGTCCGAGTGTCACAGACCTTGATTAGCAGAAGGAGAAGTTCCTAGCTTGATGGGCCCATGATGCCTCAGGTCATCAGGGCAGAGATGCCACCTATAGGTGAGCATCTATAGCACCTATAGGTGACCAAGGGGTGGATTTAACCATGAACACTATCTTCCAGGTTATCCATGATTGTGAGACATGCACTGCAATTAAGTAGGCTAAGAGAGTGACACCCCTGTGGTATGGTGGGAAGTGGACCAAGTATAGATATGGAGAGGCCTGGCAGATTGATTACACCACACTTCTGCAAACCCACCAAGGTAAACCCTATGTGCTTACCATGTGCAACCACTGGATGGCTGGAAGCACACTCTGTACCTCACGCCACTGCCCAGAACACCATTCTGGGGCTTGACAAGCAAATCCTGTGGTGTCATGGCACCTCAGAACAAAATGAGTCAGACAATGGGACTAATTTCAAAAATAGCCGAGTTACCACCTGGGCTAAAGAGCATGGTATTGAGTGGATATATCATATCCCCTATCATGCACCAGCCACTGGGAAGGTTGAACAGTGTAATGGACTTTTGAAAACTACTTTGAAGATACTGGGTGGAGGGACTTTAAAACATTGGGATCAGCATTTAGCAAAGGCTGCTTGGTTAGTCAACACTAGAGGCTCTGTCAACTGAGCTGGCCCTGCCCAGTCAGAGCCCCTTCACACCATAGATGAAGTCCCTGCAGTGCACCTGAGAGATATGTTAGGGAAAAGGATTTGGATTAGTCCTGCCTCAAGCAGTTCTTATTTTAATTTGAGGCAACTGGAAAGAGGCAATTCTGGTGCAATGCAAAAGCAAACTGTGTGAGTAAGGACTTCTTTTATACCAACAAGAAATTGTAGTTTATAATGAGTTGTAAAGGAAAATTTTAAGTCTTCCGATGCAACAAAATAGTTTTTATATGCTTAAGATCAGTTAGGAGATAAAAGGTATCTTAGAATAGGCAGCAAAGGGACCAACATTACTTTGGTATTTAGAATCCCTGTGAATCACACAGATCCATAAATATTTTTTTTTCATATTTATAAGAAATCTCTTAGTGCTGCTATCTTGCATTTGATTTTCTATCTTTTTAGATACTTGACTTAGCAAGCACAGAACATGGAAACCACCATTTGCACTGAAAACAGACCTTCTCTACTGCAGAGGTTAACTACTTTTTCTTTAAAAAAATTTTTGGTTTACTCTTCATAGAGAATTTTATTTGAAACAGAGTAATAAAAAGACAGAGTTTGCATTTAAAAACTGTTCTCTTCCCATTGATGTACCAGTTCTCTCTTGAGCTATGATAAAGTTGCAGTGCTCTCAAGTCACTGCCTTATTAAAAGATCAATTGCTTAATGTACTTGAATTGGAACTTGCTGCAGGCACAGCAAGGAAGCAACTAATTCTGTGATGAATGGCAATTATAGTTAAAAATTGAATAGACAGCACTAGGAAGGTATTGGCATTTGCTTTTTGCTTTAATTGCAGAATTGTTTCATGAAGAAACGAAAAGACTGAGAGGCTGTTTTTGGTTCATTGCAAGACTCTAGATAATATTAACAGAACCCTAATATTTGTAACCTAAATATTTGAATATATAAATGAGCATCCTTTAATTATTAACTTTTATTGATTTGAGCAATTGTTATGACCCGCCCCAGAAGGGGATGGTAACCCAGGTTCTTGTTAATAAATCCCTTGGGGTGGATTAGAGTGAAATGACACTGAGTGATTGGTGTTTGTAAATATATATGTGTAGGGTTTATTTTAGAACAATTTTGTTTCAAAGGAGAACAGATATGCAGATGCTTTGGCTAATACAGCAACATGAAAGCATACAGCAATATTAAAGCATAAAAATAACACTTGAGGAAATGTATAACGAAAGGAAGAGAAAGAAAGGATAAAAGTGGAAAGATATATATAGTCGCCATCTCTGGATCCAGCGATGAAACTTGGTAGTTGCATCCCCCCCCAAACTCAAAGATTTCATGAGTTATTATACACTGCAAGCTCAGATGGGAATGCCTAGTACCTCCCCTGGGGCGGGGAGTTTTACAATGGATGATGTCACAGGACATGTCATGAGTCTTCTATGCTCCCCAGAGGAGTTTTCACAGCAAAGTCATCATGTAAGGAAGGACACTGGCATGATAAGAAGGATTATCCCACCTCACAGGATTTGCCTCTTATCAGCCTCTTCCCTTATCTGGAAATCCAGTTTGTAGCTTCAGTTATACATACCCTTCTGCTCCTGGGATAGTTGGACAATGGCACCCACTTATCTTATCCGAAGGTCCTTTCCCAGTAGGCATATTCAGGCAGGGGTAGGCTTTGCTGTTTCTTTTCAGTTTGCTACAGTGGACAAAAATCTTTTGGTAATCTTACAATGTTTAAGCCATTAACCATTTCAGTCTCTTACAGCAATAGAGCACATATTGATGTGCTCACTGTGTTTTAAGTTTCTACAGTTAAAAAACATTTATGGCAACACCTTCCACTTAGAAGCCTGAAAGAACACTATAAACCTGCCTGAGCCCCAGAACTTATTTTGTGGGACACTGATGATGTCATCATGAAGTCAGGAAGACTGCTATATGGAAGAGACATATGCATTTATCACATTCATATTATGAGATGAGAGACTCAAGAATGTGTAAATCTTGATTAGTACTCAGCTAGACTAACTATTAAGCACATGCTGTCAGACCAACTTTGTGTAATTTATAGAAACCACCATAAAAACAGAGGAGAACTTATTTTTATGAACTGACAGGCTGTGTGAATTCACATTACAGCTTGTGAAAGCAGATGGGCTTCCTGGGCTTCCATGCAAAGGGGACTCTGATGTTGTCCAGAAAGTATTTCCTATGGTGTATGTGAGAACTCGTAACTCTTCTAGTCTGAGTTTCTCCTTCTCAATAGACTCATCTCTGTAGACAGAGATAAGAAGCTGAATAGCCTCCCTGTAATCCAGGAGGAAACAGTTAGCAACCTGCTGAGCCACTTAGATCCTCACAAGACTATGGGACCAGATGGGATCCATCCTAAATTGATGGGGGAGCTGGCAGAAGAGCTTGCCAAGCCACTCTCCATCATCTACCAACAGTCCTGGCTCACTGGGGAGGTCCCAGATGATTGGAAATTGGCAAATATCACGCCCATCCACAAAAAGGGTCGGAAGGAGGACCTGGGAAATTACAGGCCCATCAGCCTGACCTCAGTGCCTGACAAGGTTATGGAGCAGATCATCCTAAGTGCAATCACACAGCACCTACAGGATGGACAAGGGATCAGACCCAGCCAGCACAAGTTTAGGAAGGGCAGGTCCTATCTGACCAGCCTGATCTCCTTTTATGATCAGGTGGATGAGGGGAAGGCTGTGGATGTGGTCTACCTGGACTTCAGCAAAGTCTTTGACACCATCTCCCATAGCATTCTCCTGAAAAAGCTGGCAGCCCACAGGTTGGACAGGTGCACTCTGTGCTAGGTTGGGAACTGGCTGGAGGGCCGGGCCCAGAGAGTGGTGGTGAACGGTGCTGCATCCAGTTGGCGGCCGGTCACTCGTGGTGTCCCCCAGGGTTCAGTGTTGGGCCCAGTTCTGTTTAATATCTTTACTGATGATTTAGATGAGGAGATTGAGTCTGCCATCAGCAAATTTGCAGATGACACCAAGCTGGGGGAGAGTGTGGATCAGCTGGAAGGCAGGAGGGCTCTTCAGGGGGACCTGGACAGGCTGGAGAGTTGGGCTGATTCCAGCGGGATGAGGTTCAACAAGGCCAAGTGCTGGGTCCTGAACTTTGGTCACAACAACCACCTGCAGCACTACAGGCTGGGCACAGAGTGGCTGGAGAGCAGCCAGGGAGAAAAGGACCTGGCAGTTCGGATTGACAGGAAGCTGAACATGAGCCAGCAGTGTGCTCAGGTGGCCAAGAAGGCCAATGGCATCCTGGCCTGTATCAGGAACAGTGTGGCCAACAAGTCCAGGGCAGTGATTCTTCCTCTGTACTCAGCACTGGTGAGGCCACAGCTTGAGTACTGTGTCCAGTTCTGGGCCTCTCAGTTCAGGAAGGATATTGAGGTGCTGGAGCAGGTCCAGAGAAGAGCAACAAGGCTGGTGAAGGGACTCAAGCACAAGTCCTGTGGGGAGAGGCTGAGGGAGCTGGGGTTGTTTAGCCTGAAGAAGAGGAGGTTCATGGGAGACCTCATCACTCTCTGCAACTTCGTGAAAGAGGTTGTAGCCTGGTGGGGGTTGGTCTCCCAGGCAACTATCAGTAAGACAAGAGGGCATGGTCTTAAGCTGTGCCAGGGGAGGTTTAGGTTGGATATTAGGAGGAAATTCTTTACAGAGAGGGTAATCAGGCATTGGAATGGGCTGGCCAGGGAAATGGTGGATTCTCCGTCCCTGGAGGTCTTTAAGATGAGACTGGATGTGGCACTTAGTGCCATGGTCTAGTAACCATGATGGTAGTGGATCAAGGGTTGGACTTGATGATCTCAGAGGTCCTTTCCAACCCGGCTCATTCTATGACTCTATGATACAGTCTACTTTATTCCTCTAACATTCTGTTCTGACTTTTGGGGCATGGGCTATTGCCCATATTAACAAAACCAGGACAAGCACAAAGGTACTGAAACAGATAGGTAGAAGCATTGTCATTCATTTCACTCCTTCAAATATAACCTGTCACATCCACCACAAGAAAAGCATATCTTCAGCCAAGAACTATTGCTGTCACTTTTCAGTCACCTAGTTAAACTTCATTTACGGGTAGTTTTTGGTATGCTTATGCATATATGTAGGCAAATTTCTCCTTTCTGATGTAGGTGAAGTAACTCCTGTAAGATTTGTAGTGAGTACGTGTGACGAATAACTTGATCACTGCATCTCAGAGCCCTTCTTATTAGTAGCTGCTCATAAGCAGTTTATGATTTGTTCAGTCACTGGTTATGTGAAATCATTCTTAAATTGTATATGCATAACTCTTTGTGAGATAAATGTTCCTAGACAGACTAATAAGTACATTTTATATCATTATTGATTATAAACTCACACATCTTGCTGGAACTTGCAAAATAATTGATTAGGTTTTTTTGGAAGCCCTAGCACCTTCAGTGATGTGTTTATGAGAGAAATCACTGAGAAAGACAAAGGTTTTGGCACCTATTTGAGAAAAAAAAAAGCAAACAAAAAGCAAGTCTCAAAAAGCTTAAAACCTAAAGCAAAAGTTTGAAAGATAATTTAGAATTTTAATGCTAAAGAGCAGTGGCTGATGTCATAAAACACACTCACAGTTTTTGAAGAGTATAAAATCTTCCAGACAGTTGGTCTTATTTGAATCCTGGCCAGGTAAGAATGATTTGGGATGGAAAGGGCTTTAAGTGTTGTTAGTGTGGATGTTCCTGATTGCAGATTTAGAAAAGTCTGTGTGTCAAGATGGGACAAGGGGGAGGCTGTCTGCTCCTTTGCATCTCACATTTCCGTGGGAGGGTCTTTGGGTTGCTAGTTGATGTGACTGCTTTGTTTTGGAGGTGTGCTGGAGAAACAGCTTTCTTCGTCAATGCCCATTTACCCCTCCCGTGTCTCTCAAGGTGCCTGGCTGGTGTTCTTGGTCTTCTCTGCACCTGTACAGAGAATTAAGTCTTCTCTGGAAAAAGGACAGTTTCCGCCTTTCATCAACTTTAGCAGGGTGTGCAGTGCAATTCTTTAAGGATGCATTGTGAGGTTGGTGTCTGCTTGTTCTACTGCAGGATTACAGGAATGAAGAGACCAGGTATAAAAACTACACCTAATTTTTGGGTTTGATACAGATGGCTGACAAATTCAAATTACCACCTCCCACACAGCCTGGCCAGCAGTTTTGAAGGTGAACAGAAAGGAAAGTATAGATAAGAACAGCTACAAGTGATCCTCATGGTTTATTTAAGAGCCCAGTCGAGAAGGAGTGACACAGTAACTGTGGCTGTGACCTTCCTTGTTGCTGCTGGCTGTTACACAGAACATTTCTAGAATTAATCTGGTGCTCTGACTCAGCAGTGCTGATGTTGTAGACCTGCTTTAATCAGTGGAGGAAATTAGTACCTGCTTGCAAGCTGGTGTGTAGGATTTTCCTTTATTTAATGTGTTCTGAAATGTGTCTCTTCTTAGCTCCTTCCCTAGCAGAAGAATAAAGATCAAGAATTTTCCCTGCTAGGACCACTCGTCAGAGTCTAAATACAGAGGACCTTAAAACTGTTAATTATGCCTAGTGCTAGTGGTGGCATTTAAATTGGGGAAATTGTTCTGCATTTAGTAGTTAAACACTTAACTTGAATAAACTGTTAGGACTGTAACAGATGAGCATGGAGGTACACCTGGATTCTCTTTATTTCAGTTCTCAAGGATTGAGGTTCACTTGCATAACAACAGTATACAGAACTGTGTATGTAAATGTTACTGCAATGCATTTTCACATCAGTTGCGTCTTGACTGCAGAGTGGCTATGAACTAAATATGCCCCAATTTTTCTTATGTCCATTTGGCAGATGTGGTATGCCTGGGCAACACTAAGAGAGAAGTGGAATGTCACTGGCATTCCCATGCAGTCCTGTTTTTAGGTGTTTAATCCTGAAGATACAGCATACAGCACAGATTCCTTGAAGAGGAAGAACCCAGAATGAAACAATGAATAGTTATTTTCTATATTTATGAAGGACTGTTTGGAAATCAACCTGCTCCATGTGAACTGAGCCAGATGTAAGTTGTCAGAAACCAAATGACAGTTCATAATTTACTCAGCTCCGTTACTCATCCATTCCTCCACACTTAAAAAAATGTTAATCAAAATATTTGAAGATAGTTGACAGAGGTGAGAATGAGTAGCTTCAGTAAGTCAAAAAGAAATTGTGTATTTTTCCAGATCTTTTGCTTCTATAAATGGGCAATAAATCTCAGTAAACTTCAACAGAGTTTAGCTATTTTACATTGACTGAGAATTCAGTCTCAGACATTTTGCATTGTACTAATAATAAATTAGGCACTGCCTTATTCCAGCTTTTTGATGGAAACAAGTTTTAGACTTTTGGTTTTGAGAGTGAAAAACACTGCAGATAAAACTGCCACTGTAAATTCAGTCATTGATTGCTAGGAAAAGGAAATTGGATGCTATCAGGCATAGCTGCATTCCATGAGGAGACTTGAAATATTGGGAGGAGTTGTCTCTACCAGAAGAGTTTTTATTTAGTGTCTGAACTCTATGTTCTGGTAAGATACATGATGAACCCTCCTGTCCACACCTCTAACTCATGAACCAAGCCAGGACTCCAGCCCGAGTGCTACCTTTTTTCACCCAATAAATAATGATTCATGTCTGCTAGTTTTTATCAAGTAAATTGAAAAAATTACTGTTAATCTAGTTAAATGGTTACAGTTTGTCTGATTTACACAGGCTATGGTGGTAAATTTTTAAATTCATAGTCGCTTGTGTAGCTGCTTAACTTTTTTCTACCTTGTGCCATTTGTTTCTTATTTTACTGTTATGCTTTTATTCTAGTTATCGATTTCTGTTGGCAAATATTGAGTCATGGGGAGATGTTTCTGATTTATTTCATGGATATAAAAAAGATGCTAGTGCAGTAATCAGCAGCTGTAACAAATATTTATCAAAGTCATATTGTTTTATCTTTTCAGTTAAGGGAAAAGTCAAGCATGCTTGCTGACTGAAGTGTTGCCTTTAAATTTCCTCAAAACATGTAATCATTAACTTTTGGTGGCAGAAAAATCTCATGAGAGCCCTAAAATAATATCTAACAAATAGAGAAAAGAATTAGTTCCAAAAGTTTCTCTGCAGTTTCTTCTGCAAGCAAATGTCTTCAGTTACGGATGTCAAAATCTTTAGCTGTGCATGTGCCAATAGGCACATGGTGTAAAGTGTGAATAGGCATATCATATGACCCTGAGGTGAGCTCAGTTGATTAAAACTTGGTTCTGATAATGCCAAGGTTGTGGTTTCAATCCCTTGTATGGGCCATTCACTTAAGAATTGGACTCGATGATCCTTGTGGGTCCCTTCCAACTCAGAATATTCTGTGATTCTGATTATTATGGCACTGCAGAACTGGCACAGAGCAGGAATGTTCTGCTAAGCAGACGTCACTGGGAAGGTTAGGACCACGGTCCCCCATTCTCTCTTTGTCATCAGTCTTTTGTGCCCAGAATCCTCCTGTCATGCCTGACCACAGCTCATCCTCCTGGCAGAGGGTTGTAAACATAAGCAGCTTGCAAAGCTAGCAGGGCATCAGTCACATTTATTCAAGAGAAGCCCAGCTGAACAGAAGGTGGGTGAAAAGTTGCTCTGTTGTATGGTCTTTTTTTTGCCTACAGTTTACCTGAAGGGTTGTAAACTCTGTGAATCCTTCACCCCCGGTCTCTAGTATTTCACAAAGCATTTGAGCTGTCATTTGGATGGCTTAACCACAGATAATAGAAGTTGTTACAGCTGGGGAAATACAGTAGCACTGCAAATGTACTAGGTGCTTTCTAGTGTGGATCCTGCCCTAGAGACCCGAGGAGAAGAGGGAAAGGGGCCACCTAGGATCAGGGTAGTAGCAGGCTCATATCACCTTAGGTACACAATTTTCCTTCCTTAATTTAATCCTCTGTCTTCCTTGCTTTTGCTTTCAGACAAGAATGCATATTCATTATTCATGCAATGAACTAACAATACTGATAAGCAGACAGCTTAATAGATAGTGCTTTCTGGAGTTGTGAAAATAATTCTCCCTGGGAGAAAAAGATAATAGTTTTGAAGATGGGCTTAGTCGTTTTGCATTCTGAATCATCATGCAAAGCAATATATGCTGTTATTATAAACTTGTTTGTCTGTCTGTATTGTTTTGGGGAAAAAAAGGTTGTTGAAAAGCCTTTGAATATGCTTAGCATGTACTCTGTATTACACATTCAAATGGCATATTTCTATTGTAGTGGGATTTAGTCCATGTTTTTCTTCTTTTCTCAACTACATGTGATGTAGTAAAAGAAACAGACTTTTGAATAAATTGTTTGTAAATGGTACATTACAGTTTATCCTGCAAATTAACATGTGTTTCCTTTGATGGGTTGCCTATATAATGCTATGTCAACACTATGTCATATTCTTCTATGCTTTATTCAGACTTGGTGATTTTACACTAGTGTATTTCATTGCAGTGAATGTTTCTCAATTTTATTTATCATTATTTTCTGTGGAACAATTATGCTCTCAGAGGATTCACTACAGCTTATAACTCCAGAAGATCGAAAATGCTTTTGCTGAGTTAAATTTGTTACATTTCATGAACCCTCCTTTCTCCCAACAAAAGTATTATGACTACAGATCTGTTTCTCCACCTTTACAAGCTGTGTTGCTGTTGCTCACCTCTTTTTAACTGTCCGTACCAAATAGTTCCATCTAACAGAGGCTGTGAAAGATTAAAGAGTTGCTACTAAATAGATGTTGTGCAGCTGTGGGTATGAAATGCCCAGAAGAGTCCTAAGGCTTGCTATTTAGACAAATGGTATTTTGAAAGCAATCACTGCTACTCTTTGCCAACACCCAGTTCTGGGAGGTACCAAATAGCACTTTGATGCTGCCAAGATCAGTCTTTATGGTGCCATATGAGAACCAATTACCTCAGTATCATTAGGCGCAGAACTAGTGTTTCCGACGTGTCCAGATCATTCAATTAGTGGGCTTACGTGAAACAGGATTGCAATGTAGCAAACAAGAGTCAGAGGGTATATAGAGCTTGTCCAGTCAACTTTCAGTTTGCCAAGAAAAAGCAGCTATGCTGGATGGGGGCTACCACAACCAGAAGTGGAAGCTTCTCTCTCTGTGTTCTCTCTCTGTGTCTCAGACTCATAGAAAGATATGGATTGACAGGGATGTCTGTAAGCCATGCGTTCCAAACTCATGCCATATCTCCTACTCTCCCAAATGTGATGTCACCCACAACCTTAGAAAGGATGATTTCATCTAATAATCAGTGATTTTTCATCTAAAAGTCAGTGATAATGATGTTGAATAGCATCAGCACCACCACAGTCTTGGTATCTTGGGTCTAGTCATGACTATGCAGCACTCAGAGTGGGCTAATTTCTCATACTTCTTGAGTGAATTTAGAGCCTGTTTTGGGAGAAGCCGTGACCAGTGAGAGAAGTTGGACTGTGACCAGTATCCAAATTTAAAGCCAGTTCAGGTAGATCTGCTGTAGCATGAAAACACCCACAGAGGGAGGTTTAATGCACAGCAATTAGAAAAACATAGTGCTTTCCTGAGACAGGCTGGTATTTTTCTGAGCAGTACTCGCATTCTTTCTCCTTCTGGAGATATATTCTGGATACCACTTAACTTTATGGGGGAGGAAGAGGATCTGGGGGATGGTACCTGTATTTCCACCTGTTAATTCAGGGCATTCTTGCTTCCAGTGTCCCTCTTTTCTGCAATACGCACACTGGTTCTACCCAACCTTGTCTGTTGGGGAGGCAAACCTTACATCTGTTACACAAGGCTCATACATATAACTAACAGTTGCAAAACTGACAAATCTTAATTCTAGGTCTTATCCAAAGTGATGTTCTTATAGTTAACTCTTCAGCACCACCTCTCATATAGCAACTCTTAGCATGATAATACCTTTAACTATGTGCTCCTGGATGTTTCAAGGTAAGCAAGATATATCAGGTACACAGTAACAATACTTGGCCAAATACAAACAAAACCAGACCAGAAGACCAGACCAGACCAGAGGGGATATTCTCCTGGGAGAGCGTCCTCTCCCGTGTCCCCTGTGAGACGGCGTCCCGCCTCGACTTATGGGTATCCAGAACCAGAATAAACAAAACCAGAAACCAGATACAAATACCTTTTATCAATAGGCAGTGTTCTTGTCCAGCCCCCGCAAGAAGCCACCGAAGAAGGGAGCCCCTTCGGGTAAAAAGACTTACCCGAGGGCGTCCAAGGGGGTCCCATCCTCCGAGGGATTCTGCAGCCGGGTGGAGAAGGTGTCCTGCCGCAGGTCGCCAAATGAATCCGAAAAATTGGTCTAAGTAACTGCTCAGAGACTTTTTTTATCTTTAAGCAGCAAGGTATTTGTTTATTCAACGTTGGGAGCAAGCCAGCTCGCGCTGGACAAACTTGCTCAAAGGCTTCACACAAAATCAGCATTTTTATACAATCTTCAGATGTGATTAAATGCATATTCAAGTGATTACAACATCTATCTATGCATATTAATAACAGGCGGAGTATAGGTGGAGCTTGGGGCGGTGCTTCTCTTGGCACCCCATTTTGAGGGGTAGTTCCCATCTTCCTCCATAGGGCAGGGGTCTCTAACTCATCTTCTTCAGCTTGACCCTTCTTCCTTTCCATTGTTTTTGACCCGCTCACTGAAGCTTGGAAAAAACCCTGGCTCCCGGCCTATTTCTCCTATTCAAATGTCTACCTGATCCTGTTATATTTCTAATTTATTGCTTCTAGGCCTATTACATGTTCTTGTACTATTCTCTGAAGCTTTGGTCCAGTAAGTAGAACAGAACGAGCACAGATCGTTTTGGATGTTGGTAGCTTGTTAGTAGGCCCAAATTTCTTAGTTAACTCTTTTGGGCCTAGCCTCCTGTTTCAATGGATCTTCCTCTAACATTACTGTCAGTGTTAGAGGAGAGGAATCCAAGTTAGGCAGAAGTTGTAGCTGAATGGCTGTAAGGTGCAGAGAGAGGAGAATGGACATACTGGTGCGGGATGCAATCTAAAATACAATCGCTGTCAGTGGATCCTAAGTCTCAGTTCAGGGAATGTTCTTACAAGCCTCATGTTTGTGGAGTTTTGTGCTGAAAGAGGTTTCCAGGAGAAAAAGCTGCTGAGCATATTTTGATAGTTGCTTACCTCCATGTTCCAATTGTGGTTATAGAGGAAAGTTCTCTGTGATTGACTTAAAGGTTGCAGCAAAATTTAGCCTGAGATGAAATAAAAATCTGAAGCCACTAAGAACTGTTTGGTGAACTATGAAGGAAAGGCAAGTCTAGTCTTCTGGGTCTCCATCTACAATCAGGGGTGGGAGATGGGGAGATGTTGCAATCTGCTAAAATATTGCAGAAGGAATTTTTAGATTCGAATATTCCCTTGAGCAAAATTAAAACTCATACAAGTTATCTGTTGATACCAAAACAATTTTTATTAATTGCTAAGAGATGCAAAGAGAAAGAGGAAAAAATAAGAAAAGGTTAGAAAATGCTAAGATTACTTTTAAAAAGCAGAGAAAAGATTACCACGAAAAAACTACCTTTTTGTCCGAGCTGATCTGTGGAGTGGGGTGGGGAGAGAGAGAGAGAAGCAGTTTTTGCCTTTTTTTTTTCTCTGGTCTCTGCTGCCTTCGATGTGATGTTATCTCTTTAGCTGCAGGGGTCTTAGTTCTCTGGAATGTAGCCAGGATGTGGGCGCCTCTACTCACACCGAGCGGCCCCAGGCTGTGCGGAGGTCTCGGTATGCACTTCTCAGCCCTCAGAAATATGGTCAGGGTGGAAAAACTCACGCGGGTAGCACGGTGGGTCTCGGTCCACTTCAAGATGGCAGAGGTCCAGTCTCGGACAGGCAGCTTCCAGGTAGCAGAAGAAAAGGTGAGGGCGAGGCGGAGGGCGAGGGCGAGTTAGCTGTTATAGCCAACTCTCTCTTCCATTCCTCTTTCCCTACTCTTCCCAAACTTTTCCTCATCTTTTATAGTGTTCAAAGGTTGTGTGTGGTTTCTTGGCACGTAGCCCTATTCAGATGTTTGCAGAGATATGATAACTATGAACAATACCAGGATCTTTTGGCAGGAAAACTCCAGTGGGAAAATTCTGGTGAGAACTTCTGGTGGAAAACTGACACAGAAGTTTTGGTAGGAAGTTTTTGACAGGCAGAAACAATGGCGAAACATAATTTTTGGCATTTGTATGTTATCTGTCTGTTACACACCACCCCGTGGTTCAACATTGTTTCTTGGTACATCGAAGTAGTTTTCTTCAGTGGTGGTAATGTGAATATAGCGAACAGAGGGGGAGAAAGAAACAAGCAAGCGGTTTATCATGCATTTAACTAGGTCAATGCCAGTAATCAGGAACAAAATTCTAATGACAATTGTTATTCCAATTTGTGCTATCCACTTTCCCCATCCCGTAAGTCCAAAAGACTCTAGGATGTTGGTAACCCATGTTCCATCTAACGCTTCTTGCGGTTGCATTGCATAAAACAAATTTCTAGTGTGGTTACTTATTTCTCTCGTTGTTCGTGCCTCCTCAATGGAAGTTGAAGCATTATAAATTGTTACACAGCATTTGGTTTCTGATAAATTTAACATTCCACAAACACCTTGTTCTTTTAACAGTAACATATCTAATGCTAATCTGTTTTGCAATGTCATCTTAGTAGTTTGCTGGACTTGAGTGTTTAATTCTCCAAATGCACGTTGTGTCCAATTGCTTAAAACACTTAATTGCCAGGTAATATCTTCTAATACAAATTGGTGTCTTTTTAAGGTGACATAGGGGGTAAAGAAATTCTCAAGAAAAAGGGATGCTTTTTGCCCGGTGGTGTAATAATCTGGAAAATCAACTCCTTTAATTGCCCATTTTGGCCTTTGTGTTGATTTTGGAGAGGGAATAACACTGCGATGATGACGTTCTTTAGACACTTTAGGAAAAGTAAAGACATGTCTGGGGCAGAGAGAGGGAATACCAGGTGCACACCTAAGTCCAGCATGTTTCTGGAGGATTTCCTGGTCCTTCTTTACATGTTATAACCTTTGAGCAATTGAATAAAGGACTTTCTTCTACCTGAGGTGCGGTAAATTTGGGTTCTGTAAATTTGGATTCAAAAAATGCTTGTACAGACCATGCCCACATTAAGTTTTTCCGGTTAATTGGAGTTACATTTGTTACATTGGGAAGTTGTACACACCAGGAAGGACTAAAAACTGTGGCATATTTACTTTCGTATACATCTGGTGAGTACAATGGGTCAAAGAGTGGATCCCATGTGTAAATAAGGCAGGGTTGTCTAGCATTATATTCCTCAAAGGTTATTATTCCAGGTTTAAATTCACCTTTACTTGATGTAATAGATGGGTGAGGGGATTCAATTTGAGATAAGATGGTTACATTTACTTTTGGACGTATTGTTTTACAATATTTGGTGCATGACATCCAGTCTTGAGTTATATTAGGAGGTGGGGTGTAAGTTTGGTAAAGACTATGCACTATAGGGATACCTTTCCAGAGTAGTTGGGCTCCGTTGGTCTTGCTGGTCCACTTTTCGAGTAGGGGCAATGGGGCTGTCACACTAGCCATGTTAAAAACAAAAGATAAATTCAAAGGTATCATAAAAAAATCGCAATCCTTGTTCAGCAGACTCGGGTAAAGTTACACATATACTTTGATCGGTATGATTCCATATTTTTGCAAACCCTTTGACTAGTCCCCAGGCAAGGTTTCTTTGATTTTCATTTTTAACAGTCTGTTCTGCTGAGCACGTGTACAAGGTAAGTAACCATACAAACATAACTAACACATTATAACTACAGTTACCAGTAAACTGAACCATAGTCCAAATCTGAGATTATTCATTCACAGTTCTGAATACTTTTCTCCGTTGGGCAGTTACCTGTAAAAAGAAAAGAAAAGAAAAAGGTCTGTCTGGCCCCTTCTAGGGCCCAATATTAAAATGTAGGAACAATCCACTGAGAGCTTATTTTGTGTTCTTTGCCATAAGCATCTTTTGCTTTCCAGGTGTATATGTTCAAGGGAGTGGTGAGTATCATTGGTGCAGCTCCTACAGTAGGTAGTTCCACTAATACAGGTTGTCCAGGAAGGTGAGAGGGTTTCTGACTACTCTCAGGTTTTGATGTTGCTGGTATTAGAGAGGGAGGCTGTGGATAAAAAGCTATGAGTCTGGGACAGCCATTTACTCCCCATCTGTCATTTACCATTTTTACAGCATCCCATAGTCGCTTAGTCCAGTTGGATTTCTGAGGTTTTAGAAATCGTTTAAGCAGGCCATTTGTTCTTTCCACTATGCCATTTGCTTGTGGATAATATGGTGTGTGAAATATCCACTGGATTCCTTCTTCCTTGGCCCACTCCTGGATGATGGCAGCTGTGAAATGTGACCTTTATCTGATTGAATAGATACAGGTTTTGGGAAAAAACTGAACCACATTTTAAGAGCTTCTAGAGTGTTTGTACTGATTGCTCGAGGGAAAGCTTCTGCTTGTACTAATCCTGACCTGACTTCCACTCCCACTAACACATACTGTTTTCCCTCAGACTTCCTAAAGGGTCCAATATATTCTATCTGCACTGTTCGCATGAGGATATGCAGGAGCGGCACATCTCTCGAGTTACTGGCCATCCCCTGCTTCCTGCTTCTCTTTATAGGTCTTGTGCTCCTGTGTGCTGTCTCTTTAAATGCAACTATTCTAACAATCTGTCTCAGTTCTCTGTGGGAGATTTTACACTTAGAGGGGTTAATCTGGCCAGTTCATCTACTTTGTTGTTCCAGCGGCTAGCTGGAGTTTTGTTTTCTTGATGAGAGACTACCCATCTGACTAAAAAATTCCCTTTCTTTGCTATAGCAAGAATTTATTGCCATTTCTCTTTTTGCCAAACAGGGACTCTGTTCACTTCCCAGTCATTGTTCTCCCAGAAGGGGAGCCACTCGGTACACCCTTTGAACACAGCAAAAGAATCAGTGTAAATATATACAGAGTCAGAGGTTTCGGCTTCATGATTAAATACATTCCAAACTGCTACTGATTCTCCTACCTGTACACTGCCTTCTCCTTCAGTTATTATTTTGTTTCCTGTATGTATCTGTAAAGCTACAGCACGATATTTCCAAACTTTACCTTCTCGTTTAGCTGAGACATCAGTAAACCACACATTCTGCAATTGTTCTGAGTATGGGCATGCTGCTTCAATCACAGAAGGTGGAGAATCAGCTGTGCTATTTAAAGTTACCTCATCTTGTAAGGGAAGATTTTTGCGAGCTCCCTCTGTTACCTGAAAAATGGTGCAATAATGTTCAATTTGAGCATACCATTTCTGAACAGTAGCTCGTTGGGCCACCCCATCAGGGGGTGGGGTCCCTGTCAAAACAGGTTTGATGACCTTAAAGGGTCCCCTTAAAATTAGAGGCTGCTGACGGACAATTTTTTCTGTTTCACGAAAAGCAGTACTCACCACAAATAAACCTTTTTCCCAGATAGAATATCGTTTTTCAGCATCTTTGAAACTGCGTGAATAAAACCCTATAGGCCTGGTGGGACCATGAGGTCCTTTCTGCCAGAAGTGTATGGACAGTCCGGAGCTTGCAAATCCCCACTCAATTTGTACTGGATCAGTAGGGTGTATGGGGCCTAATGAGTGGTATGTGTTGGCCTCAAAAATCAGGAGTTGTAGGGCTTCATCGTGAAGAGGGGTCCAATCCCACTTTGCTTTTTTCCGCAATAAATCATGTAAGGGCTGTGCAATTATTGAAAAATCAGGATGTGTTTTCTCAAAAAAATCAGCAGGCCTAAAGCATGCTACAAATCTTTTTTATTCTCTGGTGTTTTAAGTTGGTCTAGGCAGGTAAGTGTGTCTGGGGGAATATAAACCATTCCTCCCTTCCACCAAATTCTCAGGAATTTTACTTCTTGTGAAGGAGGTTGTACCTTTTCAGGAGGGATATGTAAGTCCAGGGATTCAAGATGCCTGATAATGTCTGTTTGGGTTGTTTGCACAGGTGCAATCTCATTTCCTGTTACTAAAATGTCATCAATATATTGGTACACTTTTACTCCTGGTGCAGGAGGAATGAGTGACAGTTCCTGTGCCAGTGCATGATGTGCTAGAGGGGGTGAGTGTTTAAATCCTTGTGGGAGACAGGTAAAAGTGTATTGCTGGCCCTCCCATGTGAAAGCAAAGCGTTCTTGATCCTGTTCCTGCAGGGGAACCATAAAAAACATATCTTTGATGTCAATAGTGGCCATGATTTGATGGGCTTGTTCTTGGATGGTTGCTATTAACTCAGCTATATTTGGGACTGCTGCAGTAAGGGGTCCCGTATTTGCATTAAGGCGGTGGTAGTGTACTGTTAGCCTCCAATTACCATTTGGCTTACGGACAGGCCACAGAGGGGAATTATAATGAGAATGTGTTGCAATCACTATTCCTTTTTCTTTTAAATCTCCAATAACTGAAGTGATTCCTTCCCTTGCTTCCAAGGGTAAGGGGTAAGGTTTGGCATTGGTTACTAGGGAGGGAGGAAGAGCAGGGGCAGGACTTAGTAAACACAGATGTGGGATTTCTTTTCCAAAAGCCTATATATTTCCTTCCTCATCAGTCCAAGACCTTCCCTTCAGGAGGTCTAGTCCCAAGAAATTGGTAGGAAGTTTACCCAAAATCATTAGGGTTTCAACTGCTTTCTCCTCCCCTGGTAACCAGCATCTTACCTTTGCTGTTATCTGGGGTTGTATGTTACCGAAAGTATCTGCAACAAATATGCCTTTACGTGAGGGAGTGATTCCACATGCAGATGCATCTTCAATTTTCAGGGCAGATACCTGAGCACCAGTGTCTATCAAAAAAGTTACAGGAGTTCTGAGGGGATGATATGGTTTGAAGCTGGCTCCCTGCCAAGTCTCCAAACCTTACCACCAGAAGTCCCCCCTCCCCCCAACCTCAGGGAGAAGAGGGAGAAAAAAAACTAAGAAAAAACCCGAAACGAGAGAGAAACAACCAAAGTGAGATATATAAATATATTTACACTTATATACAATTTCACAAGGGAAAGGGAAGGGGGAAGGGAAAGGGAACAAAACTAAAATAAAATATATAGATATCCCAAGACCCAATATCTAACAACTAAAAAGTTAGCAAAGAAAAATAGCTCACTACTCCCCTGGGACAACTGAGAGTTGCTCCGGAACGATCGCCGGCAACCTCTGTCTCCCAAGGTCGACAAGGCCTAACCAGGCCTCGCTCCCCAACACGGCAGACTCAACAGCAGGGGACCTGCACCTCCAAGCCGCCGGAAGGAAAGAGAGCGAAGGTCTCTCCTCCTCTCTTCTTATAATCTGGCTTACGTAAAAATCGTAGGGAATACTGGGTAAATCTGGACCCTTCCTTGGTTACAAACTGGTCACCAAGGAAGGCCTATCCCAAACCACGACAGGGGACCAATAGGAAAGGTTATTAACAAATCTCCTTTAGAATTTTTGGTAAGCTGTCTAATGTAAAACCAACCTTCGTTCCCCGGCTTACCTACTGAGGACAAAGAGAAGTTTCCCGTCACCTCCCCTTGCTGTGATCCCTCCTCTTTCTGTGACCCCTCCAGGGCAGGGGCTGTAGCAGGGACAGCTTTCAGAGATTGCTCTTTTACTGGCCATTCTTGAATTAATATTTCTAATTTATCCATGGGTTGGCCATCCATTAGGGATTTTGGGATTCCTTTTTGCAAGCCCACAATCTACAGGGCATTCCTTTTTTCCCATATCCCCCAGTGTTAGTGGGTCCTCTTTGTCCAGAGGAGAATGTTACCTTTCTGAGTTTTGCTGGAGTACTTTTGCATTCTATGCGCCGAATTGATTTAGTATCAGTAGTAATTGAGGGTACTGGACCATATTTTCTTCCATTATTAATTAATTCCTGTGCCACTTCTTTCCAGGTCCAAATCTTATTTTCTCTAAGGTAACGACTGGGGGTTAAAGCTGCTTCTAACGTGGCTGCAGTTCTTTCCCCTTTGGTGAGGCTTTCTATTTGTCCTCTTAGCTGAATGCCAATAGGCTTCATAGCCTCAGGGAGTCTCCTGATAAGGGGAATCATTCTTTCAGCGTCTACCGGCAACACCATAGGGGATTCACGTCTTGGTGTTAATTCTCTATCATACATCATTTGTAAACAAGCAGCCTTTTGAACACTTTCTACAATCTGATTAACATTTCCCACTATAGCCAGAGAATCTCCCCTTTCTAAGGGGTTGAGTCCTCCAGCCCAATAGGCTGCTCTTAGGGTAAGGGACCAGGGTGCCCGATTATCTCCTGTAGTTAGGAAAACTCTAGCTCCCCAAAACCCTTCAGCCTCTTTTTCTGATAACAAAATTTGATCACCCCTAGTAAGAGAGACTCTCCAAACATACTCAGTCTCAGATTCTCTAGGGGTTCTGCTATATTCCTTTTTTAACTTAGCTAATTCAGTTGCTGTATAAGGGATTTCTTTTGTAGTTATTTGAGGCGTATCGGCATCCGAGCCCTCGTATGTGTATTCTGTTTTAATTAGGGGACAGAGAGACACTGACAGCTTTTCCACTTGATCACGCAAAGGTTTTAAGTCAGAGAGAGGGTATATTTCTTTAGATGACTCCAGCTCTGACTCCCTTTTGCCTTCTCTCATTAGTCTTGCATACAGCTCCTCTCGGAGCACACGAGTTGTAGCTTTTTCATTCCTTATCTCTTCCTGGAGGACCGTGGCAGTTCCTCCAACTGCATCTGCAAAGACTTCATCGATTCTTGCAGTGAGTTAATCACTTTCATGTGAGCTTTTTGCTGCTGTTCTTTGTTGTTAATTGCAGTTATTACAGCTGCACCTAATATTGAACAAACGATAGGTTTTCCTTTACCTTTTCTCGCCCCTGCCCGCAGGGTAGAGATTCGATCAACAATTGCTTGAATATTACACCAATTATCTTGTGCCCATTCCATTCCCGGAGGAGATGGCCTGGCACCAAATTCATCTAACAGATTAGTAAGAGCTTGCACATTATGTTCCACGTTACCACAAATTTGGAGTGAATACATCCCCAGGGGGTTCCTCTTAAAAGTTACAGCAAATTTCCAAAGTTCTTCACTCCTCTTTCTGGAAAGGCTCCTCTTAAAAAAGTTACTGTACAAATTCGGAGCGATCTTCTCTGGAGAGCCCCTCTTAAAAGTTACAGCAAATTTCCCAAAGTCTCGCTCCTTCCTCCAGAGAGTTACCTCTTAAAAACGTTACTTTACAAATTCGGAGCGATCTTCTCTGGAGAGCCCCTCTTAAAAGTTAATTTCCAAAATTTCACCCCTTTCTCCCCAGAAAGCACTAAATTACAATGTGCACATTAACTTCAAAAAACAAAACAAAACAAAACAAAACGAAAAAACCCATAAAAATAACTTGTAAAGTCAAAGTCCTTAAGTCACACAGTCATAAAGTCAAAAAAAAAAAAAAAGAAAGGAAGGGAAAAGAAGGTAAGGGAGATAGGTAAGGAAGGAAGAAAGGTAGGTAAGGTACGAAGGAACGTAGGTAAGTAAGGAGGTAAGGTACCTTACTCTGATTGCCTTATCACAGAATAATCGATCATAAAAATTAGCAATTATCAGGTTTTGGAATAAACAGTTTTGCTTCAGGGAACCCTGCTCGGTGCACCAATAAGAGATAGAGGAGTTCTTATGGAGAATGCCTTGAAGAGTTACGGAATCACAGAATGGGTAAGGTTGGAAGGGACCACAGTGGGTCATCTGGTCCAACCTCCCTGCTCAAGCAGGGTCATTGCACAGAATTGCATCCAAGTGGTTCTTGAATATCTCCAGTGAGGGAGACTCCCCAACCTTTCTGGACAATCTGTTCCAGTGCATGGTTACCAGCACAGTAAAGTAGTTTTCCCTCATATTCAGATGGAACTTCCTGTATATCAAATCAATATTGCCTTCTGTCCTATTGCTTGGCACCACCAAGAAGAGCCTGGCTCCATACTCTTGACACTCTCCCTTCAGATGCTTCTATACATTAATGAGGTCCCCTCTCAGTTGTCTCTTCTTGATGCTGAACAGGCCCAGCTCCCTTAGCCTTTCCTTGTAAGAGAGACGCTCCAGTCCCCTAGTCATCTTTATTCCCCTCTGCTGGACCCTATCCAGGTGCTCCATGTCTCTCTTGTACTGAGGAGCCCAGAAGTAGACACAGTACTGCAGATGCAGCCTCACCATGGCTGAGTAGAGGGGCAAGATCACCTCCCTTGATATTGGCAATCCTCTTGCTTAATGCATGCCAGGATACCATTGTCCTTCTTGGCCTTAAGGGCACACTGCTGGCTCATGGACAGCTTGTTGTCTGCCAGGAGTTTCTCCTCCTGCTCCAGTTTGTCCTCTGGAAGAACTTTCTCCTTCCTGCTGATTATGGATGATTATGCTCATTATGCCAAAACTAGCCTTTGTGAGTCTGCCTCCAGCCCTCATGATATACAGTTACCACAGCTCTGGGACTGTCTGGGCTGCAGCAAGAGAAGGCATGGGCTCTGTGTTCCTCCAGTGGATCCCCTCTTTGTCAGACCATGTTGATTTTACATTTCTCTGAGCTTTTTGCCTGTTACGTAAATGTTTGATAATTGAAGGCTGTTGTGTATAAATGTGTAGTTGTATTCTTTATTGCAGTTTGTATTCTTTATTGCGTAAAGTCCCATTTATTCCCATGTTCCTGAAGAACGTCCTAATTTCCTGTTACACATTTGCTTCTGTTGCTCATTTTAGGGTTTTATAGTCAGATGTTTCAGTTCTTGGAAATGTGCACCCTGGGCCCATCTATCTCTTTTTGTATGGGAAGGGCGCACAAACTATATTCTCTGGGATTTTGAAGGCATAATATATCAAGTAGTGTGTTTCTGTGAGCATTTCTAACACTGAGTAACTACTGATCTTTCTGACCATCTCTTTCAATGATAGCTGTAAGACACAACAGCCTTTTAATGGGGCCAATCCAAATGTTCTTCTCTGTGATGTTCGTAAGTAACCTTTTCTGAAAGTTGTGATATTTTAGAAGTTGCTTGAAAGAGATTTTTTTTAAAGGCTTACTCAAGTAAGTAAGCTCAGTGCTCACAATAAATACAGATGTCTGAGACAGCTTTGGGCTGTAGAGCTACTGCTGCTATAATAACTGCAAACAGGAATGAAGCTTTCCTATAAGCTGAAGCTTACGTGTGTACTCCCATAGGGTTTCTTGAGAGGTTAGATGCGGCACTGGAACAATGAAAGGCATTATTTCTCCCCTTTACATTGTTCATTCTCTCCATTTATGTGTTTCTAGTGAATGTTTGTTATTTTAATATCCCTCTTTCTGCTCTTTTAATTGCACTCTACTAGGAAAATAACACTCATTAGTGCCTGTTCTTGTAAGGATTGGACTCAGGATCATTACAGAATTGTCAGTCATGGCGAGGCTTCGCGAACGAAGATTTGGGAAGGCTCTATCCACATTTGCTACAGGCACGCTGGTGGCTTATGAGGCCAATACGAGACAGACAAATCCGATTGCAAAAGGCACAGCAGAAAGACTCCTTAGGAGGTGTATTCTGCAATTTACGGTTCTTTCTGCGCTGCCTTTTTTCCTCGAGAGTGATCTTACGTGTGTTCTCGAAGGAGACAGCTGCATTATAGATGGCGTGTCTCCAGGCCTCCCGATTTGAGGCCAGAGTAGACCAGCTGTGTTGATCAATATGGCCAAGGCTGAGATGTTGTTTCAGGGAGTCCTTGTATCTTTTCTTCGGGGCTCCTCTCATGCGGCAGCCAGTGGCAAGTTCACCACAAAGTAGGATCTTAGGGAGGCGGTGGTCCTTCATCCTTGAGACATGCCCTGCCCATCGCAGCTGCGTTCTCAGTAACATGGCCTCAATACTTGTGATAGCTGCTTGCTCTAGAACAGATGTATTGGTCACATAATCACCATTGGCCAGTCAGAGCTCAAATCAGTCCAACAGTTTAATTACCTCGGTAGCCTCATCTCCTCAGATGGTAAGATCGACGGAGAGATAGACAACAGGTTAGCAAAGGCATACAGTGCTTTTGGAAAACTCCACAAAAGGGTATGGCGTAATAAACACTTGAAGAAGAGCACCAAGATCAGTGTTTACAAAGCCATAGTGTTGTCTACTCTCCTATATGGTTCCGAAACATGGGTCATCTACCGCCACCACCTGCGTCTCCTAGAACGCTTCCATCAACGCTGCCTCCGTTCAATCTTAAACATCCACTGGTCATTACAGAATTAGTCCTCTGCTTTAACAGTGATGTCAGACCATTCCACCATTACACAGTGCTTTGCTCACCATTACACAAGCTTTTGAAGACTGGTCTTGTCAAGCTGTGAGAGTGATTTTAAAACTAACAGGAATGAAAATTATATAAACATTTCTCATTTGTCATGTGTTCATACATGCTGCAGACCTATTTTTGAATGTCTTATTCCATCACCCAGACACTGTAATTATTATTTCTTTTTCAGCATAATATTTCAAATAATTTAGTGTCAATAAGAATAGTTAAGTCTGAATTACAGGCTTTCCTGTCTTTTGTAAATCATTTGGTCATTATGTGCTATGCATACTGGTGAGACCACCAAATTTCACAGACTCTAACCTGACAAGTGCAAAACAGAAAGTAAACAAAGTTCTGGTAAAGGAATATGACTTTCTAATAAGATTATGTGAATTATGACAAAGCTAGCTCTTTTTCACACTAATTCCACATCCCCACCCCTGCTTATTGTTTTGAATTCAGATCTCTCCCGTTCTGCTGCTGACACATTTGCAATCCTTTCTTTCTGGTTAAAGTTGTGAATAATTAGGTTATTTTTGGTTTGCTTTTTTTTATTTGGTTGCTGATTAGAAATGTTTTTATGGAAAATGAAATTTTCCTTAACTCAAAAACAAGCACTGGGCTTCTGGACCTCTTTTGTTCTTCCAAAAATACAGTGGGCTTTTTATTTTTTAATGAACATGAAAATGTTTTGCTTTAGAAATAACATGGTTTTAACTTGTCAGAAATTCTTGTTTATATTGTTGCATGTTTCAAATTTACCAGAATTACACATCAGTTTTCTTGATCTGGAGCAACAATTAATTAATTCTCTGTTCAAAGAGATTTCTGTGCTCTTCTCCTAATACTTAAGCCATACATTTCTTGTAAAGCTACTGACAGGTTACAGGAGTCTTCTTACTCATTTCACCTACTTAGTCACTTTCTTCACAATGTCTCCACGAAGCTATTCAGGAGCTACTTTGACCACTCTTGGTCCATTTTTTTTTTCCCCTACACTGGACCATACCTGGAGGTGGGCTGAACTGGAATTGGCAGTCCCTAGTGGGGAGAAGGTGTTCATCTCTGTCCTGGACAAGACTGCACTCCACTGCACCTAAGTGCTCATTTGATTGTGTTTTGTAAGGAGAGGTCCTGGCTTCTGGAGCCTGGGATGCAGTTCTTGGGTGTGTTTCATTTGAAGGTGAATAAGGAAAACATTCTCCAGTGAAGCATCCAGCCCTTTGGCAAACCAGCTTTGGCAAGCTGTTATGAGACAGTTCCCTCTGGAGTCTGCTGCACCTGGGTTTGCTGTCATGCCCTAATATTTTCCCATATTGAGGCATGAAATTCTTCAAAGTGTTGTTTTCCTTTTAATATTTTTCTTTTTTTTGTTGAGCTTTCTTCTTGTTAAGTTACTAGGCAGCCTTTCTAGCTAGACCTATTTTAATATAATGATGTATTTAACCAAGAAAGCTAATTTATAGATCTTTCTAATGTTATGGCAATCTGTCATTTCACCTTTATTCAGATATCTATTTAGTGACCTCTTTCTCTTATTTTTATCAAGCCATAATCTAGTTTCTTCCATCACTTTAGTCATAAATGTTACTGTTTGGAACTAAACAAAATATTTCTTTCTAATCTTGTGTTAACTGTCATAGTTTCTGGACATTTATTATTTACATTTGTAATTTTCTAATTTAATTACTTTGCTTTCTGATTTTCCATGATGTACTCCCCCTTTTTAATTTGACCAAGTAAATTATTATTATACGTTCTATATGCAGTGCTCTGTGAGGACAATTCATAATAATAGCTTATGATCAGGAAAGGTACTCTGAAATTACATCATAGTTTTTCCTTATCAGTGTCTTCCCTATCAAAACCATTCCACGTGTAATTTGAAAGATTTTCTGTAAATCAAACTGTGTTGTTTTGGCCTTCTACTGCCTGTCTGACTATTCTCAGAATAAGCTGGTGCAAAGACTTGGCTGTTGGGATTTCAGCCATGCAAAAATACAAGATAGATTCTTGTTGCTTGCCTTCAGTTTTCCTGTGTCTCTGGGGACCTGTTACAATTTTATAAGTGGACACAAGGAAAATGGACAGATGCATGAAAAGTCAGCAAGCAATAACAGACTTCACATTCAAGTGAACATTTAGGCAGATTAGTGAGATGCAAACCAAAAAAGTAGTGTGACAACCATGAACTTTAACAGCTTGCTGAATTATTGCCTTTAGTACCCCTAAATGTGTCTAGATTTGAGCTAGCTGCCTAGAAATGGACGAGGGTCACAGCAGGATATAGGTGATGCCAAACATAGGGACAGCTAGCAGCCTTGAACATGGGACCTGGGAACATTTCAGGGCCTGTTTCCATAGCTGTGCTTTTCCCAGCTGCTCCCAGCATGCCCAAAGCAGGTAGCATGCAACTGTGCACAGGCCAGATGAGGTTGTCTGAAAAATGGCCAGCTGCAGGTCATGTCTTTTTAACAGACTTGTCTGACTTTTGAGAGCATTCTGCCAAACCATGAGGCTTTCAAGGGGGTTGTTTCATGTGACAGCACATCTTGCTCCAGTTCTGATGAAAGGTACCACCTCAGCCCCATGATACGTATGCTCAGTCAATGGTTATTCTGCCCTTCCCTACTTGATACAAGTACAACCTTCTCAGAAATATGTGATCTTACCAAAACCAGAAAGGTGGTAAGTATAGCTTCAAATCTGTTTTATCTACTACTTCTAAATGCAGTTAGCTAAAATGGCACATACCTGATGATGGAGAATTCTCAAATATTTATACCTTTTGATGGATGTGTGGAGAGACAAAGTGAAGAAATAAAGTGTGTGTTTCCCTCTCAAAATATTTCCCTTATATTTTCAAGTAAAAGACATTGAAGGCTAGGAGTGGAAAAGAAGATGGGTTAACCTCAGTATATTTAATTTGATAAAGATCTGGTGTAAATATAAAAGGAAAAAACACTATTGCCTGTGTTTCTGGCAGTGTATACTGTATTCCTGCCACAAAACTACTGTTGTGTCCTTATGGAGACATGGAAAGTTATCTCATCTCTGCTACTCACTTTTGTGATTTTCTTAAATTCTTTGTCTTCCATGAAGTATTTCTGCATTTAAATACCAGAAGATAAAAAACAGCAACAGAAGTCTAAAACTATTATCTTGATCAGAGAGATGGCTTAGGCTTGTACTTGTCTAGTATCCCAGGTAGGATTTCTTCTATCTGTGCAGCTGAACAGAGTCAAGATGTTATCTCAGTCTTTTTGCTTGCAGGACCCAACATGGAGAAGAAAACCCAGACTTCTTTCCACCTCAGCAAACCAGCAGGGCATGTCCACAGCTGCATGCTTGCTGTTAATCATCAACATGACATGAATCAACTCTGAAATGGAATCTTCATAGCTTAGAATAGTCCTGAGCCTATGGGCAGTGGCAGTTACCTATGGGTAACTACATGTTGCTGATAGAGTATGCCATTATTTCAGGCTTGACTGCATGCTGAACACCTATATGGCTCCAGACTTGTAGGGCTGCTTCCTGCATTGTTTCCCCATACCCTGTGCTCAATCTAGGTGTAACTCTGTCAGCCTATTGCAATCTGTAGAATGATGTCTTCTGGTTCGTGGTGTGAGTTGTTCCTTGGGATTCTTGCCCCAGAGTTTGCGTATTTCAACTGCTGTTACTGAGAAGGACTCAACCCTTTTTAAATGGTGAGAGTTCCTCAGTGTACATGCATTTCCCCAAAAGGAGCATGCATTTTCCTTGGGAATGCTATTCTATTCTTTTATAAATAAAAAACTAATATAAAAACATAATTTTCTGAAAAAAAATCCTGGCAATGGGTTGTGCTGTGAACTCTACAAGACTATTTTGTGAAAGTATAAATTCATATAGTTAATGGGATTAATATTTAAATGTATTTTTTTCTTTCTGTATTTCTAGTGCAATGTCAGTGAAGCCATTCAATAGGTTTGTTAGCTGTAACATAAAATATTATTCAGCCCTTTATGCCCTCCATTATTTAGCAGCCATCATTAAAAACATTCTGTAGTCATCAATAATCTTGAAAGGACTTGTTATATGGAAATATGTGGCATTAAAATACAAATTACAGTTACCTTTGTCTCGGTTTGAGACAAATGGAGCAGCAGAGACCTCGGATGGAAGTCTCCTTCCTCCAATTCAGTACCCCTGGTTCTCTCCAATACAGAGAGAGAGAGAGACCGAACACGCCTGGATATAAGTGAAAAAATAACTTTATCAAGAAGAATGCTAAACAGTAGTGATAAAACTGGTTTAAGCTAACCAGAAAAATTCCCAAGTTCCCACCCACCTGGCCTCCCCCCACCCATTAAAACCTGGCAGGAATGGTTTGGATGATCAATGTTGGAGTGAGGCTGCAGTGCTGGCACAGGCAGTTGGAGCAGGTTTATGACTGGAAGGACCCACAAGACACTCACCGGATCCAGTGATGAGACCTGGTCACTGCAACTCCGATGGTGGTTGTAGCCCTGATCCGCTGAGGTGGTGGTAGAGGCCTGGGTGGTAGAAGTCCCATAGAGTGAGGAAAGGAGACCCTCGACCTACCAAGTGGAATATGAATGTGGTCCTTATTGGGTTCAGGGTAGGTGGGAATGCCTCTGGTGCTTCCCCTGGGGCCAGGGGATGACTAATACGGGATCACGGGACATTTCAAGAGTCTTTGACACCTTCTAAGCACAGGTGGATCCATTATGACCATCAACAGAGATTAATATCTTCAGGTCATGTGAGTGAATTGTCCTGGTGTCTCCTCGAAGGGAGTTATCACAGATGAGTAATTTGTGTAATGACAAAAAAACAATACCCAGCTCATAGCCTGAGGTGGCAGGTGTGCACACCCTCTGAGTAATCAACCTTCCAGTCTTTTCACACTGGTGGATACATTCTTCTCCTAGGGGAGTACCACTCTTAGCTTAAGTCCCTCCCCACAGTCTAAATTAGTAGGCATATTTGGAGAAATGAGAAAAGGTGGATACCAGAGTCTCTGTGTAACCCAGGACAACCTTGAAGTCCCAGGCACTGATATCAATCACTTAGTGTCCTGTCATTATTCAGCAATAGTGTAATTTTGTATGCTGCCTTGTCATTCCTACCAGAGAGTAGGTGCTTGTGGAAGTATATTTTAATTGCATTTACAGCATGAGGCAGAGTTGAAATGACAACTGATATGATGTAGGAAAGAGGAACCTCTGTCTATGCTTGCAATTACAAGCAACTTTTGTTTGCACTGTATATTAAAAAAGCTAAGTCTTGAGGAGGGTCCAAGTATTCAAAGGGTTTTTGAATGACGGTGTTTCTACCCCAGTCCCCAGGAATACACAAAGAAAAGCAAATCAGTAAAATATGTTACTTAGAAATGTTTCACATAACCTAAACATTCAAAACTCTTTATGGGATTATACCTGCATACTAATGCTTTGCTTGTCACCTCACTGTTGGCACTACGACTGATAAACCCTAGTGGTGAAAACACACAAATGTGACCATAGTTTTGCTCACCTGCAAGAACTAGTGTTTCCTCATTAGGAATCCAGGTTTAGTGCTGTTCGCTGGTGAAGGAACATCGCCCTTCTCTTCTTATCCCTCTGCACTGGTTCTGTGCATTCATATATGCCAGCTCTAGTGTCTGTGCCCTCTTTCTTCTAAACTTTTGACCTTTTTGGCTAAAGCTAAAGCCAAAGAAAATTGTTTTTCAGTTATACTTGTTGATCCTGGTCTGACTCGTCATAGTTTTAATTCCAAAGGTTCAACTTGATTCTGTTAATTCAAAGTAGGATGAACTCCATTGATATGTTTTTGTAAGTATACAGGTTTTTTAGAATGGCTATTTTAAAGAAAGAATAGTTTGAGGCACAGAAGTAAATGACAGAAAGGGATGGGATTTGGTGTGATGGTTTTCTTGGTTACATAAATATTTAAAAAAAATGGGGAATGGAAGTTTTAATCCAGTTAGACTTCATGAAATTATGCTGATGTGTGATAAATTGGTTTTTAACCTGAAGGAGATGGGGATCAAAATTACAAAAGGAAGGTGGCATAGGTAACTGGCTGATGGAGAGGAAACAACATGATGTGAAGAAGCAAGAGTTACAGGGGATTTCTACAGGAATTCTTCATGACCTTGGGGTTGACATTATTAGCAAATTAGGCCGACAGAATAGGAAGAACAAAAAAAATACAAACATTCAGAATGCCCTATCAGTGCAGAGGACTGTAGGACAAAAGAGGAAAAACACTTAATGACTGAGAGATGGAGGGATAAAATTTAGCAACGTAAGTGCAAAGATGGACATCTTTATGCTTAATGACAAAAAAAATATTTCCTAATTTTGTAATTTGGCAATGACAGAAGAAGAGAAGGAGTAGTAGTGTAAAAGTGCCATTGCCTTCCTAGGAAGTGTCAGGCAAGACATTTTAGAGGGAAGAGGTTGGAGAAGCCATTGCTCAAGTCCCTGTGTAGAGTACTGCACCATCTTTATTCAAGAAATTTTGAACAAAGGCTGAGAAGAACAGGTAGGTTGAATGCGGACTTAGATCCAGGCTCTAAGATAAAAGCTTAGAGTGAACATGATTGCTGCAACTAAGTACATCAGAGAAGTAAATGCAAGAGAAGGAGACGACCCATTTGAGCTGATGAACAATGTTGCTGAAATAAAGGGGTTTTCCTGGCTAGGAGTAAGATTTAACTGGACAAAGGAAGGTGTCAACCATCATAGCAAGGATGTTCAGGAAAGCATTTCTCAGAAGGTAATGGAGGGCCAGACACTAGTTTTCAGATGGGCTTGGCATGTTTGAGAGAGATGATCTGGTATCTGATTTGGTGTTTGAGAAATAATATTACTGCTTATGCCAGTGGATGACTGATTTAATCTCAGTGATTTCCTTCTTTTCTATGTCTACACTGATGAATCTGATTTAGAAAGCAGTTAAGAAGTGGGAGAGCACTCTCACATACACTGATGCTACTTTCCTGCTGTAAAAATATTTTCTCAACCTAATGGTTCATAATTCCCCAGTGGAGGATGAATTAGAGCTACAGTGGTTTTGTGTACTTTAATCTCACCTAATTGAGAATACAATAGTAATGACTAATGAGAAGGAAAATGTTTGACATTCTTCATTATAGCCACAATGTTTTCAGTCATGGGAGATAAACAAGTCGTTACACCTGCTGGAATCTATGCGGGCAGAGATTGTTTTGAAATCATGTTTATCTTATACATTTATGTATTGGCACCCTTGGGAATATAATATAGACTTGTACTCTCTGAACTGGATGCCGTTGCTTCTGGCATGCATTCCCACCTTTTGGGAGAAGTGTCATTCTAATTTTAATCTTAATGTTTTTGTACAAGAGATTATAAAATCTTAATTGTTTGCTGAAGTGACTGTTGTCTTGCAATTTAAAACTTCAAAAGACAATGAAATAGGGCTATTCCAATAATCTTTGAGGCATCACAATTAGAAATTAATTACTCTTTTGAGAGACCTTCAACGGAACAACATGTCATCACTAACCAATTTCTGTTTAAATGCAATTTGAACTGGTGCTGTGATGTCAGCTAGACAAAATTTCTGTTCCCATGAAAAAATTAATGATTTGTTTATTGTTTGCTTCCTCAATAAACATCTTATTACAATTAGTGATTTCATTCTGAGAAAGTGGAAAGGAAAATTTTTCTCCAGTATTTCCTCCTCACCGTTGTTGGGGGGTTTTTTTGACTGCTAGTATAATTTGACAAAAATTCATGGAAGATCAAGAAGAATTAGCTTAATCTGGTGATGAAAAAGGCCATTGGACAACAGAAGATTGGGCAAGTGGAGAACGCAGAGGAAGATAGCAGAGGTCAACTGTTTGCTTTTCTCATGGGGAAGAAAGATGGCAGAGTTGGTAGGAAGGAGATGGACAGGTGGGAAGGGAAATGGGCAGGATGGAAGGGATATTTTGAACATTTTGGGGGAAGTCACTGAAATCTGTGGAATTTACACTGGAACAAGAAAAGACGTGGAAGAGAAAGATCATGAAAAGGGTAGCTGAGATTACGGGTGTAGAATTCTATTACACTGGAGAAATTGAGCAGTTTATTGTAGAAAATGTCAGGCCAGAAGGAGAAAATGGCTGGTGTTTACTGGAAGCAGTTGTTCTGCTCTGGGATTTTCCTGAGGGATACTGGGTATATCCAAGAGCTGAGAATAAGGGGGATAAACAAGGACTAGTGACTGTTGGGACAGGCACTGTAAGATGATAGAAATATCCTATCTTGTGTGAAGAAACTTTACAGAGCTTTGTTATACAGGATATAATCATTCTAGATGGATGTACCCCAGTGACAGACAATGTCTGCACATACTGCAGGTACAGATGTCAGACACTGTCACTCTTTGTTTATCATGAGTAAATGAACTTTATTTTCTGAGTTGTTTTTTTAATTACCAATTACCATGAGAAAGAATTGTTGAATTTAACCTTTCATGTTGTTTAGTTAAATTACATTTATCTTCTCTAAACCTTCAATTTCATGAAACAGCACTTCTCTTTCCTTTATTCTGAACTGTAAAAGGAAATCATAAAGTCTCTGATCACTCCCCAGCCTAAAATATGCAAGGGGAACATTATGTGATCTCTTCCGTGCATTGATTTGATCTTGTTTCTGAACCCATTCACACTTTACTTGCCAAAAAGAGGTTCTTTTGCTATTACCTTTCCCCAAGGAATATTTTTAACCTTATTTTCTGCAAATCTGCAATGCACTCTTTTTGTGAAGTGACTTTTCCTCTTGAAAGGACATGTACTGTTTTCAGTTTTCACATTTTTCCATTGGTTTCTTTTTCTATTTTTAAAAAAGAAATAAAAATTGAAGATTTTCTTATAGATATAGAAGACTTGACTATCTGGGGATCTCAGGAGTAAAAAGGCAATCAAAATCAATTACACATTTTATTTTCTGTGGGGTTTTTTTTGGTTTCCCGAATGTATTTTGGTCATGCATGTGGCTGTTTTTTCACTGGGAGGGAAGCTGAGTGGTCCTTATATGAAATACTTTGGATAATCAATACTTGAGTCAATTCAGAATGTATCATCTGTGCATGTATAGCAGTTATGCAAGTGTTTGTGCTTTAACCCCAGCCGGTAGATTAGGCCCACGCAGCTGCTTACTCTTCCCCAACCAGAGGGATGGGAAGAGAACTGGAAGAGTAAAAGAGAGAAAATGCGTGGGTTGGCGTAAGACACTTCAGTAGATAAAGCAAAAGCCACACAAACAAGCAAAGCAAAATAAGAAATTAATTTATTGCTTCCCATGGTGTGGTGGTTTAAAAGTAAACCAGCAGGAGAACCGAATCCAACTCAAGAGAGAATATAAGTCAGAGTTGCAATTTACTAAAAGGATTACAATAAATACAGTGATGCAGAGAAAAAAAACCCCTGGTTTTAACCCGCAAAGACAGATGTATAACCCAGCGCCCTGGGACAAGAACAGTGTTTGTTACCACTGTGCTGAGCACCATGTGGTCCCCCTGAGGAAAAGAAAACTTTTGGTCCGGATAATGGTCACAGTTCTGTCAAAGTAATGATGACAGCCTTGTCAAGAGTGGCAGTTGCAGTCCTGTTGAAGTTCTGGTCTTCCTCTGGGTCTGACAAGTGGTACCTGAAGTCGCAAACCCCAAAGATTATATCTGCTCAGGTTCAGGTGCAAATGCCCAGTATCTCTCCTAGGGCAGGGAGTTTCACAATGGGTAATTTAACTGTATGAGTCATGGGGTATTTTTGGAATCTTTCATGGTCTAGGTCATTGCAGCTGCCTATTATGCCAGTCCAGTGTGGCCCATTAGCAGAGATGACCCCTTGGGCTGGGTGTGAAGGTGCTAATGCCTTTCTGGAGAGGAGTTATGACAGCTGAGTCATTGGTGTGAAGACAAAGAAACACTCCCCTGCCCAGTTTGTAGCCTGAGGTGTCAGGTGTGCCCTGGGCAGCTGCTGAAAACAATCCAGTATCAGCAGTCCATCAGAAATGACATAGAGGGTGTAGACCAGACAGTTTTAGTTATACCCACGTTGTGATAAAGTGGTCCCAGTCCCTGTAACTAGGACAATACTCAACAACATAGATATCTTCTCTTTATCACATTTATTTAGTACATATACTTTGAGTACTTGAGATTTCAAACTTCTGCTACAGCTTTATTCACAAGAGCAAAAAGTTTTGATACTTGCAGGTCCTAATACCCATGATGTGACTATACAATTGAGACAACAATTTATCCCTGTTCTAACAAAACAACACTTAGCTAATGTACTGGAATTAAATGAATTGAAGCTTTATCCATATAGCCCATTTATGTGACAAATACTTGAAGGCTTGACTTCCCCCAGGAAGGTACCTGTTTAGGAAAATCTTTTCTCAAACCAGATCCTTTCAGATCTGAAGACATACATTCCTTTTGTATTTATTTATTTCTTACAGAGGTGAAAGAGATAAAGAATGGAAATTGTTTCCATTTCAGATTTCAGAGATTGCACCATGCACTCCCTGTTGGGTATACAGTAAAGAAATGAGGCTTTGAGAGACAGTGTTTTTAGCTCTTGCTGTATTCAACAGAAACAGCAGTAGTTTCTGTTGTGTATAAGGCCACTTTGTTTGGATGATGTGAAGAGGACTTCCATTCTTCAGAAGTATGTGATAATGAAAGCATGTTTTAATCTAGGAGATTTAAGAAATAAAGGCATCTCTTGGAATTTCTGTTCTACTCCCTTCATGCTTCGACACCCTCTTCTCTCTTTTTTTTTTTCCCACTGAATGGGATGGGGTGTTTACTTCCTCACATTGTAACTGCCACTGCTTCTTTTCTATACTTTAATAGCATTGCAGAATATCAAGGCGGGGTGGGGGGGAAAGGGGAAGAGAGATTTCTCTATGGCCACTGGCATTCCTCTTGGGAAAATTCACTTTACCTGTTCTGGTTTCATTTCACCATTTTTCTCATAAGACTTTTTATATTTTCTCATCAAGTTTTCTGTATAGTCAGTTTCATCCTTTTTCCTTCCCATCCTGCCCATTACTTCTCTCAAAATTGTATTATAACAGTATAATTGCTTCAATCTCTATTTGCTTTATTTATTTTTACTAACTGTACTCTAACAATCCTTACAATGTGTTCATTTCTAGACTGTAGATTTATAATCTAGAGTCTTGTTAAAATAGCATGTCTGGATCACTGAATGGGTGGAGAACTTCCTATGCTTTTCTTAAGCTGATGCTTTCTTTCTTGCCGCTGTGACTGGGAGATAATTTGGGATACAAACTGTCAAGGTTCTGGAGTACATAAAAATAAACAACTTGTTTAGCAAAATGAAAAAAAAGGCAAGAAATACCTAAAGACACTTAAACTGCTTAATAAAATTCCATGTTTCCACCAATGTGTTTGAATGTTTACTCTTTCATAAGGCATATGTTTACTCTTTCAATTACAAAATATGTAATTGAAATTAAAATGCAAGACCTGAGAAAGTACTTATAAAATTCCACCGCTCTCTTTCTACTTATTTGATTTTCACTACTGTGATATTCATGCAGCCTGCAGCCTCTTTTTGTTCCCTGTATGTCCAATCACTTGAGAGTTGGACTCAGTGATCCTTGTGGGTCCCTTCCAACTCAGAATATTCTGTTATTCTTCATGAGAAGTAGGTGTTATTGCTAGGAGGTAGGTGTTTTCATTCCTATTTTATATATAGTTTCTTAGAATAAAGCAATTTAGGTGGGAGAAGCTGCAAAAAAATATTTAAATGACCTTAAAATTCTAGCCTACAGTGACGCAGAAAATAAGTCAGAATTTAAATGGTTCATATAGTTTACCTGATCTCTGCTTTCTGTCAGTGATAGTTCATCTGGTCTGATCTTATTCTTATAGGAAAAACTGTCTACTTGCTCCTCGTGCTCCTGACTCAAGCTGTGTTGATCAATTGTACTGGAAATTACTGTTGGGGCAGTAGGAGAAAAGGTCTGCTTGTAAAAAGCTCTTGTACTTCTGTTGTATTTTGCTATTTTATTACTGTGATTAATTTTGTATAGTTTCCTCTATAGTTAATATGATTACATTTATTCTAGCTTTTGAGAGATTATATACTCAGAGATATTTCCTCTATTTAAAATAAGAAAACTATGATTTTTGAATTTTTTCAGTGGGTCCATTGTACCATTCATTAAAATTCAAGGCTGATCTACTGTAGAACTCTCAGCAATGGTATATTATGCAAATACCAGCATGTTGAACACAGCACAGCTACTTTTGAAAGAATGAGCTAGGTTTTCCACAAAATGGAAAAATGGTGGTGAAAAATACAGAAAAAAACAAAGTATATTACTACGCTTTAAAAATGCATGCAATAAGAGAGTTTTTCTTTTCTTTGATAAATAAAGTTTTAAGCTAAGTTTATGCTGGCTCTTGCTTGTTAGTGCAGGGTCATGGCAAGATGAAGAGATGTGTCAATGAATTGAGCATAAGGGCAGAGATGAGTATTCATCTAGTCTCCAGCCTGTGACAAGACACAGGCGTTTGCAAGAAACTGTGATTCCTAAATAAGAATGGAACTGTAAGTACAGTATCTTCCAAATTACTGAATTACACACCTTCTTATGTGAGTGGTTTTAGGGGCTAAATTGGGATTGTAGGCTAGAATAATTAAAAGGCCAGGCAAGTGTAAAGGATCCAAACAGAAAGCTTGTCTAGAGGCAATAGCAGTGAGAACAAATTAAGTTGTCAAAAAACAGATGATGCAATTTTGTTGGCTATGATTAATAGTGAAAAATTTTGAGAAGGAAAATGGGCTCATCTTAGCAATGTGAAGAGTGAATTAAAAAGTACTGTTTTATGTTGTGTTTACCTACATGTCTGACCTCTGACATGATGAATATCTGTAAATCTGGCTGGAGGGTTTGGGAGTGATATACATCTTATTCATCTAAATACAGTCACCCTATCTAGTTTGTTTTTGAAAGGTTAATGATTCTAGTGATTGGATTAGGTGGGAAAAATGCTCTCTTGGACAAAATGTGCTGGTCTTCCTTACACTGCTGTGTAACAGGTGGACTCGGGTGTGTAGGCTTGGGGGAATCATCTCCCTCCCCTTTTCAGAGGTCTTTTGTATGTCAGTCAGGACCTTAAAATGCCACAGAGAGGCCACAGAGAGGTGGAAATAAAGAAGACATAGATAGTTCTTAGGAGATAATTTATTAGATGACTTTGAACCTTTTTCTACTGGTTCTTGAATGATTAGTGAACAGAATGTGATTAGTACCCATATTTTTCATTATTTATAATAATTAGTTGAATGGTTTAGGAGGATATGAGGATAGGGGTATAAGGCTGTCAGTCTGTGGATTTGCTTCTGAATGACTCTCTGAAATTACTTCTTTAAAAGAGATGTTAACTGCTAATAACATGCTATTTCTTCTGGCTCACCAAGGGCATGGGGTTTTTTTTTACATTCCTGGACTGGAGAACTTCCACATCTTTTTCGATGATGCTCTTCTTCTCTCAGCACCTCATATTGAAGTACTTACGTGCACATACCATCAGTGCTTTTCCCTTTATTACCTTGGGGTTTTCTGCAAATACGCTAGTGAACAAGCAGTTTTTTCCTCATGGACATACATCAGTATTGAAAAGAGTTCAGAAATGTTACCTATTTCAACAATGGTTCATGATTTTTAAAAAACCAAATAAACCCCAAAAAACTTACTTGGTTTGGCACTCTGCTTGAAACTTCATATGACAGAAAGAAATCAACTACTTCAAGTATCTTTGACAGTCACCAGAGTTATCAAAATCCCACATGGTGTTATGCACTAGCCATGCCTCTCCTCCACCAGCATTACCTGGGGATCTAAGTGATATGAGAAGTTCAAAAAGGAAACCTTGAAGTTTCAAGCAGAGTGCCAAACCTGCCATCTTTTTATTAACTTGATCAATGATCCAGGTGTTTTACTAGCAGCTGCTCTGGGAGAATAGGCACATTATGTAGCTGACTCTCTACAAACAATGGGCACTGTAGATCCCAGTGGGGAAATTGCATTAGCTCTGCATGGAATTATATAAAGGGAGAGATTTTTTATCTCCAGTCAGTGGCTTATAAAGTTACTAGTGTACTCATGCACACTAGTTACACCCTTTGTAATCAGTTCCTGTGTATTTTCATAATTAATTATTATTCATTTGCTGAGGATCTTGTTAGGTTTGTTTGTTCTGAATTCCCTTCAAGAAGGATCAGTCACAGAAAGTGACTTTGAAGGGCATGAAGATATTTCCAAATGTCCAAAACTCAGAGCCTGCTCTTGCTCTCTGGATGTTTTTTCAAAGCTTTATAGACAGGCCTATTCCCTCTACACTGTCACATTGGTTGATCAGGTGTTATCCTCTGAGCCTGTCAACAGACTTGTCCATGGATTAGGATAAAGTTACAGGTATTGGAGGAGTTTCAACTCTCAGTAACTGACCAGCTTTATTCTATACAGCTCAGAAAGTTCAAGACAAGGAATCCTCAGGTTACTAATACCATTGTTTTATATCTTATTGCAGTCAACTTTGTGTAATGAATCTTTTTCAAAATAAAGATAGAGTCATAGTATCAAATGCAGTCAATATTTGGTATCACAGTTGTTACAATCTGCTAAATTATTGCAGAAAGAATTTTTATATTCAAATGTTCCCTTGAGCAAAATTAAAACTCATACAAGTTAACTGTTGATGCCAAAACTGCTTTTATTAATTGCTAAGAGATGCAAAGAGAAAGAGTTAAAAATAAGAAAAGGTTAGAAAATGCTAAGATTACTTTTTAGAAGCATAGAAAAAGATTACCACCAAAAACTACCTATTCGTCCAAGCTGACTTGTGGAGTGGGGGGGCAGAGGGAGAGAAAGAAACAGTTTTCGCCGGTTTTTTTTCTCTGGCTCCACCGCTTTTCGGTGATGTTATCTCTTTAGCTGCAGGGGGTCTGGAATGCAGCCAGGATGTGGGCTTCTCCGCAGCTCACGCCGTCACTCACACCGGCTCAGAAATAGGGTTGGGGTGGAAAAAACTCACGTGAGTAGCACGGAGGGGCCCGGTCCAATTCCAGACGGCAGAGGTTCAGTCTCTGATGATGCGCAGGCAGTTTTACGGCGGCAGAAGAAAAGAAAAGGTGAGGGCGAGGCGGAGACAAGATTTTTCAGCTGGTATAGCCAAACTCTCTTGCTCACTCCTCTTTCCCCGGTTTTCCCAAATTTCTCTTTAGCTTTTATAGTGTTCAGGGAGGTAGTCTGTGGTGTTTTGGTACGTAGCCCTGTTCAGATGTTCACAGAGATATGATAAGGATGGACAATACCAGGATCCTTTGGCAGGAAAACTCCCGTGGGAAGACTCTGGTGAGAACTTCTGGTGGAAAACTGACACAGAAGTTTTGGTAGGAAGTTTTTGACAGGCAGAAACAATGGCGAAACATAATTTTTGGATTTGTATGTTATCTGTCTGTTACAACAGTGGAGGGAATTTGTTCTTCTGACAGCCAATGAACTTGTCATCAGTGATAATGGCTTTTTTTGTTACAACTGTCTTGTCACTGGATTACAGTTTGAGCCACATACATCCTGCTATTTACTTGACGTGAAATTTATATCCAGTAATTCTTAAGGACACATAGTACATAGTTAAGAGTTAGGTATTACAACTTGTGTAAGTAAGGGTTTACACTTAAGAGTTTCTGGTGCTGTCACAGGTTAGATTATCACTCAAAATCTGCTCAGGCACCTTTTTAATTAAAAAAAAAAAACACAAAAAAGAAACATAAACCTCAAACATACCAAGAAATTAATAATGTCACCATAAGACAGCTAATTCCTTAGTAATGATCATAAATTCTGGTCTCTCTGCAGCTGAAGGGATGAGGACCAGGATCCCCATTTTGTATTTTCAAGATGATTAAAATCACCTTTGTACTGCATTTTCCTTTCATGTTCACTGCTTAGGGAAGTGCAGAGGTTTATTTTAAAGTACAGGAACTTCATCGTTTTTTTCTAAGAAGAAAGAGGTCAAAAGATTTATTTTGAGGTTTATTTTTAATCCTGGGACCAGCTCCTTGACCTAGGAAAGTCATTTGCCTACCCTCCTCTCTGTGGAAGACTGACTTACCAGCACCATCTCATTGAGATTGGTGGCTGCCTCTTGTTTCCATGCTGACGCACCATCCTTGTTCAGGATCAGCAGGGACCGAACAGTCTTGGAAGGTGGAAGGATTTGTTCATTAACCAAGGGAATTGCAACAGGAAGCAGCTGGGGGCTAGATAGTTGTAAGTCTGCTCTACCACATGATCAAAAGTACTAAGCAATTGGCTTGACGTATATCTTAATGCAGTGTGTATGAAGATGAATTTTTTCCAACTGTACTTATTTTTCCTTTGTTTTTAAATGAATTGCTAATCTTTGTCCAACACTGCAAGACTGAATGGGTAATATGAAAACAGGTATCTCTCTAAGGGAGATATTTCTATGGAATTTAGAGAAAGAAAAATAAATGTTAGTTAAATCTGTGCTTAGTCTGGTGTTTTCAGTGGTGCCCTTCTGTTCTCTGATGATTTGTGGAATACACAGTGTTTCATGTTGTAGATAACTCCAGCTCAAAGCTGGGACATGTTGGTTTTAATAAAATGCTTCTAAGCCGTAGAACCATTTAACATCTGGAAAGCAAGTTGTTAAAAACATAAAGTACATCTAATCCTGTGAGCTGCTCAAAGACTAGAAGAGGAGCTTTTTCTCTGTAGAGTGCTTTAAAGTTGTGAGCTGCTGAGACATTTAGCCCAGTGTGCTATTCAGGTTGTCAGGGTCATCTACCAGGTCCTGGATGAAAATGAATATAGCATTGTCTATCATGTTCTTCATTTAACATATGTATAACTAATATATTGTAAGAACATCAGAAAATGAGTGTAAGAATAAATATTCTTTTTAAGAATGCATAAATAGAAAATGCAAGAATATATGAACATATACAATGAAAATTTTCCCTGCATGTATATTATTTTCCTGGTTCATGAAAAGGGCTTTGATCTTCTCAGGCATATGTTGGTAGTATGTGGATTCAAACCCATTAGTTGGCCAGTATGATATTTTTTATTCTTATTCTAGCAAAGAGCTGAAAATTGAAAGCTTTTGACTTGGCTTTATTAAGCAGTAATATATCACTTCCAAACCCTCCAGCCAGAGTTACAGATATTCATCATGCCAGAAGTCAGACACAATATAAAACAGTATTTTCAATTCATCGTTCATATTGCTGAGCCCATTTTCTTTCTCAAAATTTTTCTTTTCACTATTTTATTAATCATGATAGCCAACAAAATTGCACAACCTGTTTTTTGACAAGTTTCCTAAGCTGTTTTCAATGCTATTGCCTCTAGACAAGCTTTCTGTTTGCATCCTTTCAACTTGCCTGGCCTTTCAATTATTCTTAGCCTACAATGCCAAGGATGTCTTGACAGATAATGAAGAGGGGCACTTGCAGTGGTGGCTTCTCAGTCCTATTTTAGCTACAGAAAGTGATCCGTGGGCTTAAACTCTTTCTCAGTTGCTTACAGAGGGAGGGTCAAAGTAACAAGATTCACTATTCAGAAGGCTCTGTAAAGTCACTAGAGTTAGGTAAGAGGAATATATCCCATACAGATGAGTGAAGTGGCATGTACCCCATCAAATGCAGCAGGCTTAACTTACTTAGAGCTCTCTGGATACTTACAAATACCTCCTCTTTCCCACTCTAATTCCATCTTCTACTTTTGAGTGAGAGTTTTTCCTTACTTCTTTGGGACTTTGATGTTAGCCCCTTTTTTTTACACTGGCTGTGGTGTTGATGGGATTAGAAAGTACATTACTGGTTGTTTCATTATGCTGTCCTAATAACATATTAAATAATGTGCTCTATTAAACTTAGTTGTTATTAAAATCTTGCAGTAGTTACTAATTTAATCAAAACTGTTAGGAATTCATGTTCTTGTTTGTCCAAACAGTCTTTGACAATTGATCAGAAAGTCAATAATGACTGTTCACTCCATTATAACAGAGCCTTTATTAATTTTTAAAAATCAGTTGGTGTGAGAGTGGTTTTTGAAATGTGATGATGATAATGGAGTTTTTTAGAATGGGAGACTAGAAGAAGAGCTTGATATCTGTTTTGCCATTGATTTGCTAGGTGACCTCAGCAAGCTGCTTTTTTTCTGGAAAGTATCTCTAAAAATAGTGCTGTCAGATCTATGGGTGTAGATCTGAGTCCTGTGATGAGTGGCTGAGGCCCCTGGAGTTGTTTAATCTAGGGAAAAGGAGGTTCAGGGGAGACCTTATCACTCTCTACAATTACGTGAAAGGAAGTTGTAGCGCGGTGGGGGTCAGTCTCTTCTCCAAAGTAACAAGCAATAACACAAGAGCTATTTAAAAGATGTGTAGATGTTGCACTTAGGAACATGGTTAATGGTGGACCTGGATGTGCCAGGTTAATGTTTGGATTCAATGATCTTAGAGACCTTTTCCAACCTTAAATGAATATATGATTCTATTTACCTGCTTCTTAACTTTGTCAGTGGTGAGATGATTCTAAAACTGAGTGTTTTAAGCTTACTAAAAAGAAATGCCTTATGAAATTGAAGGTTGTGTGAAGTTTTATGTGCTGTAGAGCACTAGCTTGAGACATGTCAGGGGACAACAAAGTACACAGCAAGGTGTATAGAGCTGATGGAACATCTCAGGACAGGTGCAGTTTTGCAGGTACAATTAAACTAAGACACTTGAAATTTCCTGTGTCTTTATAAAATAAAGTGACCCCTTATTAATTAGAATTGTAATTAAAGCTTTTTTTATCCAAATTGAAATATATAGTGACTTCAGCATTAGTTGTTACTTGTATGTAAGAGATGATTGTTTATGCTATCATAAGGAAAATCAAGAAGCCATAAGCTTGATGGCATCAAAAAAGAAAAAGACGATCCACTTATGCCAATAATGAAAACATCCACAGTTCTATTAGGGGGGATTAAAAAAATGCAGAAGACATAAAACTCTTGGTGAATGGAGTTAAAAAGGAACTTCCCTCACCTATACTTTATTCTCTAATTGCACAGATGCATGCATTTGTTTTCCAGAGAGTCACAGGTTGGTAAAGGTTTAAAGGGACTTCTGGAAACCATCTATTCCAAATCCCTGTTCAAGGAGGGCCATCTAGAGTAGGGTCCTCAGGTCTATGTCCATAAGCCTTTTGAGTATCTTCAAGGATGGAAATTTTTTAAATAAATTTCACAAATACCAGTAAAATTACAGCATGAAAGTCATGAGAACTACTTGCTTTAGCTGTGAAACATCTTCCTATAATCAAAGCTAATGCCACATCACAGATTTATTATGGCAGTCCCTCTGTTGCTGCAAAAATCAGGGCATTCAGAAGCAGAAATTTCTGTAATACTGTTAAATGGACCCTTTTGCTCTTTGCTTCCTAGTAAACATTTTAAAATTGTCATCAAATTGGAGGAGTGATATAACTTCTCATGGCAGTGAATTAAATGTTATTGTTGAAAATGGAAGACACAGACACAGCCATAAGAATGTGAACACTGAATATAACACCATAGATCATACTGATGTCTAAAACATAATTTGCAAAATCTGCTTTTATAGCAATTTAACTTTAGAGTTCACAAAACACTCCACAGAGAGGATTCTACTCTTGCTACTGTTAAGCAACTGAAGAAACTTTCTAGCCATGTCCAGACACCTTGGGGAGCATTCAATATACTGTGTAGTCATTTTTCATGCCTAAGTGAAGCAGAAATAACTTCACTGCAGTCAGTGAAATGACACAAATAAAACTAGTGCTGGAAAGGGGAGAACCAGGACTATTTTAGTTTGATTTTTATGGTTTTCATTAAAAACAGTACCTCAGTAATTGTGACATCAAAAGTTTTTACCCTTTTTAATATTCATGTAGGAGGTAAGGGAATTTATGAGCTAATTCCAAAGCTTTCATACTGAAGAATCTTTGCATGTTTCTGATTATACTTTCAGTAGAGACCTGGTTTAGGTCTCTGCACTTGAAAGTAATCTAAGACTTTGTGTCATAAACCAATCTTTTGATTATTTATTATAATCACCAAAGAACTCAGCGCTTTTCTCTTTTGGGGAATACTTTTTGTTACACCTTTCTGTTTTGTTGAATGACTTGTTGTCAACTCTGAATTGTATCTGAGATCCAGAAATGGCCTTTCTTTGGTTCAGTACAAAGTACACAACAAAACTTCTGTGCCTGGGAAAAACAAAAAGTCTTTTACTTTTCTCTCACTTGTGTTTTTCAAGAAAAAATACTGGAATATTTTGAACATCCATAAATTCTCCTGACAGGTCATCACGTATATGGATTTGGGATAATCTAGGCCTTTTGACTACAGAGAATGTAAGATAGCGGAATAAAAGGGGACGTCATCAGCAGGGGTCAGAATCAGCATTTCACTACATCTCTTCACCCTTCTCCAAGAAAACATGTATGCTAGAGTTATCCAAAATTGTTTTAGAGAAGGATGAGAAAAGATGGAAGAGAGTTTGTTTTCAGCTTTCATATATTATGACAAAAAGATTCTAGGACAATAAATAGAACGATAGTGCTGAAAGTGTTTTTGTAGAGCCAATCACTGAGAAGTTAGGAGTGCCAGCTATATTTTTCTATGCAATTTTATTTTTTGCTTCCTTGTATGTGTCCATTATTGTTTGCAATTGCATGCCGACAAGAACTTAAAATCTATTTGTCATAGTCCTCCCTTATTCTGTAAGGGAGGTGGTACAGCTGAAGTTGAATAGAAAACTTTCATTTTTTTCTGTAATTTCCTTTTTGTGGGTAGGATAAAATTATGAGTTTATATAAAACTATATCCCAGGAATAAAAAAGAAAATAAATTCATCTGATATTTAGGCCTAATTTCCACTTATTAAAATACATATATAGAATTAGTAGAGAAGGAAGCTGCGGTATACTGGAAGAACAGAAAGAATTAATTAGACTTTTGGCCTTGTTTTGGCTAAATTTCTTTATCCTATCCTTAGCCTCTTTCATCTGAATATCTGCAAATATAAATAGGTTTTATGATGATACTCCTACCTTATCCTGATTTCAGCTGGGTCTTAGACAAAAATGTCCTCAGTTCTTCAGTTAGTGTCACCATGCACTATGAATTTGAAATTTAATGAGTGATTAGATGAGAAAGAACCACAGAGTCAGTCTTCTTTTACTGTATAGCGTATTAGTCACCCACAGGTCACTTTAATTATTTCTGCTCATATTGTACATGTCCTAAGTGTAAACATAAATTGCCAATTTCCGGATTGCTATTCTGACCTATTACTACTTCTGACAGGGACACAGGGAAATCTTAAACATTTCAGGAGAAAAATGTAGGGGTAAAACAAGACCCTTCAGGAGTACTCATAGGCACCTGTACTTATGCTTAGCATGAAAGAACAAACCCCAAGATCTTACAATAATAATGTGGCCTGGGAAATATGTAATCTAGTATTCAAATAAACCCAAACTCACAGATTATAGCCCTAAACCGTTTAGAGTTAGGTATGTCATAGGGGTGTGTGTGCACTGCTTCAGTTTTGAAAACCAGTAGTTTGGTAGTATGGTCATATTAGTGAATAAGGCTTGGATTGATGAAAACTCTATTCCCATTTCATCCAGGATTTTCCTCTTTCATGCAGTCAGTTAGTCTGGTCTTATATCCTAACTCTCCATGTTTAAAATTAGTTTAGTGACCTCATCATAGGATAGAAATAAAAAATCCTCCAATGTTTGTTGAAGATGCTCATATCCAGTCATGCTGAAGGCTATTTAAGAGTTTGTATAAAAAATTTTGTGTAAACCACGCGTTTTAATACCTCTAGGTATTATAGAAGGTAATACCTCTAGCTATTACACAGCAGAAGCTGTGTAATCAGTTTTCAGTCAAGGCAAAATACCTCACAGATTTTCGTAGTTGCCACCCTAAACTGTTACTCATGGCTAAATTTTTCAAACTTACGCCATGTCCATGAATAACTTCAGTGTTGCAAAAATTTCAGGCTCAGATGTATTTGACTCTGTTCCTTCTTTCCCTGTTGGACAGAAACAAACTCATTTTAGTTTTTAGAAATTTCTTTTCATATAATGCACTTAGGTGAATAAATTGTTTTTTGTCTACCAAAAGTAATGTGTGGATTTTCTTGAAGTCATTTTCTCTTGTGCTCTGGAAAATAAAATTATTCCACTGTTAACTCAACTTGAGAATTATTGCCAGTTCCTACAAATGCTGCCAGACACCGAGTCTAGGGTGTTGTATGATTGAACCTTGGCTCCACCAGAAACAAAAATGCTCACTCCCATCACTGGATCAGCTTCTACAATTTTTATGTAAACCGATTTCTGATGTTGTAGGCCACCCTAAACAGTAAATGAAAACTCACAATTCATAGTCTGTTTCCTCAAAACTAGACTGAGAGCAACCCTGTTTTACCATCTGTTGGCCTAAAACCAACTCTTATTCTGAACTGTTGTTAGTGATGACAGGCAGATTTATTATTTCCCACAAATCTCATTTAACAAAATTAGTAACCAAACAACTTCAAGTGATTTCTTGGTGTAAAGAATAATGAGTTAGTAAAAATCCTTTTCACCATATTATTTTGATTATTTATACAGATATGTCAGGCTTAGCAAACAAGAAGTATGTTACTTTTTATAATCATAGTGTTGCGCTCATTCATATTAAGCAATCAAGAGTGGCTCTAATGGATGATACATTGGTTGTTGTCTTTTTTAAAAAAACCTCTTGCTTTCATGAGATTATTGTGATTATTTTTAAAACATTGTTACTAGGCTTTAAATAGGGTATTTGAATATTTATTCTATTGATCCAAATTATTAAAAGCATCCTTTGTCTGAAGCATAATTTTTAATTATCTTCAGTGGTTATGTATATTTAATAAGTGCTCTAGCTAAGACATGCACTTATCCCACACAGTAGTTGCCATGAAGTTTTGGTTGTTAGTGATGCCTTATTAAGACTCTTTGGCTGACTATTACTTTGCATCTGTAGGATGCTTTTCCTTCAGATCCAAAAAAATAATTCATCATGGCTAGGCTTCGCTAATGAAGATTTGGGGAGGGCTTTACCCACGTTTGTTACAAGCGCGCTGGTGGCTAAAAAGGCCAATATGAGATAGGCACATCCGGTTGCAAAAGGCACAGCAGAAAGACTCCTTAGGTGGTATATTCTGCAAGACACGGTTCTCTCTGCGTTGTCTTTTCTCCTCAAGAGTGATCCTGCGTGTTTTCTCAAAAGCATCAGCAGCGTTATAGATGGTGTGTCTCCAGGCCTCCCAATTGGAGGCCAGAGTAGACCAGTTATGTTGATCAATATGGCCAAGGCTGAGATGTTGTTTCAGGGAGTCCTTGTATCTTTTCTTCGGGGCTCCTCTCTTGCGGCAGCCAGTGGCAAGTTCACCATAAAGCAGGATCTTAGGGAGGCGGTGGTCCTTCATCCTTGAGACGTGCCCTGCCCAGTGCAGCTGTGTTCTCAGCAACATGGCCTTAATACTTGTGACTGCTGCTTGTTCTAGAACAGACGTATTAGTCACATAATCTGATGTTTAGGATTGTACGGAGGCAGTTGATGGAAGCGTTCTAGGAGTCGCAGGTGGTGGCGGTAGATGACCCATGATTCAGATCCATATAAAAGAGTAGACAGCACAATGGCTCTGTAAACACTGATCTTGGTACTTTTCTTCAAGGGTTTATTTTGCCATACTCTTTTATGAAGCTTTCCGAAAGCACTATATGCCTTTGCTAACCTGTTGTCGATCTCTCCATCAATCTTACCATCCGAGAAGATGAGGCTGCCTAGGTAATTAAACTGCTGGACTGATTTGAGCTCTGATTGGCCAATGGTGATATGGAGATGATGGGGGACTTCCTGAGGTGTTGGTTGATAGAGAACTTCTGTCTTCTTTAGACTGACTTCCAGACCAAAGAGCTCAGCAGCGTCTGCAAAGCAGGATGTTAAATGCTGCAAAGCTGCTTCTGTGTGGGTGACAAGGGCGGCATTATCAGCATAAAGCAGCTCCCGGACAAGATGGTTTAGGGTCTTAAAATGGGCCTTCAGTCGCCTTAGGTTGAATAGGCTTCCATCAGTATGATATTAATTGTAGATACCATCCTGATCATCGAGGTCTGCAGTGGCCCTTTGGAGCATCATGCTGAAAAAGACAGTGAATAGGGTTGGTGCAAGAGCACAGCCTTGTTTCACACCATTGGTAATTAGAAAGGGCTCAGAAAGTGCATTGCCATATCTGCTCTGGCCGTGCTGATCCTCATGGAGTGAGATGATCATTTTAAGGAACTTGGGGGACAACCTAAACATTCCAAAATCTGCCATAGACCTTTTCTGCTCACAGTATCAAAAGCCTTGGTGAGGTAAACAAAAGTTACATAGTGTCCTAGTTAGAACAGCTGGGACCAGTTCATCACTGTATGGGTGTAACCCAAAACTGTGTATTCTATAGCCTTCCATGCCATTTCCCAGAAACTGTTATCAATAGACCATTTATACCATCTGCCCAGAGCAGCCTGACTCCTCAGGCTATAAACTGGGTGTTAAGAGGCCTGCCAGATAGGAGGATGCTCCTGTCCTCACACCCATTGTGAAATTCCCCACCCTGAGAGAGGTACTGGGTATTCCTGCCTGGAGGATATATAATCTTGGGGTCTTGGAACTTTTTTAACCACTCATGGGACCCAGAGGAAGACTGCAGACCACCACTCTCAACTGGACTGCAGACCACTACTTTCAACCATACTGCAACCACCACTCTCAACCGGACTGCAGTCACCACTCTTGGCCAGACTGCAACAGCACTCTCACCAACAGGTTTTCCCCTCTCCTTTTACTTTGGACTCAGGGGGCCCAACGAACACCACTCTGTTCATGCCCCAGGTGCTGGGTTATACATTTGGGTTTTGTGGGTTAAGACCAATTGTTTGTCTGTATAATCGTACTTACTGTATTATTTTATTAAATTGTTATTCTGACTTATAATCTCTCTTTTGAGTTGGGTTCATTTCCTCTGCCAGTTTACCTTTAAACCAGCACACATAGAGACCTTTGTTCTGTTCTCTACACTTCTCTTGCAGTTGTCTGAGAACAAATACCATGTCTGTGGTACTCCTGTTGGCTCTGAAATCATCACTGATTATGATCATTGGTGATGATGATGATGAAACTGGTAAACTCTTCCAGCAGTTTATTTTGCAACTGAAGACTACAGTGCTCAACCAAAGGTTAATTAGGGTGGGCCATAAACAGTAGCTTGGAAAAGGAAGAGAGTGGAGATGAGATGTTTTGCTCTATTCTATATTTTGACCTGGAGTTTATATGCTTAGTTACCTTACTGCAGCAGAGCTGAACTGGTCTGACCAGTCCAAAAATTCCTTTGTGGTAAGCCTGTACAGAAATTTGATGTGATTCTAGGTTTGGATGTTATGAGATTGGGAGTAGACATATCTCAAAATAATCACTGTTTTAGCAGCATGACAAATTTCTTCTCAGAAAAACCCCGTTCCCATTGTTTGAAACTTGAGGAACTGTGTGAATTTATGGAGATGTTTACTTGGGGGAAAGGAACAGAGTAAAAAGGGCAGCAATTCCTGAGTTAACATTGCTTTGAGTCTGTGGCATCTTGTTCAAGTCTGTACCCTTTTCAGAGTATCTAGATCTGCAGTTATGCATATGTGCATGCATATCATAAAATTACCCTGTACCCAAAGGCCCATTGTCATAAGGGAAGATGGTGAATTATTGCTTTAAGTCCTGAGTAATATGTAGTGATTAAATGACCTAATAAGAAATACTAATTTTGTATGAAGCAGAAATTTTTATTCTCTCCATCATGACTATACATGCATTATAGTTTAAATAGAGTTCTTAGGGGAAAGAATTATTTGCTTGTATTGTGGGAAATGGAGAATTCCATCTATTGAGCTTTTTTGCAACTTTTAGTAAGGTATATTGCCATTAAAATTATTTTAAATATTAAACATAGCAATTACATTTCAGACTGTATTTTAAACTTAATATGATGGAATATTTTTCCCTAAAGAGTGTCAAACTACCATTGATACCTTTTCTAAATAGGTCATTGAATTCTAGGAGACATACACGACTGAATAAAATTATGAGCTGTTTATAGTATGGATATACTGCTACAGAGTATTCCTTAGAAATGAGTTTTAAAATTGTGTGATATGTAGTTAATATGCTTTTTACTCCATCTACATTCCAGAGTAGTGTATTTGAGAATACGTTTTACCAAAAAAGCTGCTTTGTTTGGTTTTGTGAGAAGTTGGGAAGCAAGACAGGTTAAATGTCTTGAAAATTAAAAGATAAATTAGACTTTCGTACCAAATTGTCCAAGTGATAAGGATTCAGCTGTTCTCAGGGATTTAAAGGTTTATAGTACATTCTAATACTTTGGAAAATTAAGTCACTTAAATCAAGGGTTTCATAGTGTTAGTCAGACGCTTTCTAAAAATATTCTTGACTTTGTAGGCTATGGCAAAGCCCTCTCACAGAAGTATCTAAGTACTTTCTAGCAGTTTCTTAAATGATATCATTAACATTTTTTAAAGTTGCAGTAATAGTTCCATCATCATCATCATCATGGCTAGGCTTCACGAATGAAGATTTGGGAAGGCTCTATCCACATTTGTTACAGGCACGTTGGTGACTTATGAGGTCAATACGAGACAGACATATCCGATTGCAAAAGGCACAGTAGAAAGACTCTTTAGATGGTATATTCTGCAGAACACGATTCTTTCTGCGTTGCCTTTTCTCCTCAAGAGTGATCCTGCGTGTGTTCTCAAAGGAGACAGCTGCGTTATAGATGGTGTTTCTCCAGGCCTCCTGATTTGAGGCCAGAGTAGACCAGTTATGTTGATCAATATGGCCAAGGCTGAGATGTTGTTTCAGGGAGTCCTTGTATCTTTTCTTCGGGGCTCCTCTCTTGCAGTAGCCAGTGGCAAGTTCACCATAAAGCAAGATCTTAGGGAGGCGGTGGTCCTTCATCCTGGAGACGTGAGTAATAGTTGTACCATAATAATAATGACCTCTGTTCTATTTTATGTAATGCAATGGCGACAATGCATCACCATAGTTAGCAGTGGTTAAATTTGGGACAAGAATAATGTGGAGGGTTTGTATGGGATTTAAAGCGATTCTTAAAATGCTGAAATGTGTGCAAACAAGTTGGTTACTAGGAGAGTTTCATGACAAGTAGGTTCTGACTTGGCAGGCTAGGAAAATGTTTTTTTTCCCCTGAATCTTTCACTCTGGAAGTATGACAGAGAAATAAAGGAAATTGTTCATTTACCTCTTGAATTCTCTTTTATTTTGCTCGTCTTTTCTGTTAATGGACAAGAGAAATCTTTTTCTCAGTCAGTGATAATGAAAGACATCTTGAAATAGAGTTTTCTTCAACCTATACAAAATGGGTCTTTTCCAGCTCAGAGACATTAGTTTTTCTTTATGTAACAGAAAAGAAAATGTATGTCTCCCAGAAAAAAAATTAATACAGAGAAGACTAATTATCAGCTGTGTATGTCTTGCTGCTTTAACCTGTAGGCTTTGTCATTAGGATGGGAGGCTGGAGACAGATTACAACTGAAGAAGTGTAGTGTCAGGAATGATGCTGGGAAAATGCAGTGATAAACACCTCATGTTTAGGAGTACAAGAACTCAATACCCACTCTTAGCAGTACAGTACAAAAGAGAACATAACTTCTTGAAACCTATGAAGAAAACTGTGTAAAAGTGTCAACAGAAAGAGCATATGTAAAGAATAGATAACACAACCAGTTTGGGAAGCTTTTATCCCTTTTTGCTAGTGCCATTCCTGAGTCAATTGATTGCAGCAGGTTATTGCTGATGACTTTCCAGTAGTAAACAGCTATGGTGATGAATGTTACACCCAATAAAGACTGGTTTCATGTGGCTTTGTGGCCTGTTATTAGACAACAAAACATCCAAAACATTGCAGACTTTTTTATGTCTTTGAAGCATTCACAGTGTCACCCCTATTTGGTAGCCATGAGGTCTAGTAAAGGTTGTGCTAATACTGATAACTTTCTTACTCTGTTTCTGTATACAGCTACTTAGCGTAATAAAGATTTCAACTTCATTGAAATTGTCTAATTGTTTGAAAAGTTATTCAAGGGGGTGATGTCACCTGTTTATAAGCACCTGTGTTTTAAAAGGAAAAGGATAGTGTCTTTAACAGACCATTTGGAGAAAAGTCAAAACATTTGAGAGCTGAGTCTTTTTTAAGGTTAATAACCTACCTTTTTTTGATTCAGCTCTTTTTGGTGAACCAATAAAATATGCTTCCTGTCATCATGATCTTTGTGGTTTGTAGCTTTAAAACCTCATGTCTGCAGCATCAGTGATTGCACTCAGATTGGTGTTCCAGGACAAAAAGGAGTAAACTATTTATAGATCTGTGTTGTTCCCTCAGCTCACACGGGCCTTCTTGGTATCTAATTGCTTGGCTAACTGGTATGTGAGGCATCTCCTGCGTGGCTAATAAATTCACCCCTCCATTAGGTACATTTCTTTGGCCTGTCTGTCCAAAATATTATGCTTGCTTACCTTCTTCCTTGATCTTTCTCATGCTGATTCTTTTACCTTAAATTTATATAACTTTTGATTATTTATATTTATATATAAATAATATAAATATATAAATATATATAAATAATATAAATATAAATAATATAAATAATATAAATAATATAAATAATATTGATTATTTATATTTATATTATAATATAAATTTATATTATTTTGATTACGCTGCCTCCGCTCAATCTTAAACATCCACTGGGCAGATTATGTGACCAACACATCTGTTCTTGAGCAAGCAGCTGTCACAAGTATTGAGGCCATGTTACTGAGAACACAGCTGCGATGGGCAGGACACGTCTCCAGGATGAAAGACCACCGCCTCCCTAAGATCCTACTCTATGGTGAACTTGCCACTGGCTGCCGCATGAGAGGAGCCCCGAAGAAAAGATACAAGGACTCCCTGAAACAACATCTCAGCCTTGGCCATATTGATCAACATAACTGGTCTACTCTGGCCTCCAATCGGGAGGCCTGGAGACACACCATCTATAACGCAGCTGTCTCCTTCGAGAACACACGTAGGATCACTCTCGAGGAAAAAAGGCAGCGCAGAAAGAACCGTGTATTGCAGAATACACCATCTAAGGAGTCTTTCTGCTGCGCCTTTTGCAATCGGATTTGTCTGTCACGTATTGGCCTCATAAGCCACCAACGTGCCTGTAGCAAATGTGGATAGAGCCTTCCCAAATCTTCGTTCGCGAAGCCTCGCCATGATGATGATGATGATTATTAAAGCCCATAGCTTTAATGACAGTATCTGTCAACATTGACCTTCAGACTCCTTGACTGTTAGAAAGTTAGGAACATGTTTAAAATTAGACACACACTCTGCACACATGTAGCTGATTATTTTTGTCTCTTGCATTTATCCTCCTTGGACTCTAGTCCATACTGACTTCTAAAGATCTTACACGTTTTCTTTTATAATAACTTTTTAAATGTATATAACGCCTTAAAGTATCAACAATATTTGGTATAAGTCCTTACTCTTCTGAGAGGAAAGTCAGTGTTGAATTTCAAAAGAAACTGGCATCACTGTGTGGAAAATATTAAACTTGAGAGGGGACTAGAGAGTCCTGCTACCACTGTCCTTCACAGAAGTGCCCTGCCTTTTGCTTGTGTTGGGTTTTATTAGCATAGTAATTTCTGCTCACTGATGTTAATGCTGTTACATTCTTAGACCATGTGACAACCTATCTGATAGTGAAAGAGGTTTGTGCTCATGGTGCTGGAATAGAAAACCAGATGGATCAACTGGATGTTCTTCCCAGAAACTGATCATTTAAAGACTGAATTCTCACTCCTGCAGCTATTTCATAGACTCTCTTTTTAGCATTGGTTCTACAGTGCAGTTCAGAAAGTTATAGTGTTGTCATATGTCTGTTCACTTGCACTGGTAATCTATATTCATTCCTCTAGGTAGAGAAACGGGCTGTTTGTTAGTGTGCAGCATATGCTTATTCTTATTCTTTTCCTTTTCCAATATTATTCGAAGGCCTAATTTGTTTAGATGCATTTTACATCCGACCTTACATGGTTTGGATAGATTCACTCCTTTCAAAAGCCTACTCTTTAGTATGCTCATGTGGTTATAGGCTGAATCTGAATAAGTAAGGCTCAAAAGCTTCGCCTGCATAGAGGATAAGGGGGAATCTTACTGACAGATTGATCCGTTGCTAAAGGGCCTTGACAAACACAATAGTTTTGTTTGTAAAGCACTTATTTCGCTCAAGGGGTTTCTGCTTCTCCTTTTGCATCCTCATGGACAACTTGAAAGAAAAGGAAGTCTTGGCAAACAAGAATCAATCCAGCCCCAGCTCTGTCTCAGTTTGAACCTGACCTTTTGTGATTTGTTTTACAAAATTAAGTCCAACTTCTGTCAAGTCAAAGGTCAAGGGTCTGTTGAACATGAAGGCTGGAAGCTAGTCACTGCCCATACTAGGAAGAAGGCTCCTCTTCCTGAAAACTTGATGATGACAGGTAGGACTGGCACCTTTTACAAAAGGTATGAGGCCCTGAAATTAGGAGGACAGTCAACTGATGAGATGGACAAAGGTCCTTCTGGGATAGAGGGTCCACCTAGGACAACACAATTTACCCCCCACATCAAAACCTCCTCTGTTAAAAGGAAAAGAAGGGTAGTTGTCACAGGTGATGCCGTTCTAAGGGGAAGAGAGGGCCCAATAGGCAGACCAGACCTAAATCACAGGGAATTCTTCTGCCTCCCAGGGACTCAAGTAAGAGACACTACTAGAAAACTCTACAGTTTAGTAGGACCCTCTGATTATTATCTCTATTAGTTCTTCAAGTCATCAGTGACAAGATAACAAAGAGAAGTCCAAGAGCAATCAAAAGCCCTTGGGGTAATTTGTTGAAGGATCAGGAATAGAGATAATGTTTTCCTCTATCCTTCCAATAGCAAGGAATAATGTCAAAAGGAATAGGCAGATCCATCAGATCAACACACGGCTTCAAGGCTTGTATCATCAGAAAAATTTAGGGGTTTTTGACCAGGGGATGATCTATACAACACCTGGTCTACATATGGGTGCACCTTTCTCAGAAGGGAAAAAGGATTCTAGCACAGGAGCTAGTAGAGCTCATTGACAGAGCTTTAAACTAGATTGGAAGGGGCAAAGGGACAAAACCAGGCTTGCCAGCAATGGGGTAGTGCACCAAAACTTGAGGAAGTGAGCTCTAGTGGTCTCCCACAGTCTGTCTCCATGAGGTGTCAGCTACAATGAACCACACCTGAAACATTTCTACACTAATGCACAGAGCAGGAACTACAAACAAGAGGAGCTCAAAGCTTTGGCTTGGTCCCAGAGATTTGACATCATTGGGATAAGTGAAACCTGGTGGGATGAGTCCTGTGACTGGAGTGCCCTGTTGGATGGTTACAGGCTCTTCGGGAAGGATAGGCAGGATAGGCAAGGCAGGGGTTGGCATTGTATGTAATGGAGGGACTGGCTTGCATTTGATGATGGCATGGTTGAGAGCCGCTGGGTAAGGATTAAGGGACAAACAAATAATGCAGATGTCATTGTGTGAGTCTTTGAATTACTCTTTGAGGATCTAAGAGACACCTCCAAATCAACTGCCCTTGTCTTTATGGAGAGCTTGAACCAGCTGGAAATTGAATGCATTACACAGTTGGCACAAACAGGTCCAGAAAATTTCTAAAATACATGGATGATAACTTCATGGTACAGGTACTATGGGAGCTGACTGGGAAAGATGCCCTCCTTGATTTGATGCCTATTAATAGAGAGCGGCTCATGAGTGAAGTAGAGATTGGCAGCCATCTTGACCAGAGCAACCAGGATGTAAAGGAGTTTAAAATCTCTGTTGACAGGAGGAAAAGTACCAGCAAAACTTCAACCCTGGACATGAGGAGAGCAGACTTCAGGCTGTGAGTAAGGTCCTCTGGGAAAACGCTTTTGAAGGTACTAAGGTCCATCAGTGCTGGTCACCTTTTAACCATCACCTCCTAAGGGCACAGGAGCTGGCAATTCCGAAATGTCAGAAGTCAAGCAGATGAGGGAGAAGGCCAGCTTGGCTGAGCAGGGATCGTCTTTTGGACATAATGCAAAAAAGGAAGGTGTATGCCCAGTGGAAGTAAGGTCAGGTAACATGGGAGGAATAGAGAGATCCTGCTCACCACTGTAGCGAGAAAGTTTGTGTGGCCAAAGCTCATTTGGAGTGGCCAGTACAGTGGCAGAAAATAAAAAGAGGGTTTTTTAAAATACACTAATGGCACAGCAGAAATAGCATTGTCCTGTTACAGAATCAGGATGGTCGTGTCACAAGCAGGGACATAGACAAGGCAGAAATGATTAATGCCTTCTTTGCCTCTGTCTTTAAGACTGATGATGGACTAAGAGGGTCCCAATTGACTGTGAAGTTGTGTGGGATCTGCTGCTCCAGCTGGATCCCTATAAATCTATCGGGCCCAACGGGATTCATCCAAGAATTCTTGAAGAGTTCTTTGATTGGCAGGACTTGAAGGTTTACTATGTAAGCTTGCAGATAGTACTAAACTGGGACGAGCTGTTGACTCCCTTGAAGGCAGAGAGGCCCTGCAGAGAGACCTCAACAAATTAGAGGGCTGGGCAGTCACCAACCATATGAAGTTTAACAAAGACAATTGCCAGATTCTGCGCCTGGGACGAGGCAACTCGGGATGTATGTACAGACTGGGGAATGAGACTCTGGAGAGCAGCACCACAGAAAGGTACCTGGGGGTCCTGGTTGATGGCAAATTGAATATGAGTCAGCAGTGCCCTGGCAGGCAGGAGGGCCAATCGTGTCCTGGGGACATCAGGCAAAGCATCACCAGCCGGTTGAGGGAGGGGCTTGTCCCGCTCTGCTCTGCACTGGTGTGGCCTCACCTTGAGTCCCGTGTGCAGTTTTGAGAACCATAATATAAAAGTGCTACAAAGCTATTAGAAAGCATCAAAAGGAGAGCTATGGAGATGGTGAATGGTCTAGAGAGGAATGGCTGAGGTCTCTTGGTTTGTTCAGCCTGAAGAAGAGGAGACTGAGGAGAGACCTCATTGCAGTCTACAACTGCAGAGGGGCAGGCACTGATCTCTTCTCTGTGGTGACCAGTGACAAGACCCAAGGGAATGGTATGAAACTGTGTCAGAGGAGGTTTAGGTTAGATATCACGGAAAGGTTTTTCACCCAAGGGGTGGTTGGGCACTGGAACAGGCTCCCCAAGGAAGTGGTCACAGCACCAAGCCTGCCAAAGTTCAAGAAGCATTTGGACAATGCTCACAGGCACATGAGGTGATTCTTGGGGCTGTCCTGTGCAGGACCAGGAGCTGTCACATAGGTGATGCACTCAGGTTTGCATGGCACTCTGAGCAAGAGCCAGAGGGCTGAGTGCTTTTGCATCTTTAGCCAGTTCCAAAACTTTGCTTTCTCCTTCCTGAAACAAATAATAATTTTCATCATACAAGGCAATTAGCCATTTAGCTGAAGTCTCAAGTGTTTTAATGAACCATAACACTATCTAATGTAACTGTATGATTGATTAATTTTTCACATAAATGTTCCTATATTGGACTGCTTATAAAATGTTAATAGCATGGTTGAAAAATGTTCAATGAACACAGCAGGGTTGAGGATTTGCTGAACACATATGAAAGGGGCTTTTTTGTAGTTTGCTGATACTGAAATGTGCTGAAGCTATCAAATCAAAATAGTGGAGGTTCCTGCCTATGGCCCCTCCAGGTGTGCCTTAGTTTAGATGGGATAGTACATGCTCCAGAATCATATTGCTTATCCAGGGTAAATGGTCAAGTCCTTTGCATATTGCTATCAGATCTATGTTTTAATTGTCATGGAAATAAATCCATGTTTATGTAGGTTTTTAAGGAAACACACTGATCCTGGGACATACTGAAAGAGCCCATGCATACTGAGGTCAGGGAAAACTAAGGAAGCAAAGAACCTTTAAAATCCGTCCTTTAGGCATCTTTATTATTATCCTTTTCCTCACCTTTAAGAATAGTTCAAATCTACTTTTTTTTTCTCAAGATTTTAGAGGAGTTCTGGGTCTTAACCATCTAGTTGTTCCTCTGACTACATTTGCTTTATCATTCCTTAACTGAATTGTTCTCTAGTTCTCCTGTGCTCCCAGTCTGCTTCTAGGAGCTTTCAGTATCCCACTCTCTGCTCATGAACCCTCACTGATAAAATAATTATGATCCTTCATTTCCTCTTTTCCAATCCCAGGGAAGACAGAATACTGTTGTAATGAGCATAGATATTTCAGAAAAACATATAAGTCTCTTGTTATCTAAGAGATTATAGTGAGAAGGAGCATGAGCTATTGGATAGGTTACTAATTACTAACTCAGAGACTAAAGATGTTGATGAAATGTGGATAAAAGGAAAGTTACTAGGGGTTGTTAATTCCTAGAACTGAACCTGAGCCAGTGAAAATTTGCAACACTGCATATTTGAGATAAAAATTGCTTATTGTCTACAGTGACTCACATAACTTGTGAAAATGGTCTCTGTCATCTGAAGGATCTATAAACCAAGTTTATGTAATGTTAATAATTTCAACTTAATTAAGTACATCCACACCAAAGTTTTGGGTTTTTTGTTGGTGGCTATTAGACTGTATTACTTGTCTGTGAAAAGTAACGAGAAAGATTTTTGTTCCTCCTTGTTCTTGTGTGGAGTCACTGGGAAAAAAGTTGATCCCTTCATTGCATATTTGAGAGGGTGGAGTACAAAGTTTGCCACATCTCCTCTCAAATCTTTCCCAAATTTCAGAAACTTGGCAAGAATAAATGGGCTCTATTGTTTTATTTTAGATTTTTCACACATTTGAAAGTCAAGATGAGAGCAAAAGGGTCTTATATTTAAATGTGATTTAAGTCAGAGCTGTTGTGCACAACAGTTTTTTAGTAGGCTTGTTTCTGGAGCCAGTACATTACAGTGTATTCTGTGAAGTTTTCTATTTTCATTTGACATGAAACATTACACTTACAGGCATGTAAGGCTGATTCATTTACTCTTATATTGACATTAATTTGTTTTAAAGAGAAGAAAACCATCTGCAGTCATAATTTTGGTCAAAACTTAAAAAAGTGCCCTGAAGTGGTCAGGGAAGTGGACTAGATGATTGTTGTAGGTCCCTTCCAACTGAACTATTCTATTCTAAAAAAACCCCAAGTTGGAAGTCCATGTAAACAGCAGAAATGAGATAGTCTCATTCATGCTGAGAAAGTAAAATGGTGTGTCCAATCCTTATTATTAATATTCATTAAGGAATTAGTATTGCCTGTGACCTTCCACTGAAGCTAACAGAATCAATGATCTTAAAGGTCTTTTCCATGCTTCTCTCCAAAGAGAAGACACATTCAGTTGTACAGCTTCCTCTTCTCATTGCACACAATACAGATGCGGCTGTCTGCTTTTAGGACATCTGGACAGTTTATTTGCTAAGTTCCAGACCTCTGAGATGTGTCAAATGTCCGTTTAGTCTCTGTTTTGTTCTTAATGAGAAGGATTTAATTTGGGGAAGGATTAAATGGGAGGAAGACAACTTCATTTAAATCTAACTTTCTGTAAGATTGTTTGACCAAGGCAATCTAAACTTTGACAGTCCATCTGGCTTTAGAGATCATTAAACGAGAAAAATGGCCAGTGCTCTACCTCTATACTGACTCATGGATGGTAGCAAATGCTCTGTGGGGGAGACTAGACCTATAGAAAAAGACCAGTTAGCAGGGCAGTGGTAGTAAACCCATCTGGGCTGCTGAATTGTGGCAAGACATCGCCGTCTGGGTAGAGAGGTTGATTCTCAAAGTATGTCATGTAGATGCACACATACCCAATGTTCTTCAGGCTACTGAAGAACATTGCAAAAAAGGACAAGTGGATAGAGCTGCCAAGATTGAAGAGGTTCATCTGGATCTGTATTGGCAACATAAGGGTGAATTATTTCTTGCTTGGTGTGTCCCTGACACCTCAAGTCATCAGGGAAGAGATGCAAGCACAGATGGGCTTGCGATCAAGGGGTGGACTTAACCATGGACACTATCCCCCAGGTTATCCATAACTGTGAAACATGCACTGCAATGAAGCAGGCCAAGTGGGTAAAGCCTCTGTGTTATGGTGGATGATGGTCAAAGTATAAATATGGGGAGACCTCGCAGATTTATTACATCACACTCCTGCAAACCCACCAGGGCAAGTGCTATGTGCTTACAGTGGTGGCAACAACCACTGGAGGCTGGAGACATAGCCTGTGCCTCATGCCATTGCCCAGAACACCATCTTGGGCCTTGAAAAGCAAGTCCTGTGGCAACATGGCACCCTGGAAAGAATTGAGTCAGACAACAGGACTCATTTAAAAAATAGCCTCATAGACACCTGGGCCAGAGAGTGGTTATTGAGTGGGTATGTCATATTCTCTATCATGTACCAGCCTTTGGGAAAATTGAATAGTACAATGGACTGTTAAAATACACATTGAAAAAAGTAGGTGGTAGGACCTTCAAAAATTGGGAATTACATTTAACAAAGGCCACCTGGTTAATGAACACTAGAGGCTCCAATAATCAAGCTTGCCCTGCCCAATCAAAACCTCTGCATACTGTACAAGGGGATAAAGTCCCTGTGGTGCGTATGAGGAACGTGTTAGGGAAGACAGTGGATTAGTCTGCCTCAAGGAAAGGCAAGCTCATCTGTGGGATTGTTTTTGCTCAAGGTACACTTGGTGGGTAATGCAGAGGGACTGGGTAACGTGGTGTGTACTTTAAGGGGATTTGATTTTTGCGTGAAAACAGCCTGTCTTTTGAATTGTATAATGTCTGGTGCTGAATGGCACTGCCACTGTATACCATAACTACCATGGACAATGAGTTTTGCCTGCTCCAGATGCACCAGTTGTGAGCTGCTGATGTAGCTTGCAAACAGCTGACAGCCCACCAGTCCTCCTGCCCTGCAAGACATCTAGGACAGATAGAACCTACAGTCATGGACTAAATGAATTCAGACATCTTAGAGGTTGTGTGTATTTATATATTTAGAGAGAGAGAGAGGAAGGTGTAGGATCTGGGCATGATGTAGATGGTGTAGAGTAGTGGATAATGTCCGAATTTTGGCCAGGACAGGGTTAGTTTTTTACAGTAGCTGGGAAGGGGACATGGCCAGACACTAATGCTATTCAATACCATCTCATGTTGACTTGCAAGGGCTGGGAGTAACAGACTTACTCTCTCATTTTTGGGGCTGTGTAAAGTGTGGTGTGGTGGGGAAGAGCCAGTTGGTATTTTGTTACATTTTTCCATGTAAAACGTTTCTTTGTGTGATAGTTTTCACTCTAGGCCTTCCTGGAGACCAGCTTGTAACCAGGAAGGAACTAGGAAGGTGACCACGGAAGTATTCCATGCTGTTCCTTTACATAACTTGAGGTATAAATAAAGCCAACGGGAGGGAGCTCTCTCCCTTTCTGGCGAGGTTCAAGAACAGTGGGTCCCTGTCTCGGTCTTGCTTATCTGGAGCTGAGGCCTACGGTGACTGCCGTTATCTGCCACGTGTGAGGGGAGAGTGCTGGGCCGTGTCCAGCCGTCCTGCTTCTCCCAAGGGAAGTGGTGAGATTTTGCCAGTTCTTCAGTTTGCTGGCTACTGGGTTTTTAGATTGTGTAGACCTGTTTTGTGTTTGTCCCTTCTCATCCTATTTTTCCTTTTTCCCTTCTCCCTTCCCCTCTTCCCTTTAGGAAGCTATTTAGGGTTTCTGGGTTTATAGGTATATAATATTCTCACTGTATATATCTGTTTCATATGTAAAATATATATTTTTGCTACAGCTTTGGCTGCTTGGTTGTTTCTCTTCCCTCTCTGGGAAGCAGACCCTGTTGTCAAGTTTCGGAGACTTGGCGAGAAGCCAGCTCGAAACTTGCACACTTTGTCTTATAGCTTTTGTTATTAATATTGTTGCAGTTACTTTTTTTTTTTAATCTTCTCGCTGTTTACTGTAAATTGTTCTTATCTCAACCTGTAATCTCTGCCTTTTTTCTCCCACTGTAGGAGATGGCGGGGAGTAGCTTGTGGTTTTCTTTTCAGTGGAGAACTAAATTGGGGAGTGCCATTCCTAAACCATGACAATAACACAAAATCTTTGGCAAACATCAGCCGGCCTGTCTCTAGTGGGGTCAGTGATGGTGACTTCAGGTGCATGCAGCTGCCTTCTTAGGAATCTAGAGAAACTTAGAGGTCCAGTAGAGTAAGCAGAAGTTTGCCAAACCCTATAAAGAATGCTGAGGTCATATGGGAATTTGTCATTGATCTGTGCCTGTCTCTTGCCATAACTGATGTGATATAAGTGAGTTATAGCCTTTGTCTGGGTCTTGAGAAATGCTGATGGCTGAAGGTGAAAGGCCACTGAAAGGAAGTGGCCTCAGAAACTACTTCTCCATCCTTTAGGACCAGTGCTCTTCAACATCTTAATAAATTACTTGGATGCAGCACTTTGTAGGATCCCAAGTCTCGAGCTACCAAGGGAGTTTTACTTTAAAAATATAAAAGGCTCCAAAAACTCACCTGCTGAATTATTACAAGAGCCCTCGGTTCTTTTAACACCTTAAGAAAGAGTGCATAAGAGAAAAGCTACACAGTTTTACTCAGGGGGTACTTTACTGATAAACTCTAGGAAATAAGAGATCTTGTCAAAAGTTTAAAGGGTAACATGCAACCAAAACAAAGCATTCCACAAAGCATTGACTTAGCACATGCTAACGCATACAACTTAGCAAAATCCAACCAATTTGTTCCCACATTACCTAAAATATCAAGAAAGGAGATTAAGAGAAGAAGAAGGAGTAAAGAAAGAGAAAAAGAGAAGCTCATAGCTCCCACCGGAGTCCCGTGAGAGTTCAGCTTCCACATGGCCAGACGATAGGTCTCAAGCAAACATGGAAATCACCAGTTACTGGTTTTATGTGCTTTGGCCCCTGGTGGCCACTCCTCCCAGATGGGACTTCAATCCCACTGGCTACTCTGGGGCTCTGGAGTGGGTTGAGGGGTGGTGCTCCCACTGTGCCAGTCAGTCAGAGGTTGGGTTAAGGGTTCCAGGGGCATGGTGTGGGCTTGATCCTGGGCTGCCTTTGTCTGACAGCTGCTCCAGGGCTGCCCAGTGAGGCTGCAGGGGCTGGCATGTGGGACAAAGCTTTACCTCACCTCTATGAAATTCGACCTGTCCCCCTTCCCCCTCCCTCTCACCCCCTCAAGTTGTTCCAATCAAGTGTCTCACAGGCTTGAAGGAACACTAAGTATGTTTGCCCATGACACTGAACTGGGAAAAGCTGTTGATTCCCTTGAAGGCAGAGAGGCCTTGCAGGGAAATCTTGACAAATTAGAAGTTTAACAAAGACAAGTGCCAGATTCTGCACCTGGGATGGGACAACCGTGGATGTATGTACAGACTCGGGAACGTGACTCTGGAGAGCAGCACTACAGAAAGGGACCTGGGGGTCCTGGTTGATGGCAAATTGAATATGAGTCAGCAGTGTGCTCTGAAAGGCAGCATTGCCAGTAGGTTAAGGATTGTCCTGCTCTACTCTGCTCTGGTGCTGCCTCTCCTTGAGTACTGTGTGCAGTTTTGGGCAGTATAACGTAAAAATTATATAAACCTCATCTTGGTCTACATCTTCCTCACAAGGAGTAGTGGAGGGGCAGGCACCAATCTCTTCTCTCTGGGGACCAGTGATAGGACCTGAGGGAACAGCATGAAGCTGTGTCAGGTGAGGTTTAGATTGGGTATTAAGAGATTCTTCACCCAGAGAGAGAGGGTGGTTGAACACTGGAATAGGCTCCCCAGGTCATTGGTCATGAAACTAAGCCTACCAAAGTTCAAGAAATGTTCGAACAACATTCTTAAGCACATGGTGTGATTTTGGGGAATGACCGATTTAGGGCAAGGAGCTGGACTTGATGATCCTTGTGAGTCCCTTCCAACTCAGAATATTTTATGATTCCTTTCCTTACTGTACATTTCTGAAGATCAAATAGGGACATATTCCTACCTGAAGCTCAAACTGCATGTGGGCTCTAATCTGCACTTGTGTAACTGCCTTCAGAATTCCTAAAACCTGCTCTGGAATGTAATTGACCTTGGGAACTGGAAAGCATAAGGTAATTACAGACTTTCTGCCTTTGGATATTTTAATGGTAACAGATGGGGGACAACTAAGGCTACAATGAAATATTTTGAAATTATCTGTCGAACTTCTCCCTGATCTCTGCTGTGTGCATTAAGGAAAGAGTAAGTGTGGTGCATACTCTGACATTCAGATCTGCACAAAGCAATCTGCTAGGACTGTTTTGAAGAATGACCTTGTTGAAGGATCCAGAAACGTGCTAATTGTTGTTTCAAAGAAAAATATTCCATCTGTATAAAACAAAGTGCAATGAATAGTTTGCATGCATCAACACTAAACTGATTGTATGTGTTAGTCATCTCAAATGAAAATTTAGACTTCTCTCTCTGGGAATCACAGAATGGTTTGGGTTGGAAGGGACCTCAAAGATCGTTTAGGGTTTTTTTGTGGTTTAGGAATAGTACTCCCCAAATTAGCGCTCCCACTGACACTCTCCAAACCGTGTGGTGCTCGATCACTCCCCTCCTCTCCCTCCCCCTCCCCCCAGCAGCAGGCTGGAGAGGAGAATGGGAGGCACAGAAGGTAAAGATCACGGCTTCAGATAAGAACAATTTACTAGAAACAGCAATGAGATAAGAAAATTAACTATATCAGCAACAATACTAATAACAAAAGTGTACAAAGAGAGAGAGTGATTCACATGCAAAGTTCTCACCGTGGACTCCGACCCTACTGCAGCCATACTACCCCAATCAGAAGAGACCCCTTCTCCTCGGAAAAGACTCTTCCCCTCTGTCACAGGTTTGAAAAGATATGTTGGAATTTTCTTTTTCTTCCCCAGGGTCCCCTCACACCCCCCCCCCCCCCCCCCCCCCCCCCCCCCCCACCGCCATTGGCTTCTTCCGAGATGGGGAGAATCGGGGAGTAGGTGGGGGCGGAGCGGAGCCGCACGTGCGGGGCAGCGCAGGAGCGGGGAGATGGGGAGGTCTCGCAGGGAAGCACGGGGGCCTCAGGGATAGCTAGGGAGTCCTTTGGTCGGGGGCTTTTGGTTTGGTCCGGGCCCGAACAGAGCGGGAGCCCGGGTTTTGGCCGCCTCTTTCTCTTTTCCTGAGAAGAAGTTTTTTCCCCACGGGACACCTCGCAGAGAACGACCAAGAGAGAGAGACCGATCCATCTCAGAGCGAGGTATTCTGCTTTCAAGACTTCCTGGGGGAAAAAGCGACTCCTTCATTATGGGCTGCGAACACACGTGGCTGCAAGAAGCTTTTGAACTGTCGGGACAGTCCTGCCTTCCCCCCCCTTCCCGGGTTGCCGCGGGTTTCTTCTCCTCTTCCCCCTCCCCCCATTCCCGCCTGGGGATTTGGGATTTTGTTTTGCTTCTTCTGAAAGTTTTTGATTGCACCTTTTGTTGTTTATTCAGATTTTTCTAGCCATCCTGTCTACTGCAAAATTAACCTTGTCCTGGCCAGAACCAGGGCAAGTTTCAACCCCTCTACCATAGGCACGGACTGCTTCAACTAGATCAGGTTGCTCAGAGCCCCATCCAACCTGACCTTGGATACTTCCAAGGGTGGCGCATCCACAGCTTCTCAGGGCACCTTGTTCCAGTGCGTCACCATCCTTACAGTAAAGAATTTCTCCTGTATATCTATCTCAAATTGCCAGTTTTCCAGTTTGAACTCATTACTCCTTGCCCTATCACTACAGCTTTTGATGGAGAGTCCCACTCTGGCTTCCCATTCAGGTACTGGAAGGTTGCTATGAGGTCTCCATGAAATCTTCGCTTCTCCAGACTGAACAGCCCCACCTTTCTCAGCCTGTCTTCATAGAGGAAGTGCTCTAGTCCCCTTATCACCTTCGTGGCCCTCCTTTGGATTTGCTGCAACAGTTCCATGTTGTTCTTATGTTAAGGGCATCAGAACTGTATGATTTTCCAGGTGGTGTTTCAGGAGAGCAGAATAGACGGGGAATCACTTCCCTTGAGCTGCTGTCCATGCTCCTTTTGATGCAGGATGCGGTTGGCTTTCTGGGCTATGAGCACACACTGTCGGCGCATGTTCAGTTTTTCATTGGCCATCACTCCAAGTTGTTCTCTGTAAGGCTGCTCTCAGTCACTTCTCTGCCCAACCTGTAGGTGTGCCTGGGGTTGCTGCCACCCAGGTGTAGGACCTTCCACTTTGTTTTGTTGAACTTCATGAGGTTTTCATTGGCCTTCCTCTAAAGTATGTCAAGATCTTTCTGGGATGGCATCCCTTCCCTCCAGTGTGTCAACTGCACACGGCTTGGTGTCATCACTGAACTTGCTTAGGGCACAATCCCACTGTCCATGTTGCCGACAAAGAGGTTGAACAGTATCAGGCTGTTCAACACTGACCACTGAGGGACACCACTTGTCACTGGTTTCCACTTGGACAATGAGACATTGACTGGAAATCTTTGGGTGCAGCCATCCAGCCAAGTCTTTATCCACCAAGTGTTCCATTCATCTAATCCATGTGTCTCCAATTTAGAGACAAGGAAAACATGCAGGACAGTGTTGAACACTTTGCACAAGTCCTGGTAGACAATGTCAGTTGCTTTGCCCCTATCCATCAATGCTGTAGCCCTGTCATAAAAAGCCATCAGATTTGTCAGGCATGATTTGCTTTTAGTGAAGCCATGTTGGTTGTCTTTTTTTTTACAGCATAGTTTCCAGGAGAATCTGCTCCATGATCTTGTCTGGCACAGGGGTGAGACTGACTGCTGTGTAGTTCCCTGGGTCTTCCACCTTCCCCTTTTCGAAGATAGGGGTTATATTTCCCTTTCTCCAGTCATCGAGAACTTTACCTGACTGCCATGATTTTTCAATAGTGACTTAGCAAATTTGTCTGCCAGTTCCCTCAGGACCTACAGATGAATCTCACCAGATCTCATAGACTTGTGCACATTCAGGTTCCTTAGATGGTCTCAAACTTGATCCTCTCCTACAGTGGGTCTTGATTTTCCCAGTCCCTGCATTTGCCTTTCTCAACTAGGGCAGCATGGCTGGAGCACTTGTCATTGAAGACTGAGGCACAGAAGTCATTGACAACCTCAGCCCTCTCAATATCCATGGTAGCCAGGTCTCCTGTTTCCTTCTGGAGAGGGCCCACATTATCCCTACTCTTTCTTTTGTTAGCAACACACCTGTAAAAGCCCTTCTTGGCCAGACTCAATTCTAGGTGGGCCTTAGCTTTCCTAACCTTGTCTCTAGCTTCTCATACAATTTCCCTGTATCCCTCCCTCCCAGGCAGCCTGTCCTCGCTTCTACCTTCTGTAAGCTTCTTTTATTCCTCTGAGGTTGCTCATCTGCTCCTTATCCATCCACGGACACCTCCTGACATTTTTACCCCATATCGTCCTTGTTGGGATGCGTTGCTCCTGAGCTTGGAGGAGGTGTTCCTTGAATACTAGCCAGTATTCTTGGGCCTCTCTGCCCTCCAGGGCTCTATCCCACTAGACCCTACCAAGTAGGTCCCTGAAGAGGCTTAGGTCTACTTTCTTGAAGTCCAGGGCAGTGAGTTTACTGCATACCGTTTTATTATGTTATACATATATTTTGTATTTATAGATGTTTTATTTCAGGTACCTATTTTTAAAGATGCAAATTAAAAAGTGTTAGATTTGTATCTGATGTGTTATAACAGTTTTTTTATAAAAGGCAACAGTGATTTGAAAAGGCTTAGTTCTGGAAGACTTTATTTGCTGTTTTTGGATCTCATTGTCAACAAATTCAGTGATCGTACTGTGATTATTCAGTTTCCCCAAAAAACTAATTCACACTAACATCTCAAAAAGTAATAGTCCACCAAAAGGAAGGCTTTCTTTGGGAAATACCAATTAGAAGATTCCTGATTGTGAAAACAGAATATGGCAGCCTTTTTTTCTCTCCCACATCTGAAATTTATCCTTGTTCAACTCTCAAATTTATTCAGTGGAAAGAGTCATCTCACCTCTTCTTAGCTGTCTGAAACCACAATGACCACCTAAGCTCATCTTATGGCTCATTTCTTTCATTAGTGGAGGAAGAAAGGCACATCAAAGAGGCAGTGCATCCTTTCAGAGGAAGTAAATGACAGTCAACTGGTTTATCATAGCTGTCTATCTCCAGTGACTTCCATGAGCATGTGTGCCTAATTTCTATAAAGAGTTAGTGCTAGGTGAAGTGGTTGACTTGAATAAAAAAAACAAACAACACCACGACCAAGACTTTTTGCTGCTTATATTTTCTGATTTAGTTCCCAAAGTTCAGACCCTGGGGGAGGTGTTTGCACATGGAAGGAGAGCACACCATTTAGAGTTTTCAGTAGCAGGAGATGGAGACAAGGGGAATTCAAAGGATGTGGTGCTGAGGAAGTGCCTAGGTTGTTGTTTTATTGAAAATCTTTGAGTAAGCCAAAGTTTGCTAATGTTTTAGGCACAGGACTTCGTTTAATAGGCATGAAAGAATTTTTAACATACAAACTATGTATGACTTCACTTACAGTTGACAAATGTGGTCAAAATTTTATTTGACTCAAGGTTAGTTGAAACAAGTTGTTCACAATCCTGCCAAGGCTACTGAACATTTTCATGTCTCTAAATAATCAAAAAATAATTGATTACTTCAAATTTTTAATTTTTAATTTTTTTATTCAATGGAAGAAGGATATTTCAGGAAACATGAATAAGGCAAAACAATTACTTGGGAAATTGCATGTAGCTTTTTCCAGTGTAGCAGTACTGTGTACTTGCTCTTTGTAAACACATTTTTGATTCCTCTGAATGTTGTGACTTGCATTTTTTTGTATTCAATAGTAGTGACAGAAGATAACTATCCAGCCTAATACAAATGCATTGGGTCACAGGCTACCAGTCACTCTATTTTCAGTTGCATTTTGAGGATTACTGCTTGAGCTGGCTTTCTAGATTGTGTCTTTTCCTTGGTAGTTCACACATGCCATGTATGCAGAGCCTTAGATTAAGATGTAGCAGATTGTGGAATGAATAATACGTGCTAACTGTTGTGAAAAGAGATGGTGAGCTTCCTGGATTACTTTCTGTGTATACTGTACCCTTCCCACCAATCCCCTGTTTGGGTTTCAAAGGATTTGAAAAACTGTGGAGGCACCTGTTCACCCAGCTGACGGAAACTGCTGCACATGTGCATTATACTGCATAACCTCATGCTGTCTGCTCTGGATACTTTGGGGCAGTGTATTTGCTTTGCTGTGTCTTTACGTCACAACAAGTGGACAGGTACTGTTGCAGGGCATCTGACAAGCCTTATATGTGTTCACTGCTTAGCTGGTCTGCACATGCTATCTAACTCTCGTATGACTCCAGAATATCACATTTATCGAGTTTGTACATTGTAGTGAGATAACAGATGCACACCTATTTCTGTGTAGGAATTCTTTGATAGAAATATAGTTCATTGCACAGTGAACATTTGTTCTCAAACCGGCTAAAGAGTTTACTACCAGTAATTATGGTGGTTTTCCAGAGAAGGGTGAGGAATGTACTGTAGGTCAGAAGGCAAGGTTTTGTCTTTCAGTTCAGCAGATATTTGTCTTTCCAGCCTTTAGAAGCAACTCTTGGTCTTTTTGTGTGTGTACAGCAAAGCTGGCTTTTATGCAGTTACTTCTGATTATAATGTTGTGAATTTCTAAAGCTTGTGGTTGATTTTATTTATTTATTTTCATTTTTTAAAAGCTATTTGAGCGGCTATCAAAGGAATGTTATCACAAATTAGTCCAACTGTTAAGTCCAGCACTGCAAAGCCCTCACTAAACCACATTCCTAAGTAATTTCATTGAACTTGAGAATTATTTCAGCCACCTTGAAACAGAATTTTTCAGTTAATATACTTGCCTGGATGCCTTTCAGTCCATTTAGGACTATTTAAAAAAATAGAGATACATGGAATACATTAAAGACAAATGATACCAGGCTCTTATTTAGTACAGGGAGCAGATGCTGTGACTCAATGAATCAGCAACAGTTATAGATAATGGATGGTAAGATGAATGCAGTGTGATGTTTTTTTCACATGAGAGTGGCACATGGTGTGACAGGGTTTTATTATAGCAACAGTACTGTTTTTCCAAGTGATTGATGCATGTAGTATTCTGCATAATCTTCTTCGATGAAAAATGTTGGTGCCATGAAGCACTAACACTGTGCTGTTATTCATCATGAATTTTGAATGACTTGTGGCATAAAGCTGCTGGATAATTATATTAATGAAATAAAAGTCAGGAAGAGCCAAAGGTAATGTTCTTCCTGCAATATTGATTCCTGTGTACAATATTTCTGGTAGCTAGTTAAGGGGTCACATCTGCAGTCTCCCCATACACGGGATGAAGGAACGAGGAGGCATATGAAAAAATACTTACTGTTTGGATGCGAAAATGGTTTTATTTATTTTCTCTTCCTCCCCTCCGGTATTGGCAAGGAAAGCTGGGAATGGATAGGAGGGATCAATGATTTAGCTCTAGGGAGGAGGCAAATTCATCTTCCATGTGTGCTACCTGAGGCTGGAATCAGCCTGAAAAGTAAGGAAGCACATTTCCTAGCTCTGCTCATTCAAAGAAAATATTTGGTTTTGTGTTGCTGTTAACACCTGGTGGTGCAGTTACACAGCAGAGGGGTATGGGAGCACCAAACCATGCTTCTTTCATGGGGCTGAAGTTACGCCATGGATTTTCTGGGCTGGATCTCAGGATTGGAGGGAAATATGTTGAATGCTTTCCACCTTGTTTACAGAGATGAGAAGTTGTGCTCAGTGTATCTGTACATCACTGATCTTCCCATCTCCATTCTCACATCAGGACTGAAATATCGAACAATACTTTTGTTTTTCAATTGCTGACAAGTGGATGAGAGATCCATCTCCTGGAGATGGAGGCTCTGCCTGTTGCTCAAGATTCTTTGTAAAGCTAAATATGTAGCTGTGTGTCAGCAGCACCACTCTTAGCAGGAGTGGCATTTATGTGACCTAGCCAGAGAAACGATCGATATTTTTTATGATTTTTTTTTCTCCATAGGCTCACTCTTTATGTTAGGAAAAATTGGGGGGAAGGAAACCCAGCTTGAAAGAGCTGTTGGTGCAGTGCGCACAGGCAGACTGACTGCTCTTCAGCTCTTCCATGAAATACAGCCCCATGGAGACTTGATTTCCTTTGAAAGCACTGATGCCACAGGGGCATTGTAGTGGCAAGGAAATACAGATACTCACTTAATTTTAAAAACTTCATGTGTATGTCTACTGTAGGAGGTTAGGCTCCTACTACTTCAAACTAGGCTTGAAAATCATTCTATAGATTCTTTAGATCCCTCTACTCAAACACTCTGGCACCATATTAAAAACAGCATCCAGCAGTCCTCTGAAGCATTTTTAGGGTTCTCCTTCAAGATGAACAAGGGCTAGTTTGATGAAAACAATCAAGAGATCCAGGAATTGTTGAGGAAGAAGAGAACCGCACACCAAGCACACCTTGCATTGCCATCCTGTCACGTAAGAAAAGCAGCTTTTCGTCTTGCATGCAGCAAGCTCCAACAGAAACTCCGTGACATCCAGAACAAGTGGTGGATCATCTAGCTGAGAAAACTCAATTATGCGCAGATACAGGTGATCACAGAGGATTCTACGAGGCCTTGAAAACAGCATACGGGCCTACATACCAAGTCCAAAGCCCTCTACTCAGCGCTGATGGTCAAACGCTTCTGACAGATAAAACCTCCATTCTGAATTGATGGTCTGAACACTTTCAGACTCTTTTCAGTACTAGCCGTGTAGTTCAAGACTCAGCTATTCAGTGCATCTCACAACAACCAGTGAAGAATGAATTGGATACTGCCCCCTCTTTGGGAGAAACCCTTAAGGCCATACAGCAGGTGAAAATTGGCAAGGCAGCTGGGGTTGATGGAATTCCACCTGAAATCTGGAAACATGGGGGCCATGCACTCCATGCTAAATTTCACGAGTTTGTGGTGCGCTGTTGGGAACTAGGTGAACTACCATCAGACCTTTGTGATGCAGTCATCATCACTTTGTAAGAAGAAAGGAGTTAAATCAGACTGTTCAAATTACTGTGGTATTGCTCTGCTCTCCATTGCTGGCAAAATCCTGGCAAGAATACTTTTGAACAGATTAATACCCGCTATAGCAGAAGGAATTCTGCCTGAAAGCCAATGTGGTTTCAGGGCCAACAGGAGCACCACAGACATGGTATTTGTTCTCAGACAACTGCAAGAGAAGTGTAGGGAACAGAACAAAGGTCTCTATGTAACCTTTGTTGATCTCACCAAGGCTTTCGATACTGTGAGCAGAAAAGGTCTATGGCAGATTTTGGAATGTTTAGGTTGTCCCCCAAGTTCCTTAAAATGATCATCTCACTTCATAAGGATCAGCACGGCCAAGTCAGATATGGTGATGCACTTTCTGAGCCCTTTCTAATTACCAATGGTGTGAAACAAGGCTGTGTTCTTGCACCAACTCTATTCACAATCTTTTTCAACATGATGCTCCAAAGAGCCACTGCAGACCTCGATGATCAGGATGGTATTTACATTCGATACTGTACTGATGGAAGCCTCTTCAACCTAAGGCGACTGAAGGCCCATTTTTAAGACCTTAAATCACCTTGTCCGGGAGCTGCTTTATGCTGATGACGCCGCCCTTGTCACCCACAAAGAAGCAGCTCTGCAGCATTTAACATCCTGCTTTGCCGACGCTGCTGAGCTCTTTGGTCTGGAAGTCAGTCTAAAGAAGACAGAAGTTCTCTATCAACCAACACCTCAGGAAGTCCCCCATCATCTCCATATCACCATTGGCCAATCAGAGCTCAAATCAGTCCAGCAGTTAAATTACCTAGGCAGCCTCATCTTCTCGGATGGTAAGATTGATGGAGAGATCGACAACAGGTTAGCAAAGGCATATAGAGCTTTTGGAAAACTCCATAAAAGAGTATGGTGTAATAAACACTTGAAGAAAAGTACCAAGATCAGTGTTTACAAAGCCACTGTGCTGTCTACTCTTTTATATGGATCTGAATCATGGGTCATCTACTGCCACCACCTGCGTCTCCTAGAATGTTTCCATCAATGCTGTCTCCGCACAATCCTTAACATCCACTGGTTAGATTATGTGACCAGTACATCTGTTCTAGAACAAGCAGCAATCACAAGTATTGAGGCCATGTTACTGAGAACACAACTGTGTTGGACAGGACACGTCTCAAGGATGAAGGACCACCACCTCCCTAAGATCTTGCTCTATGGTGAACTTGCTACTGGCTGCCGCAAGAGAGGAGTCCCGAAGAGAAGATACAAGGACTCCCTGAAACAACATCTCAGCCTTGGCCATATTGATCAACATAACTGGTCTACTCTGGCCTCCAATCGGGAGACCTGGAGACACACTATGTGTAACGCTGCTGATGCTTTTGAGAACGCACGCAGGATCACCCTTGAGGAGAAAAGACAACGCAGAGAGAATTGTGTCTTGTGGAATATACCACCTAAGGAGTCTTTCTGTTGTGCCTTTTGCAATTGGACATGTCTGTCTTGCTTAATGTGGATAGAGCCTTTCCGAAATCTTCGTTCGCGAAGCCTAGCCATGACAGTTAATAAAGTGAAAGCAGACACCTATATTGGGCTCTAGTTCTGAATTGCTTTGTGGAAAGGGCTGTTTTACTCCACAGAATACAGAAAAAGATGAGGAAGAGTAGTCTCCTAATTAGAGGACAAATTATAGGTGACATGACTGCTCCTCTACATTTTTGCATCTTGAACAGGACATATTAAAAATTCATGATTTTTGCTACACTGTTAAGTATATATTTGAATGTTTATTTAGCTTCTGTTTAACAAGGAAGAGGACATTCACAAAAATGTTTTAAATTCTGAAGTCTTTATCCCATTCTCCTTTTAACGGAATGATAATTTTCTTCTAATTATAAGCATGCAAACTGGATTGTTTGAAAAAATTTAGATTTTGCTCCTTGCCTTTAGATTTTATTCTTCTCTTTCTTCCTTTCTTTTTCTAATTTAATAGAGTGAAAAAGGAAAAGAGAAAAGAAAATTACACAAATATATTAATTGTCTTTGACAGATGAGACAATTTTTGCACAAATTTTTGTTTTCAAAAAGTCTGTTCCCCCTTACAACAATAATAATAATCTGATAAAACTTCCATGAGTTCTGTTTAGTATAGACGGGATAGTCTAAGGGTGGCCTCTTGATCTAATGAAAATCATAGCATTTTCTAACCTTGTATAGTATTTCTATGGTAATGTTCCTGAATATACTCTAATACAATTTTGCATATGTATACATCAGTCATTATGAATGGCTATTGTTTATTAACAGATACTATTCAAAAACTTACTTCTGTCTTATGGCTGGATTGAAATTGTCCTCTCAGCTCCTGTGTTAATTCCACATGATTTCTATTTTAAATTATCTAACTGGTCAAGGTAGGTGATTATCCTGCTCTAATCTGCACTGGTGAGACCTCACCTTGGGTACTGCATGCAGTTTTGGGCACCACAGTATAAAAAAAGACATTAAACTATTAGTGAGCGTCCAAAGAAAGGCTACAAGGATGGTGAAGGGTCTGGAGGTGAAGCCTTATGACAAGTGGCTGAGGTCACTTGATTTGTTCAGTCTTGAGAAGAGGAGACTGAGAGAAGACCTCACTGTGGTATTCAAAGTCCTCATGAGGGAAAGCAGAGAGGCAAGTAATCTCTTCATACATGTGACCAGTGACACGACTTGAGGAAATGGCATGAAGCTGAGCTGGGGAAGGTTTAGGTTAGTTACCAGGAAAGGGTTTTTCACCCAGAGGGTGGTAGAGCATTGAAACAGGCTCCCCAGGGAAGTGGTCACAGCATCAAGCGTGCCAGTGTTCAAGAAGCATTTGGACAATGCTCTCAGGCACATGGAGTGATTCTTGGGGTGGCCTGCATAGGGCCAAGAGTTGGACTTAATGATACTGATGGGTCTCTTCCAACTCAGCATATTCTATGATTCTATGACTGTGATAACTCGCAGACTTATTTGAGCCTAAATGCATTGTACTGTTTGCTTGGCATCATTGTAACTGATCTTTGAAAAGTGATTTTTGTTGATTTCTTGCATGTGGCTTCAAGAAACTTGTAGACTTCCAAAATTTTCACTTGTCAAGCATGTATGCTAGGTTTCATGCTGGGAACTGGTACTCAGTGTCAAACCTATTTCTCTTTTTAGTCATCAGATTTTTGTTTTGCTTTTTTTTTAGATTGCGGTCTTTGGTAAAGCAATTAGAGAGAGGGGAAGCTTCGGTTGTAGACTTAAAGAAGAATTTGGAATATGCTGCGACTGTTCTTGAGTCAGTATACATTGACGAAACTAGGTGAGTTAACTCCAGACATCAGCACTCTTATATCTAGTACCAATGACACAAAATTGTAACTTAAATGTCAATTGGGAAATATGAGCCAAGATTTATTACTGGCAGAAAATATGTTTTTAATCATTACAATATTGTATTCTGTGTAGAGCAGATCTTCAGTCCTTGGTTCAAAAGCTTTTTTAAATTTTGTGGGGCAGGGAAGGAGATAAAAAGAAATCATAAATGTAATATACATTCTCATGGAGAAATGTTTTCATAATAATTGTGTCCCACTTTTTCTGAAAGTTTCTAAATTCCTACTAATTTATTCTTTTTGAATAATGTTAAATCTTTTCGCTTGTATCATATCTTTGAAATTAAAAAAAAATTTACTCCAGGTCATGATAGAGGTAGACTGGTAAGACATTGCAGAGGAGTTCCTCTTTCTGTTATATGCCATTTATCCAGTGGCAAATGCACTTGTGGAGTTGCCACGGATGATCAGAATGGGAAAGGAGAGGACTGTGTCTTACTAACTCAGAAGTTAGAAATGACCATAAATTACCTCTGAAGGGCAGAAAGTTTGGAAATATTGATGAGCTGAAGATGTGAAGTCAGTGAATGATTATGTAGCTGTGCTTCAGAAGGCTGATACTTCTTGTTTGTCAGCCTAGTAGTGAGTTTTACAAAATGAAATTTAAGTATACAAGAGAATAAACAAACTGTTGAAGACTTATATAATTGTGTTTGGTTAGGGATGATAAACCAAAGGCTTTTAACAGCTGCTTTAGTTAGAATATATGTGAGGGGTTTTTTTCTTAATGATGTTGTAGTGGTCTCTAAGGGAGTCTGTTTACCGATTGTTCCTCACCCTTCTAGGCGTTTACTGGACACAGAAGATGAACTCAGTGATATTCAGTCTGACTCTGTGCCCTCAGAGGTCCGTGACTGGTTGGCTTCTACCTTCACACGGCAAATGGGGATGATGCTCAAAAGGACAGAGGAAAAACCCCGGTTCAGGAGTATTGTCCATGCAGTGCAAGCTGGGATATTTGTAGAAAGGTGAAGTAGGATGTAATTACTTTGTTCTAGTAAGTGCCCAGGTACCACAGATTTTGCACAATTACAGGAGGTGGAGGACAGTACCTTAGGGCAGAAGACCTCAGAGAACTAGTAGGTTACTCTATTGAATGAAGAACACTTTAAAATGCTTCTAATGATGTTCCTACACAGATTTGGATAACACCTCAAAATCTGGGATTAAGTAACAGATTGCAATCTGAAACAGTTCTGTTTCATCTATTCTTAGTATAATACAGCTGTAATAGCACAGTTGGTGTAATTTTGACAGAGAATATGCATTTCTGCATAGTCCTTGGTCAGGAGAGACAGCATTCAATATTCAGTCAGGCCAGACCAAACTCCCCCTTGGCTCTGTTTACTTCTGTGGTCCAGTATTTCTCATGAAGAACTGCTAAGAAACAAAACAAAATCCTTTATCATAGTATTACTGGAAAGAACTATAGATCAAGATTGACGTGAAAATTTTAGAGTTCAGGGGGATTTCAAAAAAGCCATTGAGTCCTCTTAGCCTTCCCCATTGTGATTTACATCAGAATCTGTTGCCAGAACTGATTATGTTTTCTGAACCCTTTAAAACATTTAATCATTTCAGTTTGGACTCACTTCCAATCTTACCTTTTCTTATCAAGTAACAACTCTTTGCTGACTCCATTCAAGCTAGAAGGAGGGCTGGCACACGTGAAACTGTCAACAGTCTTTAGACGGTCTGAAAGACAGCAGCTCCCAGATCCCTGGGAGAATTTTGTAACAGCAAAATTCAAGTCAGGAATGGAAGAGCAGAGCACTAACTGTTCATCAGAATTGCAGTGACAGCCTAACAGCCCTCTGTGCAGGAGGTTGGGTGTATCAGAGAGCAGACCACAAGCCACACAGATACACAGAAGCCTCCTTCGGCATGATTATAGCCAATATTTTTATCTGTGCACCAGTTACTGTACATGTGTTAAGAGTGGCAGCAAATTGTGATAAGCATAAACCTGTCATTTTTCCTTGGAACAGGTTTCTCCTAGGTTTGACAGGCTATTTGTGAATTAACCCTCACTCTTAGTGGGGGACTTGCTTAACAAGGAAGTAAATTAACTGCTGCAGAATAGGCTGTAGTAGGCTGTTTTGCAGCTGATCTGAATCACCGTGGCCCAAAGGAGATATAATGTGGCGCCAGAGGAGGGTTGTGGCTCTCCTGAGCTGAGGGAAAGGGATTTTGCCTGAATTGTCACTTAAGAGAAGGCTGTGGAGCTTCTGACTTGAGGGAGGAAGGGATAAGAAATTTTGTAATTTGAGGAATGGGTGAATATAATTCTTTTTTCAGGTCTGAGTACAGAACATGACAAAGAAAAATGGAAGTGAAGGAAGACTTTGCACAGCATCATTTCAGATGGGAGAACCTTCCATCATCTCCTTTTACTCCAATGATGCCTAAGGGCAAAAAAGGATGACCTGTGAAAAGGCTTTTTAGCTATGACAATGCTTCTGCATTCACTAAGCCTGTTAAACACAGTGTGCCCTGAAAACAAGTTTAAAATCTAGTACATACTTTATAATCTTTTTAAAATATGCTTTATAATCAAGTTTAAAATCTGCTACGTACATGGTTTTAGTATGGTTACAGATGTTGATTTTTGCCTTGTTCTTTCTATCTTACTCCCTGAAACACACACATGGGGTGAACACCAAAAAGGTTTTATACTAATCTTGACAACATACAGACAAAAGTAACAGCTGTACCAAACTGGAGTTGATTCATTGCATACAAATGATTTCTGAGGAACATTCAGAATTAGCTTGCGTGTGGGCCAGCAAGGACTAAGGGAACTGAAAGATCAGTACAGACACGTGCAATGGAAAATTGGGAACATCTTGTTATTTGAGTGTAGCCTTTCCCCCTGATGAAGACCTTGTATTGGCAAATTCTTTGTCATGGCCTGCTGGGTAGCCAAGCTATGAGATAATGGGGAGCAAATAGGCTCAAATTAGGCTATACAATAAGAATAGTATAGAGGATATTGTGCAAGTTAGGAACAAGATGGAAAGAAAAAAACCAAATTGCAGTTAGGGTTTCCTGGGCTAAATAAGGTCTCCTGTAGTGGTCTGTTGTTTTATGATTTTTGTTGATTGCTTTATTTTGTTTAATTCTATTTATGTGTTGCCTTATCTATTTTGTCTTGGTAGAATGTACAGGCGGACTTCAAATATGGTTGGCTTGAGCTACCCACCAGCTGTAATTGGAGTGCTAAAGGTAATCCCAATAAAAAGGTATTGAAAGGGGGTCTATACAAATCATAAGATAATACTGTGATATTCAACTTGATAAGAGAGTCTTAGTACTTGGCCTTTCCTTCTCTCTGACATTAGTTTAGTTCACAGACATTAATCATTTAAGAGACCTAAGGGAATATCCTTTCAATAAAGGAAAGAACAGATTTCAAGGCTGTGGCCATTTTCAGGTTGTGAAGGTTACAGCTCTGTTCTAGATTACAGTGATTAAATCAAGGACTTGGGAATTAATCACAACATCCCACAGGGAAGAAAGAAAATACAGATGGAGAGAGGTGGAGAAGGAAAAGGATCAATTGCTGTAAGAGAAGGGAATTTCTCATGCTTCAGGTCTTCAAGGTGACAATCAGTTTATGAATATTGACCCTTTTATGAGTTTTGAGGTTTCAGAGGAAAAATGATTAGTCATAATTAGTCTCAAAAAACCCCAAAGGTTCAGTCCATGGGACAATTGCAAAATTCTTGACTTAGACAGGAATTATCAAGACTACAAACAGATGTTAGCAACCAGCTGCCTATACAGCTTTGCAGATTACATGTTGCATGTGGTTCAACCATGCCATGCAATGGTGAAAAAAGGTGATAAAGTGGGGCAATACGCAGTGTAAAGCTCATGAAGACATCTTGCTGCATTGCTCCACACTGGAAAGACTTACACTTAGGGTCCCAAATCCTTTTCATTACCCTCACTCGTGCAAGTGGAATCTAAATTCTTTGTTCTTTTGCAACTACACTCCAACCAGCTTATGAGGGAATATATCTATAATGGCACCTCTTCTCTCGAGTTCCTTCAACAAGACAGTTGAAGATCCATCAGCTACTCTCAGTTGACTTAAACCTTACAGAATCCCTCTCTTTTTTCTATGTTTTCAAATGATTAAGAGTCATACAGAGAATTGATCATGCTAGAGTAAGTTAAAATAAATCAATAACAACAAACTAATTTTGCTCAGGGTGAAATAACACCCACTTGGCCACTGTGGACTCTAGAATGTATATTTTTCCAAAACTGTTGTGAGAACATATTTTTGCCTGGCTGGCTTTGGTTTTGGTAGTGGATGTGGTTGAAATGGGAGTTACTTATTTTGAAGAAGGCAGAAGAGGGTCCCCACGGAAGTGGGGTCCCCAAGCCTGCCAGAGTTCAAGAACTATTTGGACAATGCTGTCAGGCACATGGAGTGACTCTTGGGGATGTCCTGTGCATGCTAAGAGTAAGACTCAATGATCCTCATGGCTGCCTTCCATCTCAGTATATTCTGTGATTCTGTGAATTTTTCTGTCTTAAAAATTTCATCTTAAATTTCTCAGTCCCATCTCCTCCATTGAAAATGTTGTATTTTATTCCTTGCTTTGGTCCAGTAAGGTCTAGTAAAAAAACCTTACAACTACCTGAGTGCTTATTGTGCTCTGTAAAATGACCTGATGATTTAAGCATGCAAAAGGGTGTAGGAGTGTACCACACAGATCTCTTCAGCTGTTCTGGATTGCCATAATCAACATTCTCCTCAGAGTCTTGTTAATAAGTACAAGGATTGAGATGGCATGAAGTCAAAACAAGCTTATTTTTGAACTGCATGCTCTCACTTTTGCTGCTATGGCCAACAGGACATCTGCACTGAGTAATACAAACCTGTGGAATCACAGCTTTGTGGCAAACTGGGGTTAGTTTTAGTAAAACAATGAAATACTGCTTGTTGACTTATAAAACAAGTCTTCGAGGTTAAGAAGAGACAGAAAGTCGAGAAACTGACTTTAAAAACAATTAGTGTTTGTCTTCATCTCTAGGTTCCCCGAAGCAGTGGATCAGTGGCCAAGTAATCAGGACACAGGACTGAGTAGTATTATGTCTAGCATCTATTTTCTGTTACACTACAGTTGTCATATGTGACATAAGAGCATCTTATGCACTTCCGCTGAGGCTACAGGGCCAGTAATCTAGCATGTATAGAACAGAAAGTTTCCCTTGCTTCTCCTGCTCTCCTTAGGGAGAAGAAAAAGTTTTTCTCCTCTGTCACAAGTCATGTGTGAAATTATCTCTGCTTTTAGATCTCTCCCCAGTATAGGGGTCACTTCTGTGTTAAAATTTTTTTAAGGTCATAAAATCCACTAAGTTTCAAAGTGTAACTGGTGTTGCTGCAAGCCTATAGACCATCTATGACACTTTCATGCTTCTGGTAAGAAGATTCCCCCCCCCCCAGTGATTCGGAGTAAAATGCTTCTGTCATTATTGTCCATAGCAAAACTTCTCTTGACTGACAAGACCAAGGATTTCTCCCTCAGTAAAATCTAAACAGCTCTCCTGTGAAACTTGTCATCTGTATGATTAACCATCCTTTCATGCAGAAGAACAGTTCAGATGTGCTAGTCTGCAGTTTCACAATTTGGTAAATTTTATCTGCTGCAAGACTACAACATTATCTGCAAGGAAAATACAATAAGGGAACAAACTCCTTTTATTTCTACAAGATAATATTGCCTTACAGTGAATTAACTTTCAGCACAGTTGACGCGTTATTTTTATGTCTTATGACCCAGAAGCAAATTACTATATATATGCAAGTTTTAAATTAATTTGCTTCAATGACCAAAATAAGTGATTAAAAAATACAAATGCCAAAAAAAAAAATGGAAAACACTTTAAATTGTCCAAGTGGTTGCCTTGGGCATTATTTTTCTCTCTCATTTCTATTTCTCGTTTTCTAAACTTGTTCAAGGGCTTCTTGGTAAAACTTTTTAATCTCTTGGTTGTTTTTACTCTCCAATACCTAATGAAAGTGTTGAAAAACTGTAATTTATGATTGCTTTTCTGTGACTTGGGCCACAAATCATCTCTGGAGAAGCTTGACACTGCATTCAATCTTTCAGCTCCTCAAAGCTTCTAATATCAGCTGCTCGGCAAGCAAGTAATTTACTGGGATAGGTGAAAGAAGAGCTGAATATTGAGCATTCTTGATGTTCACTCGCTAATTAGCCTCTCTGTGGACTGTAGTGCCACAACAGGTATACTGAGCTCTATCTGTAATCAGCACTATGTGAGTAGGAAGGATCACCTCATGCTGGAAAGAGGCGGTAACAAAATATGTTGGTCTCATTCAGAACAGAGGAAGTCCAGTAGCTATATTGATGTATAGTGGGCCAACCATAAAGTGATTAAAATGTCTTTTGCATTTGACTTGAAGGCTGGTCTTGTGCCAGATGCAGCTACATGGTTGATCTGTATATCATTCTACTAGCTGTAACTCCCATCTGCATCTCTTTGTTGTTGGGATGAGAGAAAGTTTCTTAAAGTTTCAGAAACATCCAATTCTGAGATCAAGGAGCTTCATCTTGCTAGATAATGAGTGCTGTCAGCTTCCATGGCCTTCCCTAAAAGTTGATAATTGAACTTGACCTTCTGCAAGAAGGCTTATACCTTATACTTTAGCTTTATGAGCTGGGAAGTGAACTTTCCCCCCTCAATCTCTTGATATTAATGCTGATCACGCTGCAGCATTAATATGTCATTTACAGATGATTGGAACTTTCCCGACGGTAATTAGGTATTTACTCTTCTATTATAAAGCTTGGGTTTTTATATAATTGTTAGCACATAACGTAATATTACCAGGATTTTCTTCTGCACTGTAGTTTTTTTGAAAACTCCACTGGACTCAATTACCTTTTTAAAAAAATAAGGAAAATTAGGATCATGTTCTTTGGGCAAGTTAAGATGCAATAATCACAAATCAGGATTAATATTCAAATCAGAAGCAATTAAGTTGCTCTTTGGGTCTAGCAAGATAGTCTTTAGTTATCATCTTCGATGACTGAACAGTAAGTGATAAAATTATGAGCTCAGGTGCCTGTATTTTTGTTTTACTGCAAAAAACCATATAACCTTATTCTGTTTTAAACATTAGTGAGGCATTGGAATGCTTTGCTCACAATACAGAGTTATAAGAACTCAAGAGGGACAGCAAAATCCAGAGGCTTCAATATCATTAAAAAAAAATCTTCATTATTCCTCTTTTCTTCAAAATTATTTTCTTTTTTATAGACATAGCATGTGGGTAGAGGACAGGGAGAGGTAAAATCAGCCCAAATAGGCCATCTCAATGTTTCAGGTACTAAAGCACACCAGAATTTTTATCTATTAGGATTCATCCTTTGGTGATTAAATTCTAGTGTAGAGAATTGCCATGTTTAGAATAAGCAAACAGCATACATGTTCTTAATGGAAGCTTCCTAAATGCAAGTCATACAATACTGATGAGTATACTGATACTGTGAGTATCCTGATAATTCTGCATTGATTAAATGGAATTGAAGAATTTATTAAAAAAGAAAATATATGCTGACATCACTTCTCTAATTCTCAATTTGTAGATTGTGAGAGAAAGTGAGAGAAATTGAACTATGATGATAAAAGGGATGACCATATTAATTGCCTTTTCTACCCACTCTTGCAGAATGTTGACAAGTGGTCCTTTGATGTATTTGCACTAAACGATGCCAGTGGGGATCATGCACTGAAATTCATTTTCTATGAACTTCTCACGCGCTATGATCTGATCAACCGTTTCAAGGTCAGTAGTTAAAAGATGGTTATTTTCTTCCATCCTAGATTTTGTTCAACTTCCCTCTCATCCTGCTTTATTCCATTCAAAAGGCAATTTTAGTGCTCTTTGAAGATTTTGTGAACACTGCACTTTCCTCAATAAGCAAGACCAGATATGATTTAAGTAGTACTTTCAATTGCAATGGGACACCGTGAAGTAGATGGGTTTCCAAACAGGTTTCCATGTGACATCTGTGGGAAATACTGCATGTGATCCTCTCAGAATGATGGTGTCATTTTCCTGAGCTTCATAGGACCCTCAAGTATGCAGGCACAAAAAGAGAAGAGATCATGAATGCAAATTCAAATTCATTACGATTAGTTAGGCCAGCAAGTGATTGTGCTTCCTCCTCCACTCTCATAAGACCCCACCTGGAGTACTGCATCCAGGTCTGGAGTTCTCAGCACAGGAAAGACATGGACCTATTGGAGCCACTCCAGAGGAGGGCCACAAAAATGATCAGAGGGCTGGAGCACCTTTCCTATGAAGAAAGGCTGTGAGAGTTGGGATTGTTCATCTGAAGAAGAGAAGGTTCTGATGAATGTTCATTCCAGCCTTCTAGTACTTGAAAGGGACCTATAAGAAAGATGGGGAATAACTTTTTATCAGGGCCTGTTGCAAAAGGACAAGGGATAATGATTCTAAACTAAAAGAAGGTAGATTTAGACTAGATATAAGGAAGATTTTTTTTATGGTGAAAGTAGTGAAACACTGGAACAGGTTGCCCAGAGAGATGGTAGATGCCCCATCCCTAGAAGCATTCAAGGTCAGATTGGACTCTGAGAAACCTGATCTAATTGGAGATGTCCCTCTGCTCACTGAAGGAGTAGGTGGACTAGATGATCTTTAAAAGTCCCTTTCAACCCTAACTCTTCTATAGTTTTGTAATTGTTACAGAGGTTTGCAGATACGAATGTTATGTGTCTTTTCCTCCAACTTTGAACAGGCTTAAATTTGGATGGCAGAAACATTGCCATCTAGATCTTGACCATTCCCCTCGCACAGATACTCTGCTGTCCCTTCTTTTGACATTTTCATTTCCAATTCCCATGGGTCCCCATTCACTTTGGCTGGAAAGAGTTTACAGGTCTTTGGGTCCTGTACTTCAGAAACTGCCCATGTCTGATGAGACATCTTTGAAGAAGGTGTCTGATCAGAGCTGCATTCTCTGCTTATATGTACCCAAGAGGACAACAGCAGTGCTCCTCTATGGAAACAGTGAAACTGGAGAACCCATGTTGCCCATGTTGCCGGTTGCATACATTACAACCGACAGCACCTGCATAGTCTCTTCTCTAGAAATCCCCTCAATTGCATTTTTTTGGGTGTCTGCAGTTACTCTTGGAGTCAGAAAAACATGGCAATCCCATAGGATGGACAGGTTGGATTTTGCTGTGAAAACCTAGAGGTCTGATAAATGACTTGCTATATGATGTATTTCATTAGAAAATCTTGAATGTGAATAGTAAAGCAGAGTATTCCAGTGGGTTGTGAAGGCAACAGACAGTTGCTTGTAGCCTATTTAGAAATATTTCTCCAGGGACAATCAATAAAGTGATCACTGCTACTTTTCATAATCCATGTGTCTTCCAGACAGCACTTCATAGTATACTTATTTCTGTGTGTTTATGATTTCTGTGTGTGATTTACCTATAATGTAATTATGAATGGAAAAACCAGGTTGAAGTAGTAACCTGAATTCACTCTCTCTCGAGTACCTGTTTCAGATGTTTTAGTGTTTTGTTTATTTGTCAAGTAAAAACTGCTCTTTGGAAACCTCTTATCAAAATACTGCTCTCTGAATGCTAGTCATTAAAGCTGTTTTGTTTTTTTTTCTTTAATTCTGTGATGCTTTACTTAGATTCCCATTTCTGCCCTGGTGTCCTTTGTGGAAGCTCTGGAGGTTGGCTACAGCAAACACAAAAATCCTTATCACAACCTCATGCACGCTGCAGATGTGACACAGACAGTCCATTACCTCCTTTTCAAGACAGGTGTAGTGGTAAGTAAAGGACTTGGCATCCTCAATATATAGTTAGATTACAACAGTTTTTGCTTAATAATGAGATTGTGATTATCTGTCGCAGTTCGAGGGGTTTCTGGGGGGTCACTGCTGGCTGCTCTGTGAAGGTTTTCAGGGCTGGAATCACCCCCCCGCCGCCCGTCCCTCGTGGCAGGGACTGGCGGCGGAGGTACTTAAGCCAGGAGACAGAGACCACGCAGAGAATCCAGCAGCGAAGAAGAGCTTTATTCAAATTTCCCGCAGCTTATAAGGGCTGCTGGGCCAAGGAGGGGATTGGCCATTTGGCTAGCCAATGCAAGGAGACAATATAATAACTATGGCAACACAGAAACCAATGGTAGACAGGTGAGTTAACAATTTCCAAACCCCGGCAATTATCCATAGTAGAACCCATTTGCACTGTAGACAAACTTCATTTGATATGACTGGGCTAATAAAAGTAGAGACTTTGGATTATTTAGAAATTGAAGGTAGGTGAAGTTGTCGATAACTCTTCTAACAGTGATCTAAAGAAGATGAATGAAAAACCTGAGCCCGGTTTTTCACTCTCCCACAGATCTCCTGTGTGAATCTGCCAACACAAATTTATTGGAATTCGTTTCACCTAATATGAAGGATCGTATTGTCTAAGCTGTCTTCTTAATTTAAGCAATGGAGGCAGTACATCCAAAGGATAATTCATTCCACTTATTTGAGCATTAAGAGTTGTAATCTGGAAATGCTGATCCCCATCCACTTCTTTACAGCAAAACCATCTAAACTGGCTTACATAGAAGCCTACGAACAGCTGATATCTGACAACAGTGTCAGGAATGGATAGAGGGCTTAAAAAAATATGTAGTGTGCAATATGTTCCCACAGTGGTTTTCAAGACAAGCAACAGAAATACATTTGAAGATGGACTAGAGAAACTGAAGGCAGATAGATTCCAGAGTGATGATCAACCATTGCAGTTTGGATTTAGCTGGAGGCCCATAAAGTTTCTGTCCCACACAGTGTACACTTCTTCTTTCTCCTGGTTACTGCTGCAGCCAGAAAGAGGAATGAAATTACTTCCAGTCTGATCCTGTGGGGCAGATCTGTTCCTCATATTATTTGCTTCACTTTTTCCAAGTATCCAATTTTCCCTTGCCCTTGCATTCTCAGAAACGTAAAGGCAAAGGTGGCAGTGAAAAGGAAGTTTGGTGTTCAATGTTTTACAGTTATCTCTTGTTACAACATGGCATTCAGTGGCTGCTGTGTTTGTGGCTGATACTTGAATACATGTAATTCTGTTCTGTTGTGCTTCCTTTCACTGTGGTCCTTCACTAACTCATGTGCAGTTCCAGAGGCAAGGAGCCTTTGAAGTTCAGAGCAGACAGGTGAACCCAGGTCAGCAGATGTTGAGGCTCTTGCTGAAGCTCAGGGCTTCTTGAACACTCCCCAGTTGTTACAAAGTCTAACTGGGAACTGTTGAAAATAAGGATGAGGGAAAATCATGGTTCCGTGTGACTCAGCCTAACCAAATTCCAACACTCTCATGCCATGACTACCTTAGATGGACTATACAAAATTACCATAAAAGTTCTCTGTCACCATCACTTGTGGAGATGTTTATGTCTCCCACTGTATGTTGATGATGCCTTTATCTGTAGAGTTCTATAAGACACCTGAAGAAATCTGCCACCGATTTGTACTGTGTGATAGAGCATAGGACAGAGAGGTGCAAGCTAACAGGGCATAGTACAGCTCTTGCTGTGTCTTTTAGGCCAGTTTCAACAACTGTTTAGTTTGCTCACGCTTGGGAGCAACCTTTTGTGCATATGATCTGCCTTTCTGCAGTTTCTTGATTGCCACGCAGCTGTTGCCTTGCAATTCTGAAGCCAGACCTGGATGCTCTTCCCTGAGTTCGGTTTATTTAGGTGGAGATCCATGAAACACACTGGTTTGGCTTTTGTGTATTAGCCGGAGAAGTTTGCTTTAAAACAGCTGACAGGCTGCAGGGGAAAGGCAATGATGTGCAACATTGACTGTCAACAGGAGATAAATTGCCTTAAAAACCAAAAACCTTAATGCCTGAGAAAATGACAACTTACCTGATTCCTCTGTAATCTCTTTTCAGCACTGGCTGACAGAGCTGGAGATCTTCGCTATGATCTTTGCAGCTGCCATACATGACTATGAACACACTGGAACCACTAACAACTTTCACATCCAGACACGGTGAGGCCACTGTAAATCATGATGAAGGGTTGAGACACGGAGGAGGAAACCTGTGGTGAATAACAGCACACCTAGAAAAGTGCTGGAACTTCTGTTTTCAAGTGATACAGGAGGAAAGTTCACTTCCTTAGGTTGCATTCAATTTTCTCTTGTTCAGCCATTTACAATGGAATGCATGTATTTTAGCTTTCTGAGCATTGTTTCACATAAATGATGAGGAAAAAGAAAGGTCCCAAAATATTTTTGTGTAAGGGTGGCAAAGACAAATTGCTGTACAGAGCAATTTTAATGTATTATAGTTTTGAAGGAGATACTGTAATTTGACAATTTTTTTCTCCTTGTTGAATTTGAAGAATCAAACATTAACTGCATAAATCAGGCATTCAACAACATTTGTTGTATTTGTCAGTGAACACTACACAAACTATTTTCACTTGAGTGGAAAACCACACCTGCAGCAATGGCTTATGTTGGCCATTACCTGATCAGGGAAATATTTTTTAAAAGCTTTGTAAATTGCTAGACAGTAATTAATTGATCACAAACTAGAGTGGACCGGTGTATTTTATAAGGCTTTTGGGTTGGTGGAAGAAAGAAGAAGATAAAGGCGGCAGCAAAAGTCAGAAGTGTGCAAAGATTATGAAATCTCTAGTTGCAGTGATAACTGGACATCTAATATCTGTGTATTATTTTGACAATAGGAGTGTACTGGTAGCAATGACAAAATGTCTAGATGTCCTCAAATGACCCTGTACACTTGGGCACTTCTAAGGTGCGTTTTATCTTACCCTAAATTATATGTCTTTAGTGTATTAGCTGAATCACGCTGTGCATCAACAAGTGGTTGCTAAGATAAGCACACGTATGTGGAGGAAAGTTTAGGAATGTAGAAAAAAGTTTCTGTCTCTATTCTAGGCCAGACTGCACTCCACTGGTTACAGCTTCATCCATGCAAGAATTAGAGATCTGCTGTATTTCCCAATACTTATAAAAGGATTAAAGGAAGGACAGTTGTAATTTAATTTCTGTAATAGTGAACATCAGAGGGTGTAAGGTGTCTGAGGAGAAAAATATACACTGTTCTCTGAGAACCAGGTCTGAGTGGGGACTGTAACAAATCATACTCATCCTCTGTTGCCATTAACTTCTTTGTCTTCAGGCCAGTTTAGCTATTCATCTATCACAGATCTCTGCCCTGGGGCTTAAAGTAAGGCATGAAGTACCTTTGGTCTTACTCTGTCCCACTGCCAATTGCCTTTCCGGACAACACAGTCTAGCACATGGATGTCAGAATGCAATTCAGTTATGTCTTGCCTTCAGCCAGTTTTCTGTTCTGGACACAATATTGGGTCACATCTTGCAATTGCTTGCTTGGGTACAGTCAGGCTTTAATATCAGAGCAACATACAGAAGAACTGGAAAAAAGCCTCATGGTTCAAATTCCAATTTACGCATCTCTCACAGCTTTCAGCACTTGATTTCAAGTATGTAACAAAGCAACTATTGAATGTCAGCTGGTGAAATAGATTTTGCAGCGAGTTTTGATCTTTACATTTCTTTTACTGAATAACAGCAATTAACAAAGTATTACAAATGTTCTTAAAATGTGTGTACCTGTTCTGTAAACTTAATTGCTGCAGCTGATCAAAGGAAAACTTCTGAATGTGAGACTGTAGACAGGAAAGAAACAACATTTCCTATGTTTTCTTTTAAATGCTAGGTCAGACTCAGCCATTCTATATAATGACCGGTCTGTGCTTGAAAATCACCATGTTAGTGCGGCGTATCGTCTTTTGCAAGATGATGAAGAGATGAATATTTTATCTAATCTCTCAAAGGATGATTGGAGGTAAAAATTAACATGGTGACTGCCTAGGAATATTGCAGCATCACCATAGACTGCTATTACCTTGTTTGAATAGCGATATGCATTATTGTATATTACGTGTTAATATTTCTATGCTACAAGGTAAAGAACTTTAAAAGGTGTTTGTCTTGCTTATTTCTGCTTTCAGTTTTCACCTCTGATACTGAAGCTAGACTTTTTGATGATGCATTATAATACAGAAATTGACTCCCATCTAATTTCTAAGTATCACAGAGACACTCTTTGTACACATCCATTTTTGAGTGTAGAGCTAGCCTACTGTTTGTTCATCCTAAAGCCTAAACATAACCTTTATCTACTTTGACACTTCCTGCCTGGAAATTATAAATGGGACTAAAGAATGAAATAATCCAGTCCTTGGAGTATAGATCAGTCTACTGTATGTGTCAAGGTGATGTAAGAAGCTGTAATTTAAAATAAACCTCAAGAAATACATGATTTATGTGCCAAAATCAGCCCATGATTTCCTTTCTAATACCAGACAATTCAAACTGATAACAGTTTTCTGTTTTTATGGGATCTTTTGAACTTCAAGGTGTGATACTTGACAAATAGCCCATTGTGCTAGACAGAAGGAATCCTGCTTCGTAGTCTTTTTCAAGGAGGGGGACCCTATGTAACACACAGTGCCTTCTGCATATGCTTAAATGTGACACAGTGTTGAGTAATCATTTAATCTTGTATTAATATAAATGTGGGGAAATGAGCCCTTCTCTGGGGCCTGGGTTCTAGTAAAATGGTCAGTGACGGCTCTGCTTGCTAATCTGTTTAGCCTGAATTTCCTGTTTATTTTAACTTGTGGACAGTGATGTGATCCTATAGCTAAACACCAAGGATAACACTCAGGAACTTAGATGGCTAATTTCAGTCAATTGTGAGTGTTGTGAAGTAGTGGCCTGAAAATTCTATCCCCCAATATGGAGAATAGTCTCATAGTGGGCAGTAAAGAGGAAAACAAAAAAAAAAATACCTGCACCAAGGTGTTAAAAATCTCTTTTAGCTACAGCTGGCAATGCCTAGTCAAATATCAGCAACCTTTTATGTTGGTGGGGAAACATAAGGAAACTAACTAACTAGAAACATCAGCCTTAGAGCCACTGTCTGCAGGGAATAGCCACTGTTTACAGTGGAACAGCTAATTGAGTATGCTTCATTGCATAGATACTGCCTTAAGGGAAATGGTCTGCTTTCAGGCTTTAAACTGTTATTGATTGAATCAAAGCCAGCTTCAGATATTTCTCATTGATTCTATAGTGCCAACATGTGTGTCCTGTTGATGCAATGTGCTTAGACCCAAAGTTTCAAGTATTAACTTATCTCTTTAAGAAATACTGTAAGTGGCTGAGCAAAAATATTGAGTGATTTGGATTGCTTATTTGTTCTCTCTCAAGTAGGGCTTTTGTATTTTATAGCTGCTGATCAAGCTGCAGAACAAAAACCGTTGTTTGGAAGGGCTCTAATTAGAAAACATTGTGATTTTTGCATGCTTTTGCCTTTGACTGCCAGTATTTCATACAATTCCCATAGGCAAACATTTGGGAAGCACTTGTAAACATCAACTGACTCAGCAGATTCTGAGGTGTTGGGAAAAAAACCAAAAAAGCCTAGAGTTTTCCATTTTGGCACTCAAAAATAGGACACTCAGTACTGAAGAATGCTTTGGAAAACTAATAAAATGTGTCCAAATTAAACTTCACTTTTACAGACAGACCTGATAAATCTCTCTCAGCAAAAGGCCCTGGTAATGTTTTTTGGAAAGTAAATTCTTAAGTGCCTTTCTGAGCTGAACTCTGACACCTTTTTTCACATTACTAGTAAGAGAAAATCTGATGATCAGTGGATTTTGCAATCCCAGATATCTATGTGGATTTTATAACCTTTATGGAATTCAGTCATCTAGTTAGGGAGTGTATTTTTAGGAAAGATATGCAGAAAATTGGAGATACATTTCACTGTTGGAAAATAAATGGCCACAGGTTCTGTAAAAGCGGATGAGAATGGAAGAGAACTTTTGTGTTACCATCAAGAAAAAGAGTTGAAGTCTTACTGGTACTTAAACTACTTTTTTTCCCCCTCCATTTTAAAAAAACCTCTGGTGCTTATTAAGTATTTGAAAATCACTTGAGTTGCCTCATTTCATGAATCCCATTTGTGCAAGTTATCAACAAGTTAATGAAGAAACTATTAACAAAACCAGATCACAGTGAGCTAAGAAAATAAACTGCAAAGTGAACAAATGCCTTCCAAGATACAGCTATAGATATCTTTTCTGGCACTGTATTTAATTGCTAATAACTTTGATGCAGTTTATTAAAACAGAGCTCTTTACTGCCAAGTACAGGAATAAAAAGGTGTCTGGAAAATCTTTGTTTGCTTAGCTTTGTATGGGAGGACAACTTTGGGAAGTAACCTTTAATTCAATACTAACTTTGCCAGTAAAGCTGCTTGGCATTTTGTCCCTCAAATAATTCTGAGCCCTCTTTGTTAATCACTGTTATTAATTTCAAGATTGTGGTGAGAAACCATGAATTTTTTTTGACTGAAGACAACTTTGGTCATACTCTTCTTTTGTAAGTATAAGCGTGTGCATGGTTGCATAATCATGCCCTTTCCTTGTAAATTTTTGTTCCTTTGCATTCAGGATGGACATGTGAATATTCTGAGTGTTATACCTTTAGTGAGAACCAGCCAATGATGATATTTCCTTTAATGTGTTTTCCTATTAATTTCTGTAATAATAAAGTGCTGAGGCTTCAACCGGACAAAATTATCAAAATAGTTCAGTTCAGGAGATGTTGTATGGTGCACTAAGTATTTTTGTTTAAGCCTTTTATCAGTTCCTGTCATTGTTATCACACTTCAGCTATCTGTAGGTTTCTATATAAACCAGCTGAGCTGGTTTGCTCTAAAGAGTTGGCAGAGATCAGCATCTCCAGATCATGGCTCTTGTTTTCTCAGATAGTAAGTGTAATGAATTATACTTTGAATTATCTCAGCTAGATGAGAAACCTGAAGAAATGCTGCCACCAGTTTGTACTGTGTGATAGAGCATAGGACAGAGAGGTGCAAGCTAACAGGGCATAGTGCAGCTCTTGCTGTGTCTTTTAGGCCAGTTTCAACAACTGTTTAGTTTGCTCACGCTTGGGAGCAACCTTTTGTGCATATGATCTGCCTTTCTGCAGTTTCTTGATTGCCACGCAGCTGTTGCCTTGCAATTCTGAAGCCAGACCTGGATGCTCTTCCCTGAGGAGTCGCATGCTCCAGTGCCTCCTGTAAAAGTCCTGAGTCTCCTGTGTTGCATGTAGACTGCACCTGTGAATTGCAGTCACACTTAAATTAGAGCAGTAAACACTGCTGTTTATCAGAGGCAGATTTGGAAGGAGTCAGGCCCTATCTGTCTCAAGAGCTGATTCAGACTGCCCAATTCTGATGGAAGTTGTGTCAGTTGCTCCTGATTGTGCCTGAAATAAAAAGGATTTAGGTCAGATTTTGCAGCTAATACAACTGCCTACTCAAAACCTCCCATGAGATCCTAAACTGGTCACTGTTGTTTTTAGGACCGTTAGTTAATGAAAATGCGCTGCAGGGTGTAGTCAGTAAGAACAGGTGCAATATGTACATTGAATTAATGGTGAGGAAGTGGATCCCTTTTTCCTCCTCAAATAATGGAAGAAGGACAGTGGGTAGATTATAGGGGTATAATGCTCCTTCCTTTCTCATCAGCTTGCAGGATTTCTTCTTTTCTTGGGTACAGTTTTAAGTTACCTATTTTTTAAAGACTTGGACAACTTTTCTGGAGTCTAGTTATTTAAGAAATTACTTGGGACAGTTAGTATTTGAGTGAATTAAACTTTGATCTTCATGAAATTCTTCCTGACTACAAAACTGGGTTTGAAAACTAGGGAATGAAGGAGAACAAGATATTGGAGAAATACCGGGGGAATCTCCGACTTTATAATCTCACTGGTAAGTGAAATGAAGTGAGAGCTGAATTTGCGTGCTCTTTCACAATATGTCGATATTTATGAAGCCCAAGTATCCAGCACTGTAGTTTTGCACAATTTCACGGCAATGTATAGACATTTGAAAGTGGTGCAGTCTCTTCTCTTAACTCATTCTACTTTGAGACTGTCAAATATATTTTCTAAAAATAAAAGAAGTGGAAACTGTTTCAGTTGACTTGCTTTTCCTCTGCTTTTATATGCTGTGCTTCTGTAATAGAAAGGTGTTAGTCCAGATGAAAGACTGATTCCTCTGAAGGAATGTCATGTACAACATTAACAGGCTTTTGTGCATTATTAGAATCATTAAATATAGTCCAGAGATGCTTCAATGGAAACACCACTTGTAAACAATATCTGGGATCTATTTAGCCAGGGCTGCTAGACAGCATGCAGACTGCAGCACCATAATGTGTTGTGTGGACTTTGAAGACAATTGCAGAAACAAAGTGCTAAAAATGGTCAGAGCAAAAAGTAACAGCTGTGTGTACCAGGCTCTAATCTGACTCAGATGTGAAACCAAGAAATGGATAAACATATATCTGTGATTCTCTCGGTAGTGAATTCAGCATTATCTCGACTTAGCAAAAAATGAACAAATTTATCATCCTCTAGTGTTATGTCTTTTGAGATTTTCTCTCATGCATTCCCTATATCCACACTTTTCAAAGTCACCTGCTGTTGTGATGCCTGTTATTTGAAGTAACAAATAAGAACTCTTCAGTAGTAAAATCCTTACTATCTCTGAAGTATTTGTCATCTCTGTTTCAGAGGAAATAATGTTCTGAAGTATGTGCGGAGTTCAGAGAATGTGCATATTCCAGATTTGCATCTATGAAAGGGGAACTAGAATGTGTGTGCTTGTAAGCATATATACATGCTTGAACTACAGTCAGTGCCTCATTTTCCTGAACTGAGTCCTTTGCTTTTGTATTCCTTCTGCAATAAGCTATGCACAAAGTAGCCCATGCAGACCAATATGATGGAGTTGCAGTCCAGAGGATGTAGTGAGAAGTCTGCTGTTTCCCAGTGCTAATTGTTCCCACAGAATAATCACACCCTTTTCTTGTAAAAATGTGTTTCTATGCATTTGGGTTCTCCTTGTTTGTATTGACAGTGAGGTCTGTGCTGCTGGGAACTGACCAGGATTGGCAAAAAAAAATAAAATTAAAAATAATTTAAAATTAGTTGCTTTTCAGCCACCATATTGTTAGTCAACATACATGTTTAATGTAAGTATATGTAACTATAAGACATAAAAGATATCTATATCTTATATAACTGTAAGACATATTTTTATAGTCAGCAACAGTGTTGACTATGCAACTGATTGTACTTCGAGGTTGGGAGGAGGAGGTGGTTATACTGGGGGAAGAGTGAGGCCAGCTGATGCCATCAGTGTGCAGAACTCCTGGAGATGCGGAGGCTGCATTATGTGCCATCCATGGGATGGGGTAAGCACAGAAGTCTTGGGTCTCTACACATTGGTGACCTGGGGCTAGAACTTGAGCACAGCCACTAGAGGCAAAAGAGATGTGATCAAAGTAGACTACATCCTTCATGAAATATTTATGAAAAGGAGAATGGTAGCTTTTATTTTAAATGAATGGTGACCCATTTCTGAATCTTACAAAACCTGATCTGATATGCCAACCTTGGACTGTTCTTCCTCTTTAAACCTGTGGAGAACTGAACTGAGAGAAAGAGAAAGTAAATTTGTATTGTGTCTAGATCAGAAGGTTCTGATATTTAAAAATGTTTAGGACATCCATATCATCTTCAAAAGAATTTCATCTGAAGTCTAAATAAGTGTTGTGGTTAATTAATAATAATACTAATGCTGCTGCTGCTGCTAATAATAATAATAGTAATAAAATGAGAGAGAAATAACCCAGGAGAAATGAGTGATGCACAATAGCATTGCTCACCATCTGCTGACTGATGCCAAGCCTGTCACCAAGCAGTGGTCAGTTACTCCAGTTTGTATACTGGACATGTCGTTCTATGGTAAGGAGTATCCGTTTGGCGTGTTTGGTTCAGCTGTCCTGGCTGTGCTCCCTCCCAGCTTCTTGTGCACCTGCTCACTATCAGAGCATGGGAAACTCAAAAGTCCATGATTTGGAATAAGCACTATTTAGCAAAAATGAAACTATCAGTGTGTTACCAACATTATTCACATATTAAATCAAAACAAAGCACTGTACCAGCTACTAAGAAGAAAATTGACCCTATTCCAGCCAAAACTAGGACAGCAAGTTTTCTTAACAAAACTTAATACAGGAATAGTTTCAATTTATAATATCAGGAAAGTAGTGCAGGTTCTCAAAGGTCTTTAGTTCATATATGCATCATAGTAGTTTTTCTTTTAGTAGTGTGATTAAACTTTCAGCATAGGTATCTACCAGTTTTAGTCAAGTTCACCTGATTCCGAGGCTTCCATCTAAGAATGCCCTATAAAAGAAATCAATTTAAGAAGTTTGTGCTTAATTGAGAAAGCAGTACTAATACCAATATGCTCTTCAAAAAACATCTAGGATTTCTCTACCAAGGATCAACCACCTGGCTTAATTTGCAGCCCTCCCACTTCTATGTTTGTATAGAAAATCCTTCATCCTCTTTCCCATCCCTGAAAGAGGGATAATAGAAAGAGTTACATACAAAGGCATTGCTGTCAAAAATTTGCAAATAGACAACAAAAGAAACTGGAGTTTGTCTGATGCTGGGTTTTGTGCTTCTCTTTCCTTGCTGCTCTCATTGTGATGCCATTCGAAAGAGAATTCAGAGCTCTAGTGATTGAGATGGTGTTGGCCACTGATATGTCCTGTCACTTCCAGCAAATCAAAGCTATGAAGAATGCTTTGCAGCAGCCAGAAGGGTGAGTCACTTTACAGCACAGTGCAGTGTGGGGCTGCATTTTCAGTGGGAGCTTTGCCATTGTGTTTAACTTCAGAAGCAGTTCTCCAGAGGCTCTCACTTTCTCTGATGTCCCCATCAATTTTCTTTCTGCTGTTGAATTTATAATGAATTCACTTAGGAAGGCATTGGCACACATCTCTACTCTGTGCTGGTGGACCAAAGCTTGGAAATGTTCACCGTTGTTGGGAAAAGCCTCACTGGGCATTTTCCTGGTGGGTAACACCAAGGACATGATTCAGTTGAGTCATCTCTACAGATTAAGTATGACACAAGGTTATAAGATCTGCAGAACACAACTTACGCTTTTGCCCTTCTGCCGATGCTATCAGCTGCCAACTCTGCAAGGGGCCTGCTTTATAACCAGAGGACGGATGAAAACAACTTGAGATCCACTGAGGGAACAACTGGAAAATAATAGATGGAGCAGTATGGGAAAGGCCTTTTCTTCTTCCCAGTATGTCACTGGGAGCTGTGATATTTTGTTTACAGCTCTTCCCCTTAAAATTCTTTCTGTACAGCACAAAGTGCTGAGTGATGGTCCATTTTTCACCCTGGACAAACGTCTGTCCAAAGCGTCCCAGAATTATACCTGTATAAGAATTTTATACCTGTAGCAGACCAGAGTGCGACTAGCCACTTGGTCTTCTCAGAAGCTACAACTCTTTCAACTATTTCAGATAGCCAAAAAGTGGAATTAAAAAATGAGACCACCCATCCTGAGAAAGCTTTTGGGCTAGCCTCTTAGGTTATGGTTGTAAGAAATCACCAGCCTTTTTTCTGTGAAAACAGATGCCAGGTTTCGTTTCTGATCTCATACTAGTTTTCTATCAGTGAAACATTTATCAGTTACTGTGTAGACTCATCAGAGCCCCTGAGATGAGATCCTGATTGTTCATTACAGTATGATGGTAGGGAATAGCTTCTCTTCCGAGCTGCATAAAATGCAGCCCAGATGAAATGGGAAGCACAGCAGCTCTTCAAGCCTGTTAGTGCAGACAAGCAAGCCTGGAAAGTTGTTCAACAAGGCTGAGCAACATTTCTTTTTGTATTTTTTAATGTCTCTTTTAAAACAGGAATGGCGCATGTTGGAGAAATAAGACAGTCGTTCAGAGTTGTCTGACTTTATGAGCAGAGAAGTCACTTTATTAATATGCTGGCCAAGGATTCTAATTACCTTATTTCCCTGAAGGTAACATTTTTGTCATTGGCCCCTGCAGGAGTAGACAATTAATTTGTTTAATCTTTTGGGTTTTCAGAATTGACAAGCCGAAAGCCTTATCACTGTTGTTACATACAGCAGATATCAGTCATCCAGCCAAAGCTTGGGATCTCCACCATCGCTGGACAATGTCTTTGCTAGAGGAGTTCTTCAGACAGGTAAAGCCAGGGCCATTCCTTCATATTTCTGCAGCTGAGAGGGAGTATGCAGGATTGGGCAAAGAAGTAGGGAAATATGAACACAGATATTTTCCTTTTCTCTGATATATGTAAGAACCTCCTAAATAGTATGAAGCTTTCTCCTCTGGCACCAGTAACACTGGCCATTATGCCTTTTAGAAAGTTAATTTTCTGATACACTGTCTATAGATGTAAACATTTTATACCTAGAAGAAATTCTGATTTGAGAAGCTAATATATCTTTTAGATTAGGAAAATATAGAATATGTGTCACTCAGCTCTAGAACCATAAAAACAGATTTGACTAGCTGTACTTAAAGAACTGTACTTTCATTGTTGGGGTGGATATGAAAAAGGCTTATTTTTCCCTTACTTTAGGTGAAGTGAACTGATCAAGATTATAGCTCATAGTGGACCATCTGTTGACAGACCCACAAATCTAAACAAATCATTGAGCTCTGTGTGATAGTTAAAAGGTCCTCAAGTGATTAATAAAAACATTTAAAGACCTGCCTTAAAAAAAAAAGAAGTAAAGAGAGAGCTCTTAAGGAGTGCTTAGGATACTTTTCACTAATATGAATTAGTAACCTAAGCAGAAAATTGAGTGCTTATTTTCCCTCCAGAGTTCTATAACTTCATATTATATAGTAAATCTGAATGCAAAAGGGAAAAATATATGACAATTTTTAAAAAGTTCTGACAATTTTTTAACATTACGTTTGTTTTTAAAGACACTGCAGGAATCCTTTTTTAAAGAGGACATTGCAAGAATTTGCTTTGAAATTAATCTCTTTATTTGTTTTTCAAACCATGAATGGCTTTAGAGGTAGATCATCCCACAGCTATCTCTGTGTTGCCACACTGGAGACTCATGCAAGTAGGATGGTTTTAATATGCATTTAAGGGAAAAAAATGTGCATGTTTATACTTATCTAGCTCAAAATTATACTAAATGTGTTAAAATACACAACTACTGAGTCCCCTAAAGACGTGTGATGGAATTAAGATTAGCTAGGTGCGAGACCACAAAAAGTCCAAGTTTTGATCTGTTTTACACATATAAAGAAGGCAAAATTATTATTTTATATTTTTATAAGAATAATTTCATTACAACTAACAAATCTTACTTTAGCTTTGAATGATGAATGCCTCCACACTTAGATGAAGCTATGTATAAAACTTGTATTCTAGTTCCAAATTCAGATGCATTAAGCTTGTCACGAAGCATGAACTTGTGTTCATTGAAGTTATTTAGTACTAGATCAATAAGTACATCCCTACCTCACAGCAGAAGAATGCTTCTCTCAAGTTGTAATGGTTAATTTTTGCAGTAGCCAGGAGGGGACACCAAGTTTATTCTATACCATCTCATGTCATTTTCCGGGGATGGGGGTAAGGGCTATAAGGGCTTTCTTCCAGGTCAGGATAGCGTGGTGAGGGTTGGGTTGGGCTCTGCAGTGAGCATTTGCATGTGAATCATTCGCCTCCTTTTACACTTTTGTTATTAATATTATTGCTGTTACTGTTCATTTTCTTATCTCGCTGCTGTTTTTATCTCAACCTACAATCTTGACCTTCTGTGCCTCCAGTTCTCTCCAGCCTGCTGCAGGAAGGGACGGGAGGAGAGAGAGTGGCACATGATTTGGAGGTTTTTGGTGGGAACACTAAATTGGAGAATACAATTCCTAAAGCACAACAGCCTAGTTTGGCACCCAATGTGAGGCTCGAAGTTTTGAGATAAAACCAGATCTGACCACAATGGGTTGGAAGAAATTCAATCAAAGCATTTGTTGTATTAGGTGTGGAGCCACTGGTCACAATGTTGCTTGGTCTGTTCACTGGTTGTTGCTGTACTGTGTGATATCAGCTTATAATAGGATAATATCAAGGACAATGAGGGTCCTTAGGGATGTGTATTCAGTGTTGCTCTCCTGCCCTTACCCCAGGCGCTACCTTTGGGAGTCCATTAATAATCATACCTCATCTGTGGGGGGAACAGGGGAGGATGATTTTTCCCAGCTTTTCACCCCATATTCCTCCTTCAGACCTGTTACAACAGCTTTTGAGAATTTTGAATTCCCTTTGGATGTTGAGGAAAGCATATTCTTATTACTAAGTCTGCCAGGTTTCCTCAGTGCAGTCCACCACACCATGAAGTTATTGAGAGATCTGCCCGGGGTGAATAGTCATGAGTGGCATAGAATGTGGGAGAAAATGGGCCAGCTTTTGAGGGACTGTTCTGCTCCAATGGTTTGGAAGTTCACTGCTGAACAACTGCAGGACCCTGATTAAGTGGCAGATTATTTGAAAGAGGACTGATGTGGCAGCTCCAGAGAGGTGTGAACTTATGCAAGTGCTGGGCCCTGGCTACTTTTTGTCGAACACTGCTCATTACTAGACAGCACCCTCAGGGGGAAGAGGAGAAAAGCAGACCAACAGGCACTGTGGTCACTCAAACTGCAGCTGAACCAGAGAAACAACTTGTGCCAGTAGCAGAAGAAGAAATCCAAGGCAAAATCAGTTCACATAGTGAGGGATGAAGAGGAAGCAGGGCTCTCAGAACAGAAGGAAGAGGCGGGGCCAGAGATAATCACTGCATCCCTATCCCTGGGTGAGCTGCAAGATATGCAAAAAGATTTGAGGCGCCAGTTGGATGAGCCCCTGGTGACCTGACTGCTCTGATGCTGGGATATTACAGCCCAAAATATGAAACTAGATGGTAGTGAAGCCAAGCAGCTGGGATCCCTGTCCTGGAATGGGGGCATTGGCAAGGGGACTGGGAAGAGGACAGAAAGTCTCAGCCTCTGGAGGCAACTCCTGTCAAGTGTAAGGGAAAGGTATTCCCTCAAGGATGATCTAGTAGTGCCCCCAAGCAGGTGGAATGCCATGAAGCAAGGTATCCAGTACCTGAGAGATGTGCTGGAGGTAATTTGTAGAGATTCAAATGATGAGCAGTTCCTTATAGATACAGACGACATCCAGTGTACACAATCCCTGTTGTGGTGGTTTGGACCTTGGTTTTTCCCCCAGAGGCTGAAAAAGTGGTAGACCCCAAGGGGTGGAAACCCCTGGATGTTATGAAGTTTTGCCCAATGGGCGCTCCTGCAAAATGTAAACATATCACAAGCTCACCGGAAGAGATGAGTTTTAGTTTCGGGTTGTTGTTGGAGGAGAGGTGGCCATGTTGTGAGCCACGAGGTAGGGGCTCTGAGCCCCTTGGGGCCTCTGGCCCCCTCCCAGCCCCTGGCTGGGGGAAGATTGCAGAGACTTGGAACAGTCTTAGACTGGGCTAAGTGTCTGTAGTATGCTGGGAGATGTTTTCTCCATGGGCGCAGAGCAGCAGCCGGCACTGACCAGAGAAACAGTGGCACAGAGCCAGGACAGATAAGACCTGAACCGGAGAAGCAACAGAGACATGCAGCATCGCAGAAAGGACTCCTGGAAAGGGAGAGAGAGAGAGAGAGAGAGAGAGAGCGCCAGCAGCAGAGCTACAGAGTTTGGGGTAAGACTGAATACCAGACCCCAAAACTCCCTTGAGACCCCTTGAAGCCCCTCTTAGAGAAGAGGGACATGGACTCCTACTTTGGAGAGAGTTTTAGACATGCAGCACCGGAGAGAGAGAGGAGCTAAGAAGCTCAAGAGACGTCCCGGAGCTGGACCAGGACGGCCAGATGGAATGCGGGGGGAGTTGACCTTGGCTCCCCCCTCGCACTGCTGCCACGGTGGCAGCCTGAGAACAGGGCACAGAGGCCCTGCGGGAGCTTGAATCTCCTGGAGATACCAGACCGTCACGAAGACCCCCTGTGTCTTCGTGATATGACCGTGGTGAAACGACCTTGTCTGGGGTGACGAAGCCCACGGAAGACCCCTCGGTTCTGAGGCGATGGGGCCGAGAGAGAGGCTTGGATACCTCCCTCGTGAGTGCTGGCAGAAAGCCAGCCACAGCTGCTGCATGCATAAGAAGAAGAAACCTGCTGCCTTGGAAGATGCTCCTGCTGTTCAGAGACTGGAAGGGATCTGTCCTTCTTTCCCTCCTGGACTTTTATTTGGAGGGGAGAGGAGATCTGATCCATTGTAAATACTGTATGTCATGGTAGAGATATTGTGATCGTGTGTATAATGTGATATGGTATTTATCTGTACAGTCATTGTAATATATTCCCTTTCCCCCATTTGGAGTCTGGTGTGTTTTGTCTGGAAAAACCCATCTCACATTAGGTTGAGATGTGGGAAGGGGTTTAGACTAGGGGATTGGATTTTGAAGCTATCTCAAACCATGACACCTGTGGAAGAAGTTTGCAAAGAGCATGCCATTGCTGTGTATTGTTGGCATTTATGTCAAGGAAAGTAGAACAAACAGTGCTTCAGGTGACGACCCAACTCAGACAATATGAAGATCATTGTTTTTCCTCCTTACTGATCTGTGCTTTGGCTGTGGAAAGAGTGTCCAAGACTGCGGGCAGATTCAGAAGGCTCGAGCAAACTGGAGAGGAAATGTCCCATGCACCACCAGTATGGACCAGAGTCTCTGCTGTTGGGCAAGCACCCTCGGCTCGAGAGAGAGCAAACACCATGAGGTAACCTGTAGTTTTTCCTGTTTGACCATGGAGAAGACATGAGGAAGTGGGATAGAAAACCCACCTCTGCCCTAGCAGCATGGGTACATGAGTTGAAAGAAAGGACAACCACTGCAGGAAATTCTTCAAGGATAAATGCCACTCCAGTTTCCAGTGGGCAAGTCCTCAGACAGAACAACAGGCTGATATTACTTCTAATCCTCTTGAAGGGACCTCCAGTTCATATTTACAAGAAGTGAGCAATGAGTACTAAGACCAAGACTAAAGGGGCCCTGCCTCCAGCCAGGTGGAGGAAAGGAACTGTGTGGATCTGATGACCTGACACATCAGACCCACAAGAGTATATATAAGGCTTTAGCTGACACTGGTGCACACTGTACCCTGATGCCATCAAGATATGTAGGGGCAGAATCTATCTCTATTTCTGGGGTGGCAGAGGGATCCCAACAGCTGACTACTGGAAGCTGAAGTGACCCTGACTAGGAAGGAATGACAGAAGCACCCCGTAGTGACTGGCCCACAGTGCATCCTTGGCATAGATTACCTCAGGAGAGGGTATTTCAAGAACCCAAAAGGGCATCATTGGGCTTTTGGGATAGCTGTTGTGGAGACAGAGGAAATTAGACAGCTGAATACCTCGCCTGGTCTCTCAGAGGACCCTTTTGTTATGGGATTGGCTGAGGGTCAAAGAACAATAAGTGCTGCTACCACAACAGTGCACTGTCAACAATACCATGCAAACCATGACTCCATGAATCCCATCCATGGGATGATTTGTGAACTAGAAAGCCAGGGAGTGGTCAGCAAGACTTGCTCACACTTTAATAGTCCTGTGTGGCCAATGCATAAGTCCAGTGGAAAGTGGAGACTGACAGTGGACTATCGTGGCGTGAACGAAGTCACAGCACCACTGAGTGCCGCTGTGCTCTACATGCTGGAACTTCAGTAAAAACTGGAGTCCAAGGCAGCAAAGCGGTGCCACCACTGACATTGCTAATGCCTTTTCTCCATTCATTTAGAAACAGAGTGCAGGGCAGAGTTTGCTTTCACCTGGAGGGGCATCCACTATACTTGAACTGATTGCCCCAGGGGTGGGGAAACACAGCCCCACTACTTGCCATGGACTGATCCAGACTGCACTGGAAAAGGGTGAGGCTCCAGAACACTTCCAGTACATTGATGACATCATCACATGAGGCAACACAGCAGAGGCAGTTTTTGAGAAAGGGGAAAAGATAATCCAAATCCTCCTCAAGGCAGGTTTTGCCATAAAGCAAAGTAAGGTCAAGGGACCTGCCCAGGAAATTCAGTTTTGAGTAGTAAAATGGCAAGATGGATGTTGTCAGATTCCAATGGATGTGGTGTCATGGTTTGAAATTGGCCCCCCCTTGAGAGTTCGGGGGCTCAGAGGTGATTGGGTGCCAGGGCAGTGTTCCCTGGAGAGCCAATCACCCTCCATGTTGTTCGCTTCTGCTAAAAATCATATATACACAGCACTGGAAGCTGTTGGCAGTTCTGCTGTTGGTGTCTGCTGTGTGTAGGTGTAGAAGGCCAGGGGGTGGCTGGGCTCCTTCCCCCCCCCTTCAGGGGGGAGGGGGAGCCCTGTGGCCCCCAACTCTGTCTAGGCCAGAGTTAAGAGGCACCATTTAGAGTGTGTGCTGTGAAGGAAGGAATTTGCAGCACCTGAGGTAAGAGAAGAGAGGCAGGCTTTGCAGCCAAGCCCTCTCTTCCCCCTCCTTTTCTGCAGTTAAAGCTGTGGAGGGGGGCTTTTTTCTTTCCCTCCACTATAAGTGGAGGAGAGGCTCAGCATTGAAGCTGAGCCAAGAGACGGGCTGGAGGAGGTAGGCCCGGCGCTCGGGAGAGGAATCCCAGATGAAATTGGAGACAGGCCAAGAGCTCAGGAGTTGCCTGCTGAAGCTGACCGGGGGCAACCAAAAACTGACTTGGAGGACGCTTGGTAAGCTGAACTACACTGCAGCAGCCTACGAACTGAGGTATGAGATCGAGAGGGAGAGATCACATAGCAGACCGAAAAGACTCAAAGCTATCTTCTTGGACTTTGTGAGGAGAAAGACTGCAACAAACAGCCAGAGCTTGGTGAGGGGGGAGCGTTTGAGCCCAGAACACTCCCACGAGAGAAACTGCGTTACCCAGCAGCCTGAAAAGGCTCTTCCTGGACTAAAGTTAAAGGGAGGGGCTTAAAAAGACTGACAGAAATGTAATATATATATATATATATATAGCTGCTTGTAGTTTGTACAGTATATTTATTTGTGTAAATAAATGTATATACTTTCCCCTTCCCCTATAGAAGCCTCTGACCTAAAAGTTTCTCTCTGGTGTTAGGATAAATTGTGGGAAGGGGTGGGGGGAAGCCTGGAAATCGGATTTTTAGATTTCTAATGTGGCTCAAACTGCCAGACGTGGTCAACAAAAGAGCAGCTATGTCCTCACCAACCAGCCAAAAGGAAACACAAGCTTTCCTAGGTACTGTGGGGAAGATGCATATTCCAGATTACCATCAGATTGTGAGACCTCTCTATCAAGTGACCCAGAAGGAGAACAATTTTGAGTGGAACTTTTGAGCAAATTAAACAGGAGATTGTTCACACAGTAGCCTTTGGGCCAGTCAGAACAGCACAAGATGTGAAAAATGTGGCACATGCTTTGGAGGTTTTTAGTGGGCATACTAAATCAGAGAATACCATCCCTAAACCATGAGTTTGAGAACTACTACTAGCCAGAGGGGACTATGGTTGTAAGGAACTGGTCTGGTTTCGGATTAGATATATTCTTATGCTCTTCCTTAATGCTCTTCACCTGCAGACACTTTTCTGTCCTTTCTGTTAAGTGTCTTGCAGAGATAAAGCCTGACTTAACCTATATCAGAACAGGTGCCCAACCCTTTTGGTTTCCAACTATTTTGCTATGTGACATGTCATAGGTCTTCCTACACTAAGTAATCATGCTGTAGGTGTGAATGATATTGAGCACTACTGCCTTTTTATATTCAGTGGCTATGAGCAAACACCTTGCCTTAATTAATTTGTTTTACTAATGCATTTTAGGTAGCCATGGGGAAGCTGCCCAAACAGTCAAGTGTCTCTCTGAGCAGTCACAAAGGCAGTTTGGTGTTCCTTCCCAAGAGAATTAGCCACTGGAGTTTTTAAGAGGTCTAAGGAATAATGAAAAATCATGGCATTGAGAGATGGTTTTTCTGAGAGTTTTACCCTGATATTGTATATTAGACTCCTAACATAAAGCAGAATTGTTCTACAGTGGAAGAATACTATTGCTTGTTGTTCCATACAAAATTCTAACAGGACTTGTGCCCCCATTTATGGGCCCAGTATTGATTGCCAGGGTACTCCGCCTATGACAGGTTGCCAGTTTGAAACGGAGCTATTTACCACCATCTGCTGACAGGCCCCAGCCTGTCAGCCAGTTCCCCATCCACTGCATGGACCACTTGTCTATACTGTAATGCATCAGTGTCTTTAGGAGGAGGCAGTGGGAAACCCTATCAAAAGCCTTGGAAAAGTCCAGGTAGAGAATGCCCACAGCTTGGCCCACAACAACCAAGCAGGTTACTTTCTTGTAGAAAACTGTTGGTGTTGTCTTTGGAAAAAATCAATAATCTGCATCTGGCCAGCCATGGCCTATGAATTCCTTCTCTGAAAGACTCAAATTATCCACAATTTGTGTTAAAAATAAACAAACAAAAAATGCAAATAAAATCAAAGTTTAATTAAAGAAAGTAAAATGAGAGGCTTTTACGGTTGTGAAGTAAGATATAGAAGTGCAATGTGTCTTGTCCTTTTCTAATTTCATCTCAATTTTTTTTCTCTAGGGTGACAAAGAAGCAGAACTAGGGCTGCCCTTCTCTCCCCTGTGTGATCGCAAATCTACTATGGTTGCTCAGTCTCAAATAGGTATGTCCCTTTTGGTGCATGTGAAGCAGCATCTTAAAAGCAAAACTTACTCTTCCCTGTAGGGCTAAGATCATAGTGATTTCTCATCATTTGGAACTATGTTAAAGAGAAAAAATGTAGTACAATAGCATTATTTTTCCCAGATTAACCATTCAAAGCTGGGGAGCCTTTACGTGTATGGTAATGGTTCCATACATTCACCAAGTTACCTCTGATGTATCTGCAGAGATAGCTACAGTGCCTGATCATGACACTTGTTCCATAGTTTTCTGAGCTGTGAAGAATGGGTGCACATGGCAACATCGTGTGATGTGAGTGTCATTGGTGTATATGATGACCTATGCAAAAATGCTGTGTGTTTTTCAATTTATTCCTCCAACCCTTTCCTCCCAAAACTTTAAACCAACCATTATTTTTCACTGAAGCCAAGCAAGTAGCAAATATTTTTCTGTGCCACCCTTTCAGAAAAGAGATCTTTTTACAAGCGCACCAACAGCACTTTCTCTACCTTTCCTTCAGTTACTGAATGAAAAATTAGGGGAAGGATGAGGCAACAAGCCTGGCATTTGGTGAGAGAATAAGAGGGGCTAAGTGAAGTAAAACTGTTGAGGGGGCTTGGAGCAAAGAAAGGACAAGGGAAAAGGTGGATTTTTGGGTGGATTTTTATATCTAGGAAGCAAGTGAACTAGATAGAGAAACATGTTCTAATCTCAACTGGAGAATAGGTAGTTTAATAGAATAGCAAAAGAAAGATAACATGGATACTAAAATTGAGGGAATTGAGAAAGACAGAGAATGTATTGAAGGAAAACAAACAAAATATTTGAACCATGAGATTTCTCTTGAAGAACAAGACAAAGATATCCCAAAACCTAGGAAAGTGCAGATTCGTATCTTTGGCTAAGAGCCATTTCTGTTTAAAATTATTTCATTGTTCCTGGTAGGCAAGCCATTCTCTGGGGGACATCATCCCAGATTTGTCTGGCTTTGGAAGTTTAGACAGTTCAGCTAGGAATCTGAACTTGAAAAGCCCTATACAAGCCTGACCTGGTTACCAGACTTGTAGTATTTACTCCTTTGCAACAATAACCCACAATACGACTGTGGGTTGTTCTGCCAGCAGCTCAGTGGAGGAAAGCAGCAACAAAATTGAAATGCTGCAGTCTCAGCTAAAATTCATGTTGAAGACTCCTGGGCACATTACATCTATTGCTGTGGTGTGAGAGAAGATAAACCCTCTCTCTCTCTGGTCGATGTGAAGGAAAGTGCATGTAAAGGCTTCTCTTTCACATCCCTTTCAGATATGTTCCTCACTCCTTACAGGGAAGAGGAGTTGTGCCTCTCACAGGGTCTCTCTACATAGGGTTGTGTGTGCTTGGATGCTAGTTTTTCTGGTTCTCTCCTTTTGTGCTCCTTTGCTCAGAAGGACAAGGAGAGCCAAGAATGTTCTGATGCCCTTTGTGTCAAATGACTGTAAAATTAATGTTGAATTAAACCATCACTAATACAATTCCACCTTATAAAAGAGGCACTTATCAGTAGGCAAAGGCAGCCTTATTTAGTCATATACTATTTGTCATTATATTTGATTTGTGCAAGGGGTTTAGTAATCCATTGACATTAGTAGTCTACTCTTTATAAATCTTGCCTTCTAACATTATAAAATGCTCATTTCTCAGTCTGCTGCACATATCGACAGTCTCTTTCTCTAACATACCCCTTGTTAAATTGAAACCTCCTTTGTTTTCTAGCTATCCACTGAGATAAGACTTTCAAAGTTGTAGAGTAGATTCTTTTTCCATTTGTTTCTTTACCTGATTAATAGTCTTAACAAATTTTTCCCTGTAGTAGTACTTAGAACATTTATTTTCAAAAGTAAATTCTTGCTGAATTCCAAATTGTGCTATTATATGATTGGATTTTACGATCTTAAAGGTCCTTTTCAAATTTAGTGATTCTGTGATTCTATGATTCTGTCATCTGCATCAAGCAGCCATCAGTTCTCATAAATTAAAAAACTCTGTCCTTTGTGAAATAAAATTATGATTTTAGTTCTGTCAAGAACAGAGCCTAGAAATCCTACTCTGATGGCTCAACTTGTTTGTAGTTACTGGTTTGCTGCTGTAGGTTCACTGTAGATGCAACAACAGTGGACACACATTTTCATTATCAAAAATTTTCACAAAAGATTTTGGCAATATGGCCTTTTTACATGAAATTAAGGAATCTAACAGAAAAAAATTCCTCAAAAGAAAGAACATGTCCTTCATGTTGCTTCAGTTTATGAAAACTTGTTCAGAGTTTAAACTGATAAATAAAAAAACCTGAATATCACTTTATGAACTTTATTTTGAAAACCTATCAATGTTAATGATAAAGACCAATTTATCATCCTTTTTCTTATGGCAAATATTTTTGTACCATAGTGAAGATGGGAAAGATTTGTGTCCAGAAGTCAAGCTGCTTATCAGAGCGAGGGAGAGAAACAAACTGCAAAGAGAACCAGACCAAGACTTTTGTATTTCCCAACAAGAATATCAGGAGTTTCTCTGGCTTAAACTCTAGGAAGCTTGTTTCACTGAAGATCAGCCTTTGTTGTCATTGTCCACTTTTGCAGCTGATAAAAGTAGCAGCATGCCTTTATTTTTGTCCTTTGATTAGCAAAAAAGAAAATTACACCTTCAGAAAACATTGGATAGAGGCTGATGAGTGCATGCTGCAGATTTTTTATTTTTTTTTTTCTTAATGTTAGGCTTTAGGGAAACTGTTCTCTACCCAGGTTTTTTTGTTGTATGTTTGTTTGTTGTTTGTTTGGGCTTTTTGTTTGTTTGTTTTTTGGGTTTTTTTTTTATTATGTTGATGTTTGCAGGTACAACTGCAAGAGAAGTGTAGGGAACAGAACAAAGGTCTTTATGCAACCTTTGTCGACCTCACCAAGGCTTTCGATACTGTGAGCAGAAGAGGTCTGTGGCAGATTTTGGAATGTTTAGGTTGTCCCCCCAAGTTCCTCAAAATTATCATCTCACTCCACAAGGATCAGCACGGCCAAGTCAGATATGGCAATGCACTTTCTGAGCCCTTTCTAATAAAGAATGGTGTGAAATAAGGCTGCCTTCTCGCTCCTACCCTATTCACAGTCTTTTTCAGCATGATGCTCCAAAGGGCCACGGCAGACCTCAAGGATCAGGACGGTATTTACATTCGATACTGTACTGATGGAAGCCTCTTCAACCTAAGGCGACTGAAGGACCACACTAAGACCTTAAATCACCTTGTCCGGGAGCTGCTTTATGCTGATGACGCCGCCCTTGTCGCCCACACAGAAGCAGCTCTGCAGTGTTTAACATCCTGCTTTGCCGACGCTGCTGAGCTCTTTGGTCTGGAAGTCAGTCTAAAGAAGACAGAAGTTCTCCATCAACCTGTACCTCAGGAAGTCCCCCATCATCCCCATATCACCATTGGCCATTCAGAGCTCAAATCAGTCCAGCAGTTTAATTATCTAGGTAACCTCATCTCCTCGGATGGTAAGATTGACGGAGAGATAGACAACAGGTTAGCAAAGGCATATAGTGCTTTCGGAAAGCTTCGTAAAAGAGTTTGGTGAAACAAACACCTGAAGAAAAGTACAAAGATCAGTGTTTACAGAGCCATTGTGCATATTCTCTTATACAGATCTGAATCATGGGTCATCTACCGCCACCACCTGCGTCTCCTAGAACGCTTCCATCAACGCTGTCTCCGTTCAATCCTAAACATCCACTAGTCAGATTATATGACCAATACATCTGTTCTAGAACAAGCAGCAGTCACAAGTATTGAGGCCATGTTGCTGAGAACACAGCTGGGTTGGGCAGGGCACGTCTCAAGGATGAAGGACCACCGCCTCCCTAAGATCCTGCTTTATGGTGAACTTGCTACTGGCTGCCGCAAGAGAGGAGTCCCGAAGAGAAGATACAAGGACTCCCTGAAACAACATCTCAGCCTTGGCCATATTGATCAACATAACTGGTCTACTCTGGCCTCCAATTGGGAGGCCTGGAGACACACCATCTATAACGCTGCTGGTGCTTTTGAGAAAGCACGCAGGATCACCCTTGAGGAGAAAAGGCAGCGCAGAAAGAATCGTGTCTTGCAGCATATACCATCTAAGGAGTCTTTCTGTTGTGCCTTTTGCAACTGGACATGCCTATCTTGTATTGGCCTTTTCAGCCACCAACGCACTTGCAACAAACGTGGGTAGAGCCCTTCCCAAATCTTCATTTGCGAAGCCTAGCCATGATGAAGATGTTTGCAGGTGAAATGAAGGAACGCTAGTCATATGCCTGGAATTCACTCTCAGTATGCAGCATTAATTGGTAAAATGATCTTAGTCACTGAGGTGCAGAAATGTTTATCATGCTCATTCTATTGAAGGAGATAAAGGATGATAAAATGGTCATTAGCATTAATAGGTTTAAAGCTCAGGTTCATTTTTTGATAGTCGGGGTTTTAATTAGCATACTAAATCAGCATATTTAAATTTTATTATGATCTCCATTTTAAGGTAACATAGTTGAAAAACTTATTCATGTTGTAGGGAATAGAGGGAAAAATTTCACTTATCAAAGAAAAGTTCTCTTAGGTATTTGAGTTTGTTTACCTGTGCCACCTCTGCTCATCTTTGTTGATGAGTTGCAAGACTTCTTTCAGGGAAAACCTGTTTCTTAAACACAACTAGATTGTGTTTGTGTGCAGTTGTTGACTATCTGAGGAAACAAATCCCAACACCTTGCTGCTGAAGTTAGTGATGTAGTCATGTGTCTGGTATCAGAGATTTGAGTCTCTTAGGGTTGTTAGTGGTGATGGAGCAAATGGCAGTGGTATTACTTGCTGAGCAGAATAACAAGGTACCGTGGCTTGGGTTTCTTTGCTCACTAAGAGGTAAATAAGTTTTTGAGGGGGAATAGAGATGTATAGAGACAGACACACAAATATATGTAAATCAAGTTCTTATTATCCTTAGGATTCCTGTGGCACACTTAACACTGTTCTCAATCAGTAAAATTTCCAGTGCTTTAAAAAATTGTATAAAGCTTGCTGGGATTATCTGAGTTGTCATCTAGCATACAATTTCCTATTCAGGCTTTATGCTACATACATTTTTGATTAACTACCTGGGAGTTGAGTTCTTTTTTTCCTAAATTTGAGTAGATAAGACTGACTCAGTGTTATGGAGGCACAGTATTCAGATTTTTGGATATGACCGAATGTGTATTTTCTCCAGATTTACAGAATGTTACTTAGAAGTAACATTTTTAATTTGACCAGGCATGAAAATGCACTTAATAATCCATTCTTTTAGAAATTTAGCAAAAATCAGGGAAGGGAAATTGAACTAGAAGGATACTCAACTGCTTTGCACTTGGGATGTGGATCAAAGCATCTGTGAATTCAGGTGCCTGAACGATGTGGTCTCTTCTTCTTTTGTTGTTCTGTTATCACCTAGAATCACCAGTGCTGTAGAAACATATAATGATCAAGTCAGAGAAACTACAATATTATTAAGGAATAATAAATACTTGATAATTAACAAATCTCTGAAAATTGTAACAGTAGGGATTTGTAACAGTAATAACGTTACCAAAAAACATCTGGCAACAGTAATTGTAACCTGGATCCCAATGTGCCTTATGAGAGATTAAGGACATCATTGTTTTCTTGGCTACCTGCAACACTAAGAAATTTGCTAACTGAAGTGGTAAAGGAATTTAGGAAAACATGTAAGGTACTGTAAGCTCCTCACTCTCACATTTGTCCATGCAACTTGGATTTTCATCCATCTCATGAGCTTATGGCCACAGGGCCCTTCAGTCTGCTCTCCCAGCATTCAGATCAGAGCCATATTCATCTCTGTCAAGCTGTATGATGAATTAGAAATTATTTGACCCTTTATTTTTTTCCTTTACTTATTTTAAAAATGTGGGGAAAGCATCTAAATCTGTTTTCTTATCAACAAGAAAAAGCTGGCCAAGCACTGAGGAGAGGGTATTCACAGCAACGTGAATGCTGATGCGCAGTAAAGGACGTTCGTGTGTAACTCCACACCAGCAAAACTTACTGGTATTATTACTGTTATATTTATTTTCTGCTTTTAAGAATTCTTCTTTGAAACTGGAGTTTATCCAAAGCTGCTAGAAATTTGACTTCAATATCACACTACTCCTCATATAAAACAAGTCTTGATGAATCTTTTGATGTCATGATTTACCACAGTTTCTTGCCAGTATTTAAGTAGGTATCTTTTATTGCATGCTGTATCCAGGCTCTTGGGCCAGGGATTAATATATAACTCAATTTCCTCTTTTTATTATTTGCCTATCTCTCTTTCAAGTATAATATTTTACACTGTCACCTACAGTGTGGTTGTCTGTATTCACTGAAGCAGGGACTCTGCATAAATCCTCCTCTTGCCTGCCTGGCTCTCCTTATGTTTCTGCTCAGGTTTCATTGATTTCATTGTGGAACCCACTTTTACTGTGCTGACTGACATGACAGAGAAGATTGTGACTCCACTCATCAATGAAGCTTCCCACTCTGGCATGTCCGGATTCAGGCGCTCCAGGTGAATAACCTTGCACCTTCCCCTTCACTCTGCACATGCTGCTATTGCACTCAACTCCTGTTTTCCTCCACTACAGTATATGTTTTCTATGTGGCTTAAAGACCCATATCCGCATTGCCAACACTACAGCTCATCTTGTGAGGTGGCTTTGTGCCTGGGGGAGGGCAAAGAGGTAGGGTGTCATGAACCTGAGTCATGCCTCCAATGGCAGTGAGCACAAATGGTTGTAGCCATGCAATCAGGTATACTTCAGTGCTCTCTCAGTCACTAATGTCAGAGAGAAGGTAAATAGAGTCATTGGAAGGCCCTCATTTCTTCACATCTAGGAGTATAAATGGGATTGAAACAAAAATGATGACTGGAAGGTATAAGCACACTCTTGTGACAGTATTGTTATGCAAATGTGTGAAGAACCACCAGAATTCACCTGGAGTTCAGGTGTAGAAGTCTTGGCCCATTCAAACTGTATTATAGAGATACCGCTCTTTTAGTAGTTTATTGACAGGGCACGTTTTGGGATTCAAATGCCTCATGGCTAGTGCTCCCTAAAGTAGGGCTACCCTCAGGGTTCCCTCTCCCAGGTGACTTCTTTACTCTTGGGTGAACAAAGAACAGGCACTTATATCTTTCTTTGTCGGTAACCTTGTTGCCTTTATTAAAATGTGAACAATGAAGCATCCATCCTTGAAAGACAACTGTAGGATCTGTAACCGAAACGAGTGCCTGATTTCAGCCTCATCTGAGGTCACCAAGTCCTGGACACAGGTGGATTTCCTGTCCTGTACCTCAGTGAATTTTAGGAGACTCCTCCTCTGACATATTTTATTTCTAGAATTGTCTTACTCTCCAGTAATATTTAGGGAGTGGAGATGTACAACAAAAGTAGTGACAGCACTTTGACTGATTCTATTTCATAGTGACCATGGATACCAAAAAATAGTCAGAGAAAGCTGCCTTTTATTTCTAACAATGGCTTGGTTGTGCTCTTTGCTTTAACATTGATTGACCTGGGGTGGGACAGGAGAGAAGCGAAAGATAAGGGATTCAAGCTTAATTTTTCCTGGGTGACTCTGTTATCTGACTTACAGCTGTTATTTCTTCATAGTTGTATTTGAGTGTACAGGATACTGATTTCTTCTGTGTTTTGTGATATTGTGCCCCAGCCTAAATAACATTAGTCCCTCCGAAGTTAAAAGATCAAGTGTCAAGAGCACTGGGTCCGAAGGAAGTGCCTCACTTAACTGCTCCATACTCACTGTGGACTTCAAATGTTTTAAAGCCACCTGGACTGAGGTGGTACAGCAGAACAGGGAGAAATGGAAAGCGCAAGCCACCAAAGGTAACAACCAAGCTTCTTAGCGAAAGAATAAAAATTCTTTTGACCTCTTCTTCTTCAAGCTCTTCTTCAATCAGATTTTTCTCCAAGTAAGCACTGTTAGTTCAAGAGAATCTGCTTTTTGAGTTCAACAACCTACACTGTATTCAGAAGGATAGGAATATTGTGACTCGTCTGTGCCTTATACTTGCCTTATTTGCTCTTCTTAAGAGTACCTTATACTCTTCTTAAGGGTGTCATATACACTTCTTAAGAGTACCTTATATTTCTTATGTAAGTGTACCTAATGAAGAGGATATGGACAATGGGAGGGAGAAAAGTTGTGAGGGAGTTCCCCTAAAGCCATGAATCAGACTCAGGGTGGTGCAAAAATAGCTGGAACAGTATTTGTAGATATAGGTTATCAGTAGTTCATTGTTAAGGTTGAAAGAGGCATGGATAATATTTCAGGGGAGAAGGACAATATTCTGAATTCATAACTGGTTTCATATTTCTGGTGATAACTTGAAAAATTAATTGGAAGCTATGCTGCAAATGCTTGTGATGTCATCAATCTGGGAGAGACTGTAAATATTTCAGAAGAATATGAGCGTTGTGTTGGTTAAATGTTGACCAGGGTTCAATACTCTGATGCAGTTGAAAAAAAATCACAACCACCATCCCACCACCACTGAAAAAAACCCAAACCTGACCCAAACCAAACACACACACTAAAAAAAAAAACCCCAACACACTTTAGTGAGACTCCTCTGGCATTCTTCTCATCTTTCCAGCAGTAACAAGGCCCTCAAAACCCTGCTGTGCCTAGTTTTGGCCACTGCTGTTCAGGAAACATATGGACCAATTGTAGACAATGCAGAGTACAGCAATGCAAATTATGATTACTTGTCTATAGCTGAAAGCATTATAGGTGTATAGCTGAAAGCATTTTTTTGAAGACTACTTCAGCTGAAAAATAAGGGAACTATTTTTTTATTCAAATACCCTGGGCTGTTAAGAGGAGAAAAAAATTGTCAGGTTATTATAAATGTTATTATAATGTCTAATAAGTTAGACATTAGCAAATCTCTGTTATTGGAGTTCTTTTGGAAATAATGAGAGCCATCTTTTGAGAACGATTTAGTTATAACTGCCCCTTACCTCCAGGGGCTGGATGATTGCCCAGGGTCTCCTTAACCCCTCAGGTGATTTTGGAACCAAAAAAGGAGGAATGTTTCAACTGTTTTTTTTTTCTTTATGAAACTGGGATGCAATTTATTCTGTGATCGGAATGGTTATTACTCAAACCCTGTTTTAATGGAGTTGTTTTATTTCATGTAAATGGAAACAGTTTGATTTTAATGTTTCTAGGTGTGTTTAGCAGTACAAATATACATATTTTTTTAATCCTGGAAGAGTTATACAAACATATGGCTCAGCATACCTTTCTATGTTCTGGGACTCCAGAGCACTTTCATCAATATCTTTTGCTCAGCTGCTGTCTTGCTCCTGACTTGCAGCAATTTTCTGCACTCTGGGTCCATCTGCCTTGGCCTTAGTCTTATGCAGCAAGGCCTGCCACTCAGCAGGTTCTGAAATCGCAGACCCTTGCCAAACCATTGTCAAGATGCACTGCCAATAAAAACAGTTACTACTAAGAGAATACAACATTACCTGTTAGTTGACAGCAAATAGCAGTTGGGGATCAGAAGGGAAGGAATCTATTATTGTTACTTTTGTAGCTAATATTATTATTAAATTATTTGTACAATGCTCTATTTCCGTTGGTAACGGCATTGTTCCTAGAAGCCTCAGTGAGCAGTTTTTATCCTAAGTGTGGTATTTATAGAAAATTTCTCATACTGTGTAGGCAAAATAAGTGGGTTTATTACTGATCTTTTTTACTTAAAAGATCATCATTAAATAGCTACAAATAGCTATTTAAATTTAATCATCATTAAATAGCTACAAAACAAACACCCTGATGTGCAAAGCACTATTTAGATAAAGTATTTTCTAACACTGCTTTTGACAAGAGGAGATCATCCAATGGTATTGTAGTCTCCTGAGACAAATTTCTCTCCTGCGGCTCAGGTGTAAAATATAACTTTTTTCAGATCCTCAAATGAGAGGAATCCTTCTGTATGCAATGGGACTCTGAAATTAGCTCAGTTGGTTAGAACATGGTGCTAATAACACCAGGGTCATGGGTTTGATCCCTGTACAGCCCATTCACTGAAGAGTTGGACTTGATGATCCTTGTGGGTCCCTTCCAACTCAGTATATTCTGTGAAATCTATGAGACTCCAGAAAAAATACCAATATGTATAGCTTAGCTAGCACAGATTTCAGGAATGATTAGTGGAGTGAGGAAGACTAATCGAATTATGTTTTTGTGTGAACCATAATTTATTAATTTAAAAATTAGTTTACTTTATGTAGCTGCTGACAAGGGAAATGCACATTGGCATTTCTTATAAGGACAGCTTTCCACTTTTGTACCCCATTGGTACATTTTTCTTAAAACTGGTTCTGATTCAGTCATAAGAAGTATTTGACAATGTAATTTTTACATACTGGCCAAGATCCTGCTCCTGTAAGGAACAAAACATCTTCCTTATACATGTCAAGAATACTTCCCTAGGACTGAGGTAGACTTCACTCAGCGTTTTATAGGATCTGCTCCTCTGTTTGTCAGCTTATATAGTCTCTCAGAAAACAAGAGATACATCTGTGGATTCTTATCACAATTAAAATCACTGCTTGATGGGGTCATAAGGAGTAGGCCTGAATATTCTCAACCCAATAATAGGTTGGTTACATCTATGTGCTAGACTCAGTATAGATACAGTTATGATCTGAGGCTGCATAAGCTCACAGGTTTCAAATTGAGTGTGTGCTGAGCTACTCATCTGCTTTTGCAGATTAAGTCTCTTGATCATGCAAAAGGGGAAGAAAATTATGGATTCTCTGCCCAGAGTTTGTGCACACCCAGTCAGGTTTATTAGTTTGAGGGCTGTCTTGAGGGACTGTGGCTGTGTTCTGCTTTTCAGTGGGGTGCAGGAAGCCAAACAAAGCCCTTGCAGCTGAGTCTGTTGGGGAGTGCTGTATCTGTGGGCTAGAAATGTAGTGGTCTCTATACCTGAAGCAAAAGTAATTTGCAACAAGTCTTACAAGTAAGTGTTACAGAAGTACCTAATGTTTGGATGAGAACAAGAATAGTATCTTGGATGGAGGAAAACGGCTTCTTCGTGATTTTTTTTTTTTAATCGAATGACATTATTTTGAGGTGCTGCTGTTGTTCAACATTCACTTTTGAATTTATACCTTTGTATATTTGTGATTCACTGTAAAACTTTTGGGGATGGCATGGCAAGCACTAGTAGCAATGTATTAGTCTACCAGGAAAGGATGGAGCCATAAAGAAAGGATAACTCTAAGTGGAAGGGAAGAGATAAAGAAACTGGCATTGGAAGCAACCTGGAACAAGAGGGAGAAAAAGTAGATATCAAAGAACCAAGACTTTATGTGCTTAGAGTTAGCTAGTACAATGTGAGACTAAATGCTGTTTGACTCTTGTGTGTCAAAAATGAAAATAGCTTTGGCACCCCTAGAGCCTTCAGTAGTTAATATCTCTTTTTGCCTTTTAAGAATTTTGTGGAACCACTTTTTCAAAGGTGAACTTTATATGGTAAAAAAAGGACACACACATAATATACATTTAGGCTAGCCTGGGATATTGTTTTCAGAATACTTTGTTAAATGTTCTCCTGTGCTCTTTTTCTGTTGTCGGGTCATTTCCTACTTTTTTTAAGTAAAAGCTGTTTGTATGTGAAATACTGAAGTAGATTTAGATGTGAGTTGTCAAATTGACTGATAGTTGCAATTTCTTTCCTTGTTTTGCTTCTTTCTTTGCTGAAGATGCAGAAGAAAAAACTAAGAAAGAAGCAGAGGAAAATGCCTATCAGGGAACAGATGAAAAGGAAAGCGAAAAGGATGAGAAGCCAGCTGAAGATACCACAGCAACAAATACAGAGAACAGCAAAGAACCAAATCCTGGGGAAAGCAAAAGCACAGATTGCAGTAAAAATTCTGTAAATGAGACTCAGCAAAGGGGCATGAACAAACACAAAGCCTCTCAAGGGAAAAACATACCTGGGACAGATAAGGGAACAGACTCTCATCACACAGTGGGAGAAGAGAAACAGCATGTCCAGAATGGTGAGTTCTCTCCTTCCACTGAAACATAAATCCAGCCCTAAAACCAGTATCTCACCTTAGTGATATCCTGAAAAAGGATGTTCTGGGGCCAGAGTCTCTTCCTGTGTGTAGGCATAGTCACCTGCATATGGAAATCAGAAACTGTATGTTAACTTCTGAGTAGCATTTTTCCACAGAAGATGGAGTTCATCATGTCTGCCTGGGCACATTTAGAGGAAAGGAAAAAATATTTATCTCATGCAAATGAAGCAGCCTGTTATGATACAGAGTTTTGAAAGCTGAAACAAATATTCTTGTTTCAAAGAACATCATTGTTTGGGTGGAGAAGAGCACAGAGGAGAATCCAAAGTTGGCTTATAAACTCATTTTAAAGCCAATTAAAGGCATCTTTGATTTGAGTCTCAGATATAAATATGTTTTCAGGCAGAGGATTTTTCTCCTCTCTTCTTTTAGAATTTATTTTATCTATCCTTCTTTTGCTGAGTTTTCTTTTAATAAGGATAGTCACAAGCCTTCATTTTTTTTTGGGGGGGGGAGTTTGACAGAAATTTTATTCCAGTGTTTTAACTTGCTGTAGAACTGAGTTAAAATAAGAATCTCATTCTTCACCCAATAAAGGTGAAAAAATGTTTGAAAATTCCATTAAACATTAAAAAAAATTATTATACTGTGGCAGTTTGAGCCACATTAGAAATCTAAAATCCAATTTCCAGGCTTTCTCACTCCTTCCCACAATTTATCCCAACATCGAAGAGAAAACTTTCAGGCCAGAGGCTTCTATAGGGGAAGGGGAAAGTATTTACATTTATTTACACAAATAAATATACTGTACAAACTAAAAGCAGCTATATATATATCATTACACTTCTATCAGTCCCTTCGAAGCTTCTCCTTTTAACTTTAATCCAGGAAAAAGCCTTTTCAGGCTGATAAGTAACCAGTCTCTCTCTCATGGGAGTGTTCGGGGCCTCTGAACACTCCCTACCAACCTTCAGCTGTTTGCTGCAGTTCTTTCTTCTTCATGAAGTCTAAGAAGGTAGCTTTGAGTCCTTTCTCCTTTGTCCTGTGTCATTTCTGCTGTGTGATCTCTCCCTCTTGGTCTCATACCTCCGTTCTGTAGGCTGCTGTAGTGTAGATTATCAACGTACCGTGCTCTAAGTCAGTTTTTGGCTGCCCCCGGTCGAACCTCGGCAGGGCGACTCCCGAGCCCTTTGGCCTGTCTCTAATTTTGCCTGGGATTCCTTTCCCTGGCTTCGAGCTGTTTCGTTATCAGCCCATCCACTTGGCTTTGCTTCAGTGCTGAGCCTTGCATCCACTCCCACTAAACAGCAAGAGGGAAAAACAGCCCCCTTCCGCAGCCTGGCTGCAAAGTGGGGGGGAAGGGGGGGAAGAAGAGGGCCTAGCTGCAAGGCCTGCCTCTCCCCCTCTGTCTCTCCCACTTACCAGTTGTTTGTGAGTCACATCTGTCACAAACACTCACTTCAATGCTGTCTCTAACTGTGGCCTAGGCAGAGTTGGGGGGGGGCGCAGGGCTCCCCTCTCCCCCCCAGAGGGGGGAAGAAGGAGCCCAGCCACCCCCTGGCCTTCTACACCTACACGCAGCAGACACCAACAGCAAAACTGCCAACAGCTTCCGGTGCTGTGTATATATGATTTTTAGCAGAAATGAACAAGACAAGTGGTGATTGGCTCTCCAGGGAATGCTGCCCTGGCACCCAATCACCTCTGAGCCCCCGAACTCTCAGGGGGGGCCAATCTTAACCCATGACATATACCCATGAGAACAGATCAGTTATCTCTAGGTTGTTTCACTGTTGTTCCCTGAAGCCAATATCAAAAAATGGCAGTACAGGCACATTGACTTGTCACAAACTTGGCTAGTATCAGGCAGTGCAAAACTAGCAAAAAAGACACTTAGAAACTTTGTCTTAGAAAAAGACTGAGTGAGCATATAGGCTTTGAAAATCCCAGGTTCAAGCAGTGAGTTTAGATGGCAGGAGATGCAGAAATTCTATTTAAAACATTCCTGATATTATTTTCATGGTTGCTTGCCTTTCCCATTAATTCCTTCATCATTAGGGTTTTTCTAGATTGGAAGGACTGTGGGAATCAGAGCTGTCATGCTCTTTATGATTTTTCTTCAGTGTTACATGGGTGAATAGGAATGGGCCCCCCAGGAAATCAAAAATGTTAGGGACATATGAAATCCCAGTTGGACTGCGTCAAACATTTATTTTGAAATCCTTTGTTTTACATGCTTCTAACAGTATGGGGATTAAGTGTTCTCTAGTAATTTTGATAGTACCTTTTTCTGCAATAGGGGGCCCCTGGTGGTCTAGTGGTTAGGGTGCAGGACTCTCACCGCTGCGACCCGGGTTCGATTCCCAGCCCCCCGGGCAGATGGAGCTCGTCAGCCCTGTAAGGCAATCCGTCTAAGAGAAGGTCACTCTAAACAAACCTACGTTCTGAGACCTTCACTGCCACTGTCCAAGCTTGCTCGGCCCCGGCAGATGAACCTCAGGATTAAAGGGTGGGCTCAGTTCAGCGCACGCTGTGTCTCACCTAAAAAATCCACTGCGCAGGCTTGAAGGGTTAATGACCTTTCCCAAATCTTCGCTCGCGAAGACTGGCCATTATTTTCTGCAATGCTTCTCGGCTGCAGGTGTCAAAAGTGCTTTGAAAGGAATTATAGTGATTTCTGAAAATTAGCATCTTCCTCAGGAAAAGAAATTCTGCTCCTTAATTTATGGGATTATGTACCTTTAGGAGGTACAATCACTGCAGAGTCTTTGGAGACTGATGAGATCTTCACATTCATATCTCTGGATTCAGCACAGCTTCCCTTATGTTAATATCTCATCGTAACGTATTTACCTCATTATTTCTCTGTTTCTTTAATCCCTTTCAGAAAGATCATTATGATTATCATTCTGCTCTGCTGCTGGCACTATGGCAGGGTAGATATTACAATACTCAAAAGTCTCCTATTCATAATATTCAATGAAAGTTCAGAAATTGTGTGTCAGGTGAGTTTAAAGTCTCTCTGTCATTAACTGCCTGTGTTCTTTCTCTGAGAGACTGAACTGTGAAATAATGTGTGTGTAGATGTTCAGCATCTTTTCCTGCACACAGTTAGGGTCAAGCAACTTCTTTATGCAATGGTTAGAAACCATTATTATCTCATCATTACCATCATCTGTATGATGGTGGAGGAAATGCAAGAAGACTTTTGTGCTTTGCTAGGTACATTTTTATTTCATTTCCTGAAGATAGTATCCTTTCTTTTTTTTTTTTTTAAGGCCACCCTTATCAAACAGACACCTAAACCCTGTTTGGATCTGCTCATACCTCTCTGTTCAAGTACCCCAAGTCAGTGTCAGTGTGATCAGCTGAGGAGGGTGCTTCTTGTCCTGTATTATCTTGCTTTCATTTTTCTCTCACACATACTATGAGTTTAGGAAGAAAAACCTGAAAAGTTTTGTATAAAAGCTGAACAGAACATGCTTTTTTCCCATCTTGTTAAATATTTTAAGATTTGAAAACCATTCCTCTTTTCTACTATGATGGATCTTAATTGGAGAGAGAGATTGATCCACTGCCATCCAAGAATAACAAACATGTCAGTGGTTAGGGCACATTGTGGAAGAGGGAGACCATGCTTCTTTTCAATTTTTCTTTTTTTTGGAGCTGTTCCAAAAATAAATATCCACTGCCCATGAGTATTTTGAAGGCAGAACCGATCCTCTTTAACATGTAATACCTTTAATCTTGATCTAAAGACTGGGAAGTACCAAAACAGGAATAGAAATGGAATAAGCATCACTTTAATACAGCCCTGTAGCATACCTCATGTTTACAAAATTCTGAAGCAAGACTTTAACAGCTTTTTGTGTTAAAGTGTGTGTTACAAATTCACAGCCATTACTCCATGAGGAAAGGACAAACTGCGTGCTCCCATCTGGACAGACTGGTCTTGTTTCACTGGATATCTGAAAGAAGGACACCTTCTTTGCTGCTGTTTGGACACTGCAACTGAAATAGCTTTGTTCTGCTGCAGCTCTCCCTTTAAGTTATTTTTTATTTGATCTTGTATTCAGCATTCGCATTCAATGAAGGGATGGTCTAGGAAGGTCTGATGTGCTCTACTGTATGACTAATAGAGGACAGAAAATGAGAATGACTGGTTAACTTTCCTGGCTTCGTAAAATACCCCCCAGCTCAAGCTGCCGTTTTAATTTTGCATCAACCATTGCTCTGCCAAAGGCCTTGATTTTTTGGTTTGCTACAGAGACTCTAAAGACAGTTATCAATGCTAGGATGATTGTTCCCTGATACAGTCATCAAAGGACCAACCCAAATGAATCTGTGGATAACAGAATCTGGTAAGAGAAAGCAAGACAAAATTATATAGGCCTGTTTAGGATATCTAAGGTGGTTCTTTAAAACAGAAACTTATGATGAAGTCTTGCAGCGTCTTAGTCCCTTAAAAGCATAAATGTTTCAGAGTCCTGATTTTGAAATTAAGTTTATACTCAGGTTTTTAATGGCCTGCATACAATCAGAGGGATTAAGAGTTTGCATGTGCACTTTAAATGGTTTTAAAAATTATAATACATTTAAAAGTAGATTGTAAAGCTTGCTTTTCTGTAGGAGATGGATAAATTTTTTTGGTGCTTTATTCCTTTTGAATTCAGACTTTTCCTCCTAAGGAACATCTCCTTTGGATGTTCCCATTTGATTGAGTTATAGGCATTAATAAACTGCAGTCTGCATTAAAATCCTTATAATGTTTCTTATTGCTTCTTTCTAGGTGAATTAAAGGAAGACAATAAGTTGGACAAAAGAGATAAGTCCAGTGTGGGGGATGAATCAAAGAAAACAGATGGTAAGGACAAAGGTTTATTGCATTTTGTCACCCATTTTTATATGCAATCTTTTGATTCCTAAATATCTGTAGTTTATTCTAAAACAAACAAGAAAATATGTGGTAACCAGAAACAGACTTAAGAGAAATAGTCATTAGATTTGAAAAAAAGCCATTAGGGCATTCTGAGGGAAAATCATTCCTTTCACATAATGCCTAGCACCATTTAGTTGAGCTGGTAAGCCTTATCCATCAATTTTTGCGCAGTGCCTGAACGAAAAATCCTGGATTATTAGAGTTACATAGTAGGAAATGCGGATTTGTGAGATTCTATCCTTCTGACTTTCTTTGTGCTGTATTCTGCTGTCTGTAAGGACAGGCTGCATTGGAGACGAAGAAAACAGAGCTAAGAAAAATACTGCACAAGATGTCCCTGTTTTACATGATCACGTTATACTACACCAATACAAACACAAAGCTTTCTTGACTTAATTGTCTGAAGGGGAATTTGCCCAATGTTGTCAAACCCGTGGTGTGAGAAGCAAGCAGCAGCGAACATATCAGCATAGAGGTCCTCTATTGAAAAGGGAATTGATGAAACATGGTTGAACTGAAGCAATCCCAAGCCGTAGGATGACTTCATGGTCATCTGGGAATAATTTCAAATGAGTCTGAGCCTAGTGTAGAGATTCACAGACATTTTTAGCAGCCTCAGCAAACTGGAAAAATAACTCTAAATTCTGTGGTGCGTTTACTCTTATGCACTTCCTCACCTGTGTACCACAGGGCTCTCAGATACTATCTGAATCCACATTGCTTAAGGCAGTTGCTGAAGTATTAGGTAGCAAACTAAATGGAAACAAGTTTTCTAGCATTTTCTGTGTATGTCTCAGTGAAATTCACTGAATCATAGCTATTCCTAAATGTAAATAATACAGTGTTTGCTTTGATGGTCAAGAAAGACAACTTCATTGTAAGTACTGCAGTTTAGTATGATACCATGTTTTCTTTTATTACTTCTTTTTAAGAAATATTTAAATTCCTATTGCTCTAGCAAATGTGGCAAATAAGAAGAAAATATTTTACCTCAATTAAAAATGTAGAAAATTTCATCTAGAAGCTTGTATTTATTTCAGACATAAATATATGCTTTTTCTTAAGAGGCTCCTTAGTAGCAATTGTTTAGAAGAATTCAGTTATTTTGTTAAGAGGTCACATTACTTACATAGTTGAGTTTTATGTTTGTCAGGAAAACAGTCTTGAACAAATACCATTTACAGCTCTTAGTGCGGTTATGCAGAAATTAAGCACAAATACTCAACATGTTACTCTTCAGATGTTCATGAGTATGTGCAGCTCTGTATGTAACTATCAAAACCCTAGAAGGATTAATGGGCAGAATGACTGTTCTCCCTGCTCCAGTGGGTGATGGCTGAGCAACAGCTGTGCTGGAAGGCTAAAGCCATTGTAGGACCAGATGGATGCGGAAACACTGTGGCGTTTTAAAGAGTATTCAGGAGCACCAGCCCAGCCAAGAGAGTAGACCCATGAATCCCTAACTTTGAGGACAAGGTTACATTTGAAGGCCTTCACTGTCAAGGTCTTAGAAAGATTAGGGGCACCTATTTAGTTAGGCTGGAGGACCAAGAAGTGAATATTTCATGCAGACTTGAAGATAGAGGGTGTGAATTTGGTTGCTTGCAAGTTGCTCATCTTTGTTTGATGTTATTTGTACAGGAGAAAAAATAACAAATAACAAGTACAAATCATCCCTTTAGGGAAAAGACTAATATCATGGGACCAGTTGAATACAGTGAATAAGCAACTGTAACTATGCAAGTCCATTAGAAGGACAATTTGTAAGCTGAATGTTTTTCATTCAGACACTGTAGAGGCAGATTATAGATAATGATCTCATTGATAAAAATCAAGAGAAAAATTGTGAATTATGCACCTAAGAAAATAAAGCACGTGGCACTTCTGTTTTGCCAAATACAGCACAACCTGTTCTGTCCATTGCTTACTCCAGAATAAATCTCTTTACCAGCCATGTGAGGCATATGGAAAAAGGAACATGATCCATGGATAATACGTAGCTGTTTGCAAGCTACTGAAATGTTTACGCAAAAATATGTTTTCTCTGGTGCCAGTGCATGGTCTTTCACATGCCATATGCTGGGGAAAAAGATGGAGCTGGGAGTTAAAAAGATTGAGGTTATGGCTATAATGCACTCACCACATGTAGTTTGCTGGTGAGTTAAACTCAGCCCGGACTTTTTTCAGGGTCAAGGGTACATGGATTTTACAACCTCTGTTCTGTTCTTGGGTTTTCCGACCTCTATTCAGTATGTAGCTCAGGGGGTATTTGTATTAAACAGGTGCCTGTGTGTGTAGATTTACCACAAGGGCTTAAGCTTTCTCACCACTACCCATTAGCATCAGCTGAAGCCCTGAACTCAATCGACATCATACTGCTACCCTGTCCTGTGGCGCAGGCATCCTACATCCAGAGAAGAAAGTTCAGAATATATTTGGAATAAATCTTTGTAGGATCTGTATGCAAGTTGCTTTTTTAATTATATACAAAGAAAGTCATTGTAATATCTTCTTATAGGAATACATACATGCCAAAGTGATTCTGATATGTTTGTCCTTCTACTATGTGAGGAACCTAGTGACCATGGTCACATAATAAAATCCATCCATTGACACAAAGTCGTTGAAACTGCACATCTACACTGTAGTCACAGGTGTGAAATGTAGCTTCTGCGTCAATTACCTTGAAGCTACCCAATAATACTTCCAGTGCTTCCAGGAATGGGAATCAAGCTTGCTGAGACAGCGACGAACTATGAATCTAGCCAGAGCTTTGTACCACTGAGTCTATCCATACCAAAGCCAATTATATTAAACCTAGCTTGAGGATGGCTATGCAAGCTGCATGCCTTGGATTTCAGACTTAAGTGCTTCAAAATCCTGTGCAAGTCACTTGAACTTGAAGGTTAGTCTCCGCATGTTAATCTGATCTTCATAGTATTGGCTTTTTTTTCTGTGGGAGGTATTGCTTCTTACTCAGTACTGCCCTTTTTTTCCATTCCAAGAAAAGAAATGTGGGGCTGCCATTTCCCACATAAAGACGCAGCCCTGTCAGGGACATCATTAGCACAAGTAGTTTATCAAAAGTTTCCTGTGGGATAGAACACTGTTAAACCATTTTGGAAAACTTAATTTTCCCATGTGAAACTGTAAGAAGTCACATGGACATGATTTTTATCTACAATCCAACCTTTCTTTTTTTGCAGTTTTTTTTTTTTTGCTCATGAAACTAACAACAAATGAGAAAATTATTCTTCCCCACTTCAGACTAGATATAAGGAAGAAATTTTTACAGTGATGGTAGGCAAACAGTGGAACAGTTTATTCAGTGAGGTGGTAGATACTACATCCCTGGAGACTTTCAAGGCCAGGTTGAACAGGGCTCTGAGCAACCTGACCTAGTTGAAGATGTCCCTGCTTATTGCAGGGGAGTTTTACTAGATGACCTTTAAAGGTCCCTTCCAACCCAAACCATTCTGATTGCATGATTCTGTAATTACCACTTTCACAGAGTATTTCTACCACCTCCTCATTTTTTTTTTCTCACTGGGAAGAGATTCTGCAATGTTTATGCAAAGGTTTCAGTGTAACTCTTTGTTCCAGGGACCAAAATGCAGTTTATTCAATCAAATATACTCTTTCAGCTACAAACTATAGCAAATAAAAGGTTCCCTTTTTGTGTGTTTGTCCTGACAACTTATTATTTCAGTGGTAACATGCACGTTTTAGCACAGAAATATACAGGATATTTATGTGTTCAACAGCTGCTGCATACGGTGAAAGCCTGTGCCCGGGGTATGTGTGATGAGCAATGCTCCCACCTCGTGGTCAAATCGAAATCCTGCGTTTTGACAGGTCTTTGTTTCAATACTACATTCTTCTATGCAGTGCAACACAATAGAATATAGTATAGTCGCTATAAAATAATGTAATATAATACATGATGCAGCCTTTTAAATATGTGGACTGTATTACAGGCTTACCAGAAATTGAGGTTTTAGCTTGCTTTATTTGATTTTGTTAAGATATACTGTTGCTTCACAGTAGTGAAAAGCCTTTCCTATATGTTCTATACAGTGCCTATGCTGACATGTAGAGCTGCCTTTTGGTCTTAATTTTTCTTGATAATCATTCCTTGACCAGCAAGTGAAAAATTCCCTGATTATTAAGTTAAAATATGGGGCCTTCATTTCTTTCTGTCCCACTTGTCCCAAAAATCAAGTGGCAGAGTAGCTGGCACAGAATGTTGTTATCTGAGAATGCCTTTGGTACAGGAACATAGTGATGTGAAGAAGCCATGATGGTGGCTCCACAATTATACAGACAAAGTTGAATTAACAAGATTCTTCACAGTTTCATTTGGCAGTGCTGCTCACCCATTTAATAATTGCCTGTCTTTGCAGCCTCCTGCAAGATACAGTTTTTGTATGTGTCAATCTAGCCAAGACTGCTACATAGCAATGAACACTAAGCAGAATTCTGATGAAAACCTGCTTATGTGATATTTGTAATGCTGGTGGTTTTTTAAAACAGGTTACTCAAGCATATAAATTATGAGCATTTGGCTATGTCTTCTTGAGAAAGGTAAAAAGGTAAATTTCAGGTCATATAAATAATGGTGCTATTTCTAATTCTGTTCCAAAAATAAGCTGATCTCTCCATTATTGTCAGAAGAAAAAGTTAATAAGGCAGACACGTATTTCTCCTTGCTGCTTGATAGTGCTCTTGATATTAGATGTCATAATCTGGCAACAGTGGCAAATTGGAATTACAGGAGTGTAAGACTACTTCTAAAGACAGTGTCCTTCCTTTTCTCAGTTCTTTTTTATGGCCTGTTAGATGAATTGCATTAGAGATTATTGCCTCAGGTTACAAATCAGAAAGTTTTGTACTGTTAGCTTCTGGAAAAGCTTGCTTGAAACATGAAGGCATTTTGCTATCCAAAAAGACATATTTCAGCATAATTTATCTCTGCTGAAGAATTGTTCCATAGTAGTGCAGTGTAGAATAACTTGAGGGCGAAAAAGCTTCTGTGCTTTTTAAAATCCTTTTTGTGCTCTTTTGAAAAAATGAGTGTGTCTAATTTAGCAAGTGGCACCTGAGGCAAGCTGGAATTTGCATAGAAGAATGCATTCTGAAGGTTTTATGCAGTTTTAATAATGTAATTTATGGCAATTTTAATAGAAGATTAACATGATGTGATGTGATCTTTGAAGTACAATTCAAAGTTCAATTCAAAGTACATTACTAGCATCTAGACGGGGCAAACAGTACATCCCCAAGGTACCTTTTATAAATATGCAGATGATTTTGCAACTTGACAGGTTTTGGTGTGTATGTAAATCTTATGGAAAGTGCCTGGTTTTCCTTTCATGTTGAGACTTTCATGTGCCTGCTTTCCATTGTTCAGGCCACAGGAGCTAGATACCTAGTTTTTAGGATGCTTGATTGCTTTTTGCTTCTATTTCACATGAAGTCACAAATATATGTGACAATTTGAAAAATTGTGAATACAATTTGTCTTGATTTAAGCAAATATTTGGCATATCCATTTACATGGTGGAATAACACATAATCACTGAGGGCAACTTAACTAGGGTTTTTTGAGGGTTTTATGGGGAACATTTTTTCACATTACTTCTGGTCCTTTACATACAGTTCTGCTCAGAGATGGCATATGGTTGCATTGTTTCACAGGGATGACATTCATGTTCCTTGAGGCATGTAGGAATGTGTAACTTACACAGAACATTGCAGAAATTCCTCCTTGATTTTTCACCGTCAGCTCTTCTATTGCACCAATCAGGGAATGGAGATCTGTGACCTTGCTTCTTTTATAATCCTTAGCCCATTTAGGAAAATTTGCCTGTGCAATAATGTATAGAAATTCTCTGCTTCAGCAAGAGGAGAGTCCTCCTTGCTCCCCAGCTCCATAAATTTATGTTGTATCTAGTGACAATCAGGCCTCTTTTTCCTGATATAGCACTTAGCCCTGAAAGAGAAACAAGATCATGTCCAAAGGGAATGACTGAAGAGAAGGAAGAATATGAAATGTCTCTTCAAAAGACATTGGTGACCTTTAAATTGCATCTTATCCCTTCCTCACAGAACAACTACCTTCCAATTTGAGCATACCAGCTACAGGTATCTTACCTGCTAGAGACTCTGACAAGGTGTGGCATCCTACCCCGAAGCAAAAAGGAACATGCAGGTGCGCAGATACTCATAGTCCAAAAGTGTAATCTTTATTACTTACGATCATTACTTGATCCATCGCTAGACAATTAATTCTTTTCTCTGCTTCTAAACAACTTCTTTGCTGTTCTTAACTTCAAAACCTGGGACTTGGAGGCAATAATAAATGTAGAAGAAAGACAGCAAGTGTTATTAGTTGTAAAGTGGTATTTTGTGTCAGGCTAAAGCATTTAGGAGCTTAAGTCTAATTCAAAAGAAGTGATTGTCAAAAATTGAAGAGATACTGAAAAAGTCCAAATGAGAATTTTTGCTTTGGGGTGATGTTTCGCATTTTTAGCCAGCTTTAAGTAAATGGTAAAAATAACAAGTTTTGTTTGAGTTAGATGAAAATGTCACCTTGATCATTCATTTCCTCTCCACCACCCCACCAAAAAAGCCCCTACTCTGCAACAAACATTTTTACCAGGAGACAAAAAACCCACTTACTTGTGTCTGACTCAGAGCTAAGCATTATACTGATTTTTCAGTTTAGTCACTGAACCAAAGAAGCTGCTATTTGCCCAGTGCTTATTACACAATTCTGATTATGTATGTGGCTGAAAACTTTGTTGGCTTCAATTATCCTTCTGCCTGTACAATATTGTATTTTGTTTGCGTGGCAAGGTGTTGGTAGTAGGAATGGCTACAGGGGCGGCTTCTCTGAGAACCTGCTAGAAGTTTCCCCATTTCTGATAGAGCCAGTTCCAGTCAGCTTCAAGACCACTGGGCAAGGCCAAGCCCATCAGTGATAGTGGTAGAACCTCTGGGGTAACAGATTTAAGAAGGCGAAAAAGTTACTGTGCCAAAGAAATTGCATCAGAGAAGAGAGGGGAGAGAAACAGCCCTGCAGACACCAAGGTTAGTGAAGAAGGAGGGGGGGAGGAGGTGCACCTGGTGCTAAAGCAGGTGAAGACCATGGTGAGGCAGGCTGTGCCTCTGCAGCCCACAGAGGTCCACAGTGGAGCAGAAATCCACCTGCAGCCTCTGGAGGACCCTATACTGGAGCAGGTGAATGCCCAAAGAAGGCTCTGACCCCATGGGAAGGCTCCTGTGGCCCCAAGGAAAGAGGAGCCCACACTGAAGCAGGACTTGTGACCCCATGTGGGACCCACATTGGAGCAGTCTGTTCCTGAGGGACTGAGCCCCATGGAAGGGTCACACATTGGAGGAGTTCATGAAGACCTGCAGCCTGTGGGAATGACTCATATTGGAGAAGTTTGTAGAGGACTGTCTTCTGTGGGAGGGACCCCACGCTGGAGCAGGGAAAGAGTGTGAGGAGCCCTTCCCATGAGGAGAAAAGAGCAGCAGAGACAATGTATGATGCCCTGACCATAAACTCCATTCCCTGTTCCCCTGTGCCCTGTGGAGGAGTAGGTGGAGAATCAGGAATAAAGTTAAGCCCAGGAAGGAGGGAGGTGTGGGAGGAAGGGCTTTAAGATTTTGTTTTACTTCACAATATCCTACTCTAATTTCGTCAGTAATAAATCAATTTCCCCAAGTCAAGTATATTTTACGTGTGACAGTAGTTGGTGAATGATCTCTCCCTGCCCTTTTCTTAAACCGTGACTTATATATTCTCTCCCCATGTTCAGTGAGGAGGAGAGTGATAAAGTGGCACCTTGTGTCCAGCCAAGGTCAACCCACCACTCATCCTTCTTGTGCCTTGAAAAGCACTGGGGGTCTTTTTCTGTCCACATCTCTTTATGAAAACAGTGATCTACCTTTTGCCCCAAACGTGTTCAGAGCTTTGAATTATGTTTGATTATCAAATATAGAATAAACTTTAGGACTTAATCTTTTAGATAGCTTTACATACTAAGTGTCTAATTTCTTTCATACATGCTTATGCAGGAAACTCAAACATTATTTGGTGTAACCAAACCTTTGTCAATGCATTCATTGTGTTTTTATCTGATTTTATGTATTTCCATAATATGCTGGTAGGGAAACAACATATATGAAAACAAAACTAATGTCTTTTGTCACTGATGTTATCCCAGGCCAAGTGTAATGCAAGCTGTCAAGCAAACATAAAACTCAACATGAATATGAACAGGACTAGAAATTGTTTGGCATCATGAATGATTTAGAGATAATTATGTACCAAAGGTCCGAAATCAGAATACCTTCTATGCTAATGCCATTTCCTCTCCTAGCAAAATGAATGTTAAGCACTTGGGTTGTCTGCTAAATTAGAGTGATGGTATTTAAATTCACTTACAAAACAAGTATTCAAAACTTTTTCCCAACAGTATTTATTCTTGTTTTCCCTTGCTTTAAACAGGATGCGGGCATCTTTGAGTAACATTTTGTTTTCTTAAAAAAAACCAAACAAACCCACAAAAACACTAAAATTTCTCATCCATTAAAAATATGAATAACAGAGATGAATTAGCTTGTAATGCGTATTTCTTCTTTATTTCATTGATCTTCTGAACTTTGTTTCTTAGGCCTCATACATCTCTGGTGCAATGGAAGGAAGAAAATACCATAAGCATGTAGAATTTATTTCTTCATCACCTTATATTATCTTTGAAAAGGTTTTCAAATGCCTTTAGCAGGAGACAGGATCATCCAGTGCTGAGAACTGAGCACTTAGATTTTCAACATCTTCATTTTTTTTTGAGCACTAGGAATAGCTATAACAGTGCTTTTCAGGTGGAAAAGCTGCAGATTATGACTGAGTCCACTTTAGCACTCAGGAAGACAAGAAATAGCCAGGTTTTGGGGGAAAAGTTTACAAAAATTAAAAGGCACTTCTGCAAAATGCTGAGTGAGTCCACAAAGGAATTAAAGGCGATAGATTAAGTGATCTGCTCCAGCAGCTGCAAATACTTCCATCATTTGTAGTAGGAAAGATAACTGTGTTATCTGAGATGCAATTACTCAGACTACTATTTCACCTCATTGTGCACTACATCAGTAGTAATTGTTTTATGACATCAAAGACCATACAGGAATTTGTCATTTCTTTTGTTATTTCACCCAGTGTCTGGATGGAATTGGGTGCTGCGGGAGAGAAGATCTTGGAATTAATAGTCTTGTCCTGAAAAGCCTGGGCTTTTAGTAAGTGAGGATAGAAGCTGCTTTCCAACACCATGTCATCTTCGCTATAAACACATGAACAACCATGCTGGGTCAGACCAAAAGTCCCTTTAGCACTCCATCACATACCTGACAACATTTCATAGCAGAGATCTTAATGAAAAAAGAACAAAACCAGCGCATTGTGTGTGTCCTCCCCACCCCCCCTGCAGCTTTCTGTGTTCCAGAGGGCCAAGGCAGAAGTCAAATCTCTACCTTCGACTCTGATGGATATTTCTTCCATTACTTTGTCTAATTAACTTTAGACCCCTGGTACTTTTGTGTACTGGACACTGAGGCAATACAATTCAAAATTTACTTAGGCATTAGGTGACAAATCACATCTTTTTATTGGTTTCAAATTTATTATTATTATCCATAATTTCATTTGGCAACTCCCTTCTTGGACCGTGAGGAACAATGAGTGATTGTTCCCTTTTACATTCTTGGTGCCACTCATAATTTCATTTACTTTTTATTAGAGTCTCCTTGTAACTTTCTCTTTTCAGGCTAAAGAGTCATAACACATAAAGTTTGTGTATTCAACCTTCCTTCAAGTGCAACCCTTTTGCTATCTGCTGTTTGTGTTAGCATGTAACACTAGCAGTTGCATTACACACAAGAGTTGTTGGGATGTGACCACAGAATCTGATTTTAATAGAAATGAGAAAACCCGTAGGATTCAGTTTTTTCCCCTAAATTTTCAACAGTGTAATCCTGGATAATTGTGGTGTCATCATGTGCTTCCCTCAGAATTAAGTATGGTTATAATGCTGCGGAAATGCATATTTGAGCAGGGAAAAGAGGGACTGCAAACAAACCTCACAAACACTTTCATTCAAAAGGACTCAAGCATGCTAAGTAGCTTGTGGAAAAAAAAAAACCACCTGCCCACAGAATTCTTTTTCCACATGACACTGTCCTGCAGTTTGCATTCAGCATTTATTCTTTCTAGGAGAGAAAAGAGATTTTTCATTTAAAGGCACTTTGAAAATCATATCTTGTCCTGATAGCCTGACCTGTCTCTGGAGGTCATGGGGAGTTGTCCTGAGCCCTCTCTGGGCAACGCTGTGCTTTCGGGAGCTGGAGAGGAAGGAATGGAGGTAAAGGACAGGCATTTATTTGGAGCAGCAAAGCTGGCCACCTTCAGAAGCAACACTGTGAGGGGTCAGCTCTCCACTTCTGTTGGTGCAACCAGCGTCACACCTGTGATGTACACTCAGTGAGAAGCATGAGTCAGTACTGAATAGGTGATGTTTTTGAGTTAGTCTAAACTCTCACGTGAGTCTAAATGCTTCCGGGGTTCTGTTCCTGTCCTCCAACTGGGTGGTAGATTTTGAAAGTTTGCATTAGACAGGCATAGTAAATACCAACTGTTAAAATTTGTAGTTCTTTTAAGACCTTGGACTCCAAATAATTTTTTATCACTATAAGAGAGGTAAATATGTGAGAACTGACAGTCAGCTTCCTTGCTATATGGATATACTCATATGCTGAGTAATTCTGTGTGAAGAAAATGCAAACCACAGTGTATTTTCACTTCTGTACATCAGTCTGTATAGATACATAGTTTCATAGTCCAGCAAGCAGAAGTTAAAAATGCTTTAATATAAGCTACAAATTGATAGCAGAAATTGACTTAATAATCTCCTTGTGGTGGGTGCTAGTATCACATGAAGGGCTGTAGAAGTCATGAGCATTTACATTAGTGATCAAAGGGAAGGCCAATACTCAACCTTGACAAACAAAGTAAGTTTGTCAGTGTCACTGAAGGACTGATGTACATTCAGGCAAGGCTACTTCAGTTTATGATGTTGCCAAGTGAATTACTTCCTGTATACAGAACACTCCATATTCATTCTTTTTCCTCTTTCAATTACCTCTATGGATACTTGCTATATTTGCACTAGAACTATTGTGTTTAAATGAGAGGCTGAGTCACAGCCAAAGTTAAGGTCGTTGTAGGGAAACTGAATTATATCCAGAGGGAAATTTGGCTAGAAAACCAGCACATCTGCTCCATCAAGGTAGAAAAACAATTCAAAGCAAATGCTACACTGGAATGTTCTTACTGGAGTTGATGATATAGCTAACAGAAGGAAAAAGCAATATATCATAGAATGTTAAGGGGCTGAAATGGACTTTAAAAATCATCTAGTCCCAAATTCCCCTGCCATGGGCAGGGACACCTTCCACTAGACCAAGTTGCTCAAGGTCTTGTCCAACCTGGCTTTGAACACTGCCTGGGTTGGGGCATCTACAGCCTTTGTGGGTTGACTCAGTTCTCTACTGGAAACTTCTAGAGTCCAGAAAAAACCATTGCATTTTCCCTTGTTTCATTAATAGAGATGGGAGGGGTTAAAATTCTTGTGCGTATGGATGGCATAGGAAAAAGACCATGTGTTGGGTGGTACTCTGAGCTCTGTTTCATATTCCTGGTGTAATTCAGCAAATCCTTTAAGAGATTCAAATATGTTATTTAGTCCACCCACCCCAAATGATTACCTTTCCTTCTGGGCCAGTCTTTTCTCTTTAAAATGTTACATGTCTAACAATACATGTCACAGGATTGTTATGATCCCATTAAGGACATTAAATCAGACTGAACCTTTTAGTTGGGAAACATTAGGGAAGTGTGGTACTTTTGTTATGACTGTTACCATTTCCTGTTGTAGTTTATGTGGGAAATGTGACAATTCAGTCTAAATAAATCCAATGAAATGCTGAAAGCTTAGTTTTTTAAAACAGTGTCTTAGAATTGCATTAGTGAGCAATTTACAGGGGACCGTTCTTAAAGGAAAGGTCCCCATACTATCTGTGCAGAAGAAAAAGATACCAACTCACTAATAGATCAGTGCAGCCAATGTATACATTCATGACAGACAATGCAATCCAACAGAAAAGATCTTTGTTTTGGCAATCCTTTTTCTCCTTTGCCCAAATACTACTTTAAAAAAAAATGTATCTATATCTTCATCTACATTTACATAATCTGCATATACAAACACATAGATAAACCAGTTTCCTGAAAGGAACCAAAAGACATTCTAATATAATCACATCTTCCCAGGCATGCCCAGCCTTACAGATGAATTCATCTCTCCTTGGGCTGAATCTTCTTGGTTGCACTTTCTAACTCTGATGACATAAGCATTGTCAGAATAACTGTAGCTAAGCAGGGTGGACAACCAATATAGAGTAAAATATTCATGTTCCTGTTTGAAGTTTTTCCAGAGGATTTCTAGAGAGGTATATGAGGACAATTGGATAGAGTGCCCTCTTTAAATAGAAACTGTCCTCTTACACTAGAAATAACAAAAAAGTTTTCTTGTCTACATTTCTTCCTCGGGATCTGTTCATTGTGAAGATGCACTTGTGGTATAACTACATAGAAAACAGTTACGTTTGTACATTCAGGATAATGTTAGTCAAATATAGCGTAATTATGAGGCCAAAGGATTATAAATATTTGACAGAAGAGGCAATCAGGTTCTAAACTGCACATATTTTGTTATGTCTTTGGCACCTCTCCATACGTAAGGCTATGCTTTTCATTGAAAGTTCATTGGGAGAAAAGGGTTTTTAAAATATAGTGCTCTTTTGTGTTTGGAGCATTTTCTTTGTTTAAACTCAAACCACATGGTACAATGCTGTTGCCTTCATAAGCAAAAAGATACTGAAAAAGCTGTTAAGCAAGGGTGATCAGAGAGCCCTACAGCAAAGAAACCTAATGGAATCTCTTGATCTAAACATGCTGGACTCTGTTACATGATCTTCTTGATGTCAGAGTTTAAATTCCAACTGGATTAGTCTGATTGCAATAGATGTTGATTTGTTCAGGACAGAATGATACTTCCAGTTGAGCCCATAAGAGGTATTGCCTTGGTGTGCCTCACCTTGCACCCTTTCAACAGTAAAGCAAAGCTGCACTACTTGCAGGAAATGAGGCTGTCTAAACCGATAACCTTCTTTCTACTTCCCAGATTATCTACCCCTTGGACAAAGGGGAAAAAGTCAGCATTTGACACTTTTCTTTTTCCTTTTTTTTTTTTTTCCAGATACGGAAGAGTAAAAATATATTAAAAAAGAGACTGGAAATCACTTTCGTCATTTTATCTGAGCTTCTTCATTCCTGTTCTCCTCCTTCAGCAAAGACCAGTTTCTGAGAAAGGCATTAAACAAACTTTGAAACACTCTTCCTCCCACTGGCTACTTCACAGCTAATGACTCTGGGTTCAAGGGTGGGGGCCTTGGTTTTTTTGATTCTTTTGTTTTGATTTGGTGTCTCTTTCCTTTTCTTTCTTTCTTTCTTTCTTTCTTTCTATCTTTCTTTCTTTTTTTTTATGTATGCATGTTTTTTGTTGTTGTTTTGGGAAGTTTTTTTGTTAAAAAATCAAGATCGAATTTCCTGATGCAAATGGTTCCATATTTCTGGATAGGTCAAGCAAATAGAAGAGGGTCATCTTCAAAAGCTAGTATTGCCCTTTGCTATGAGTCAGCTTGTGAAACCAACACTAGGATGATGCAAAAGAATATAAAAGAAATAAAAAAAAAAGAAAACTTGATAATATTTTACTTTTACTCTTTTCCTTTTCCCTGAGAGTCTTTTCCAATTGCTAGTAGACAGAATTTGATATCAGTTTTACCCTTGCTGTAGAAGATTTTCTTAAGAATGGTGAATTTGTGGAGTCATTTGATTATTCATTAGGGTTTGATATTATTCCCAGATAATACAATGATAGCAAAATGTTTTTGTTTCTGAACAGCAGGTGGACTCACTCAACCCTTGGTTTTGTTCTCTTTTTGCAGTTAGGACAGGAATAACCAATGAAAGTAATATTCCCTTGGGGCAAATTCTGTTGTCAGACTCTCAGAGTATGTATTAATATATGTCTTGATGTGCCTGCTTAACTTGAGATTGCAGGTAATTAGCTGTTACCCACATTTTTTCATGGGCCACTAGTAATAGTTGTTTGTCTGACCTGAAGATCTAGGAGAAGAGGGACAGCAGGGCATCACATGGATCAGCTCTTAACTTTCATCTCAATGTGGTCTTTCATCACTGACTGAATGGATAGGCCAAAGAAAAGGAAAAGTGTTGTTGTATAAGTATGGACAGACAAAACTAAAATAAGAATGTATGACAAACATCAAACACATATGTAAGTGGTTTTCTGGCTTGGGCTCTTGATAGGGATCCAGTTAATTGTATGAAATTTTGCCTGTCTATTCAGAAATCGAGATATGTACATGTACATACAACTGTTTTTGCTGAACAGCTTTCTGTTCAGGATGACTTCTTGCTGTGTTAGTCACATATGTATTTTACAAGGAATCAGACTCCTGTCATGGACCTTTTCTGTGTAAAGAACATGCAAAACATTGGCTTAGGAAGCTAAATATTTGTTTCCATTTCATGTCCAAAAGCACAGAACTTTAAAACCAGAGTTTGGGGTCTGTTCCTGCTTAAATTGTGCATGTACAGGGATGAGCTTCCTGTGACACTAGTAAAAATTACATCAGTGAACTCAACCTAAATCCACATTTTAAATGTGAATACCTTCTCACTTAAAAGTGTTTGTATCTGGGATTCTCATTATTGAGGCTAGAGACATTTTGAGTTCTTTTTTTGTACACCAGAGTTTAAATTTGTTCAAAGCCAGAGATTTAGATTATGTTCATGCTGCGATAAGGTTGCACTTCAATTACATGTTCAGAAAGAAGTACATGAAGTTGTTAGAATACGCAGTTGTCTTCACTGAACCAGCTCATTTAAATAAAATATAAGGGGATATAGTGTTCCTGTTCATGAGTTCCTGGTTCAGTAGAAGCTCTGGGGTAAATTTTTGAGGAAAGTGGAGTGCTGGGAGGACAGTAGCTCCACTGTCATCATTGAGCACATTCCATGTTGTGTGACAGGCAGAGGGCTGTGTCACACTTAGTGCTTTCCCGCCTCCTCTTTCCTCTCTTCCATCAGCGTTCAGCTCCAATAAAAGAAGAATATAACTTCCAGCTCTGACCAGGGTCTTTGAAGGCACACTGATTAAATATCAGTAATGCAGAAGTAAATGCCGTAGTGGTGACTCAGTCTCTGCTTCGTAAGATTTCTTCCTGAGATCAGCGGGAACATACCCTAACTGAGTGTTTGGTCAGAGGTGCAGAATGATTTAGTCAATATTTTTTAAGTTACCCTTACCTTTTATAGCGACTGAAGATGCCTTAGATTATGCACAGTAGAATAATAACAGTTGTAAAAAACACTAAATCTTTTTCTTCGTCTGTTTCTGACATATGTATTTTCTTTCTTTCTGAGAGAGACTTCTTTCAGACAGTAAGACCAAACAGCTTAATTCATGTCTGGTCAGTTCTTGTTTCTCATGCATGAGCACAAAGGTATGAAGTCAGGTTGGAAAATGTTTTTCCTCTATTACTGGGGTTATTCACTATTGGTGGGAGCTAATAAGGGAAGTGGTGAATTTGCTGTCTCTTGGGGACTGCAGATCAGAGTTGCCATTCTAGAAGAGATGCTATAGGCAAAGTTATTGGTCTCAGCACACAGGTATACAGCACAATGTTTTGTAATACATAGACAGTCAGCTAACATGCCCCTGTTTTTCACTCATCTGTGTAAGGTACAGTAGATTATTAGCATTCTTAGAATGTTTTGTTGTCGTGTAAAAAAAAAAATCTGTGTAAAATCTATTAGCTGGGAGAATATATAAAGCGAAATCCAGAAATTGAAACCCTACAAAGGAATTAGGCCGGGTGACAGTATCTATTGTGGTGTTGCCTCCCAGGATCACACCTACATTTCCTTACTTTGCCCCCGCCACCTCCCTGAAATACTCTGCACCACTGTGCTAGTGCATCATGAGCCAAAGGATGGTATGTTTAGACACCTCCCAGTAAAACTTGAGATCAGCCACTGTGCAAATGTGTAAAAAAAAATAAAAAATAATTTAGAAAATTACATAACTGCTTTCTCCTATTTTATTCCACAGAAGGAAACAATCAAAAAAAAGTGGAAAAAGATTAGGTATTCATCAGCTAATGGCCTATTTTTATAAAAAGTGAGAAAGTATTTCTGGTTTTACATCTTTACCTAACTTTCCCTGGATATATAGAAATTATGTTTTCAGACGCCTTCCTTTTCCAGCCTCAATAAGACTATACAAGCAATGAAAAAGCCAAAAAGTCTGCAAATATAGGGTCCATACCATTTGCCTCATGCTGAAATTTTACAGAATTATTTGGGAGCACCCACCTGTAGGCACAAAGGTGTCTTCTGGTGCCAGAGTGCTTTTTACAGAGGCTGGCATAGGCTAGGAAGCTGTGTGATAGAGATGGCACTCTTCTGCCTCTGCACAGAGGCTGCTAATGCTCTCCGAAAGCTCTGCCTTGCTGGAAGAGCACCATTTCTTCTGCTTCCCAAAACCTGTTGTATAATTTAGGAGGGGGGATCAGGCACTTTACCTTCTTAAAATAGAGAAGGATGCTATTGCAAGTATCCCTATCAGTGTTTTGTCTTTTGTCTGGGACTGGTGTTCAGGGAACTAGCAGACCTTTGACTCACGGTGACATAGTGCTTGAACTCCTGTACACATTATAATAAAAAAAAAGTGTCAATATGTTTTCATAGAATCAGAATTGTTTGAGTTGGAAGGGACGTAGAGTACATATAAAGGTTATCTGTTCTAACACCCCTGCAGTAAGCAGGGATATCTTCAACTAGATCAGCTTGCTCAGAGCCCCATCCAACTTGACCTTGAAAGCTTCCTGCAATAGGGCATCTACTGCCTCTCTGGGCAACCTGTTCCAGTGTCTCACCACCCTCATTGTATTCTGTTCATTATTTAAATGGCTCAAAGGGTGACAGTTCACTGGGCTGCAGTGATTTGAACCATGCATTTCTGTGACAATATGCAAGAACTATTCACACATGAGAAAGAAGGTATTTGTTTATTTTTAATTTTTTATTTTAATGTACAAAGCTGTGATGTGCCCTCTCAAAATACTGAAGTCAACAGCTTTCCTTACTGTTGTGACCCATCCAAGAAAGGGGGGGGCGGGTAACCAAGGTTATTAATAAATCCCTTGGAGTGGATTAGAGTGAAATGACACTAAATAATCAGTGTTTGTAAACATATATGTGTAGGGTTTATTTTGCAGCAATTTTATTTCAAAGGGTAAACAGGTATGTGGCCATTTTGGGTGTTATCATTCTATAGCAATACAGCAATATTAAAGCATCTATAGCAATAAAGCAACATTAGAACATAGCAATATGATACTATTAAAGCTTAGCAATATTAAAGCATAGCAATATAGCACTATTATTAAAGCATAGCGATATTAAGGCATCTATAGCAATATCATCTACAGCAATATAGCAATCATTAGAGCATAAAGATAACACTTAAGGAAATGCATAGGGGAGGAAAAGGGAAAGAAAGGATAAAGGTGGAAAGATATATATATATATATATATATATATATAGTCACCACCCGCGGGGTCCAGCGATGAAACTTGGTAGTTGCAGCTTCAATGTCTGTTAGTTGAAGTGGTGGTCTTGATCCGTTGGGGCTGGGAGAAGCACCCCACCAAAACTCAAAGAAGTTATGAGTTATTACATACTTCTAGCTCAGGTGGGAATACCTTGTATCTCCCTGGGGTGGGGAGTTAAACAATTGGTAGTGCCATGGGCCATGCCGTGAGCCTCTTCTTAGCCTCTTCCCTTGTATCTGCACCCATGATAGCTGGACAATGGCACCCACTTATCTGATCCTTCAGCAGTATTCAGGGGGTGTGGTTGGCTTTGCTGGATGAGCAGCTGCTTCTTTTCAGTTTGCAGACAGTCTTTTGGTGATCTTAGAATGTGTAAATCATTACCTGTTTCAGTCTCTGACATTTACAAATTATATAATATTTTTTCCAAATGTATATGGTCAGATATGTTTAATTATAAAAGATTATTGATATTACTAAATTTTCCATGTTTGAGAAAAAAGATAGATGCCAGAAGCTAATTTTTTTTTTCTGGTAATAAGTGGTAGATTTAAAAAAAAGAAATTTTGCAATTTTAGACTTAAAACATATTTCAGAGCAGTCAGTCTAAGCAGACTGATGTGCATCTGAAAGCGCAGCCTTTTGTATAGCTCAAGCTGGTGTAAATGTACTACCTATTAATACAGTAGGATGTTTAGCATCAGAATGAATCTGACATTTGTGAGTCTAGTTCCTGACAAGTGAATTAAGGAGGCAGATTCCTTTTTCTAGGTGTTTCTTTTTTTCAAGCATAAATTTTGTGATTGAAAAGAAGCTTTCCAAAATGTAGTTGATATATGCTGTGTTTCTGCAAACTACTCTTTGAGCATGCAAATGTTTGCATATGTACTTGCAAAGTCTTAGAAGCTCAATCTTACAAGCAAGTATATTTCAAACTAGATAGCTGATAGTGCTGTGCTGCTTTGTAATCAGAAGGTCCGTGAGCTCACCTAGCTAAAGGCAAATGTCACCTCAATTTGCTGTTAATCCTTGCAATTTCTGCAATGGCTCCCAAATCTGGCTTTTAATTAAAAAGCACAGTAGCCTATCCAAATTAGAAAAGACAGAACCTGACAAGTACAGTACTTATTTTGCTTTAACTAGAATAAACGGGTATATTTCCAGGAACTTGCAAGATGCTCTTAAATATTTCTTATTGTCCCCTTTTCCTTCACATTTATTTTAAAATAATGAAACTCCTCATCCTCTGATGATCCATACCGTATTTTAGCCATTTACACTCAGCAAATGACAGTATAATTGACTCCTTTTCTCTTACACTTTTTTAATCCTCACCTAACAATTAAAAACAGAACAATGCTGTGCTTTCACATGTGTGAAACCAGTGCTGATCTCAGAGCTGTGCTGGCATGGTGTCTGAACATCAGCACTCAAAAACAGAAATATGCTGGCTGAGGAAGAGAAGGAACCCTGTGGCACTGATTCCACACAAATTGCTTCAGGGAGTTGACATCAATGCTGATCAGATAGAAAAGAGGGAAAAAAACCTGTGCTTTCATATTTTAAGACATAAATTCTTCTTTCTCTGAAGTGGGTACAGAGGTTTTTTCCCACTTGTGTTACCCACAACATGAGCAGGTCTGCTCAGTCTCAGTTCAGTGTCAATTGTGCATCCTAATATGGTGCTTCTCCTGCTTCCATGGATAGACAAGATTTGTGATCCCAAATATCCCTTTTCCTGTCTGATTACTGTGGTCAAAGCAGGACCAGCGTGGGTACCACTGCCAATGACATTATTTTCAGTTAAAATTAAATGCTGTCTGTGCATTTTCACTTGCTGAGGCTGCCTTCCTGTTGCTGCAACATCCCTTTTGGCCTCTAGCAAGCACAGAGGGTTCTGCTCTGAAACCAAGCGGGACCAGGATGCAAGCCTGTCTTTGAGGCATTAGCTCTTCCTGCTCTGGGGACTTGACCATCAGATAAAAGGAAACAGAGCTACTCGCAAGCAAGCTAGATGAGGACTTGAAACTCAGTTTTAGTGAATTTATTTGCCCTCATACTTAGGCGCAAAACAGCGTGCTCTAACAAGCCTCATGGCACACTCTTGGCATTTTGTATTTTTTTATTCTTCCAAGCACATATGTATGGGTACTTACAACACCCTGGGTTTAGATGCTGTCCAGTGGCAAGAAGAATATACATTATCCCATTGTCTTTGTTGGTGGTTGTAGGAGTGCAGCTATGGGGTTTTCAAGTGAAAAAACCTAGCAGTAGAATGACAGAGGAGTATTTGATTTTCTTCTTGCTTGGATGATATTTTTATACACTCTTTTATGCAATTTTTAAAAATCTTTACAATTTTTATTGTAGACTTCTGGTTGGGTTTTTTATCAGGTCTTCAGGCCCAGATTCTCAGAGGAATATTTTGCTACCCTCTTCTCCTCCAATTGAAAAAGGTCATTGCATTTGCAACATCAGCTTAGAGCAAAATGACACCTAGGGCCTGACCACCCTTTTATTTGCACTGAAATCAAGGGAAGTTGCATGAAAAGTTCTGCTGGTCCCACTTCAGCATCTGGAGTTAAAGGCTAAACAACCAGAACATATGCAGCTCGCCACACACAGAGTGTTATCTGTAAAGCCAATACATCAGCGTGGGGCCATCTTCCTTTGCTGTTGTAGGAGCTTAACCACCTTGAGTTTCATAAACAAGAGACTATCTCTGTTCTGATGATGCTGCTTCTTGTAGGCACTTCGAAGTCATTCCACAGTGCACTGTCTACCTTCAGCAGGAAGGAAGGGTGGACACTATGGCTTATCTGTAACAGTAGATTTCACAGCTTTTGTGGTTTTAACCCTACAGTGACAGGTTCTAAATAAAATTAAGAAATATTAAACCTCTTGGTAGGAGGGATAAGAGGAAATTAACCAAATTCAAGGATCTTGGTCTTATAAAATAACATTTTCTTGCTGGCATTTTGCAGGAAATTCTATATATGAAGTTATATGTATGAAGTTTAGAGTATGTTAGCAGAACTGATGATGGAGATGTCTTTCTTGAACTGAATTAAAATAAACACTTGTTCTCTAGCATTTTTCAAGGAAGAAAAAGGTAGGTTAATGTGCTATTTTTCACCAGGACATAGAAAACAAACTAAAATACATGCTGACAGCAAGATTCAGTGCAAGTTTGCTCTTGGGACTGGGTGGGTAGAGTAATGAAAAAAACCTATTTGGCTTTTTAAGACTCATAAGGGGAAAAATAGGAAAACAAAATTAATGACACTATGTAGTAGCAAGTATTCTCAATTGTTCTGATTCAAAGAAATCCTTAAACAATATGTAAAGCACACTTTTATTATGGCTGGGGGATGCAGAGGGGTTTCACTCCCCCATGCATTCCACCGAGAAAAGAAACACAACAGCTTTTTATACATTTGGAAGGAATGAATTTCAAAAATTATCTATCATATACACTCTTTACGAAGTCTGCCTTATCTAAATAGACATTTGGTTGCCTAACTCCAATTCTTCTTATTATAGAGTGGTTACATAAAGTTTTATAATTTCAAACAGCTTAGATTCCCCCCAACCCTCTTCTGTCTCCCTTGCAATACTACATGCTAAAAAGTCTGTCCCGCGTTCCCTTTTGGTTTACGTAAGCTAACTTTGTCTTAATTGCCCACAATTTGGGCAGCAACCTTCTTTCAAGCAGTTATAATTTTGCAAAGTCACACTAACATAGCTAAATTTTTATTTTATTTTGTCTTGTCTTTATTTCAGTTCTGAGATTGATTTTTAGCAGTATGTATTTATTGTTAGTTCTTGATTTGAAAGAAGAGGCTTATGATCTCTAAAAAATTTTCAGCATTTCCAGTTTTTCTGTAACTGAGTCCATGTATGTTCATCCTATTACCAAATAGAAACAATGAGTTCTGCACTCATTTGAATTAAAGTTGTAGAGGAGTTAATTTTTTTCTGTTTCTTTCTACATCTGATCCAGGTGTGGTGCTTGCTGTTTACTTTTCAGGATTCAGCTCCCCACTTTTTTTTTTTTTTAAGCATAGTGGGAACATTGTTTAGACAGCAGTTATTTCTTAACACTTGCCCCTGTGAGGAGGAGTTAGTGTCATTACCTGATTTCTAAAGATAGGGAAATTGAGGTAGGGAATTCAGCTGGCTTATTTAAGGACCCCAAGGTAAATCTCACCTTTCCACTTTTCTCTTTTGACTCAAATCACAAGCCGTAATTGTACCTAAACAAAGAACAGTGCACCACATTGGTGCCCACTGAAACACTTGCTCATTCGATTCTTTTTAAATGTGCCACTTGAAACATGACTATCAGTCTTACAGAGCTGGTGTCCTGTGCTACAGTATTGCTTATAGATCTCCTTTTGCACCATTATGTTACATCTCTACATAGCGCCTTCTAGAAAGTAACTTAATCCACTCGTAGACGTGGGTGGTGTCTGTGCAGGAGTCATTATAACACATAAGTAACAACCAGAATTTTTGTGTAGCACTGCTGTTTTTCTGTTTAATCTTTTCTTTTAAAAAAACCCCAAAGGTGGTCATGATAAAGAGCGTCAGAAACCAAACCATTCTCTCTAATGTTCAGAGATGTTCATTACAGGCATTAAAGGCTTTGTGCATTCCTTTTGCCCAAAATTTTGCTTCTAATTCACTCCTTTCCTCTCGGGGAGGTTCACTGGTATTGATTTCCTTAAGAACATCCAGTGTGCTTGCCACTGTAGGTGCTTGTATTCTCATACCTTACTGGTTTGGTACCTCCAGTCTAGTGCAAGTAGAGATGAAGCTAAGCTGCCAATTTCTGTTAGATATTGAGGGTGTTTGTGTAGTTGACTGTGATCAAAAATGCTGTTAAATAAGCAAGAAGGGAGAAAAGATGATTTGGAGATGGCATCTACTGATTTGGGTGATTAACCTCCACTTGCAAATACAGTATCAGAGTTTTTTCTCTGCCCATGACATAAATCTCCAGAGGCATTCCCAAAGGTGATGTCAGCCACTTGCTGAACCTCCACAGGAGCAATGTAAATGCCGTGTGCCTTCAGAGCCATGCTGGGCAATAAAACTGTCATTTGCCAGTTCTGCGAGGACACAGACATAGCTGAAGGGAAAGCTATCTGAGGTCTGTCAACAGTTTATAGATCCAAAACTTAAGAACATGAAACTTCCAGAATCAATAAATCAGGTATCTCTGCCCAAACTTGGTAAGTTACATGAATATTTGAAATCAATTCCTTTAGATTGAAAGGGCCCCAGAAGTGAGACTACTTTCCCAGTTAATCTCACCTAGAACCATGAATAAGAAATGGCAGAAAAAGACAACAAACAATTAGTAGTAGGGGCAGCACTACAAAAAGCATTTTGATTGTTAGTGGGATTACCATTTATCCATCTCTGCTGAAACTACTCTTTCTTTTCAAAGGTCCAGTGCAATGTTCAGCTGACTTACCAGGCTTGTGTTCCTTGGCAAACCACCTTACATTGCCAGATCAGTCAGTACTGCCTCACTCTAATTTCCTTATATGATGCAGTTGTAGAAATTGGCACACACAGTGCCTGCTGTTTGGGAGATGGATATAAACAGATGACTTCTTCACGTATGGTATGACATTTACACATTTAAAAAGTTAAACCCATTCACTGGGATTGAACTAATGAATTATTGTTTTTAATGGTCTTTACCATATTCCAGTTTTTTAAATACCTGATTTTTTTTGTCTTGCAGAACAGGCTTCACAAATTGTTTTACGTCAACTGGCAAATTAATCTGAGTTTTTATCCTATAGACAGAGATATTGAAGGGATAAAATAAGGCTGTTTTGTGGACCCAAGTATAGGTCTTTTTGTGCTTCTCCCATCTACCAAATTCTGCTGTCTCTATTTCACCACAATAACAATTTTCTTAATCGATTTTTGTCCCACAACTGTCAGAAGAAAGGGAGGGTAATATGAAGCAATTACACAAAATAATGGCTTAGTGTGAACGTATGTATAATTCACAGTAGGTGAAAGAGAGCATAAGTTTGCTGGAAATCATCAATAACCAATAAAAAAGCCCAAACTTCAGGCAAAGCACTTACAAGTTTTACTAAAGATATTTTCACAAGTAGCTGTTGTGCCAGCAGATGAGGTATGGTGTAGCTCCATATATAGATGCCAATGTGCAGTAGCATGTTTCTGTGCTGTTTCAGTTCTCCAAGCTGTTCATGGTGTGATGTTCTTTCACAGTGTCTCAGTTTGAGACAATTTGTAGGGGTGAAGACCTCGGGTGGAAGTCTACTTCCTCAGATTCAATACCACTGGTTCTCTCCAATACAGAGAGAGAGAGACCAAATACGCATGGATGTAAGGGAAAAAATAACTCTTTACCCATAACAATACCAATAAAACCAGTGAGGAGAAAATTCCCAAGCCTCCACACTATTTATTGAAGCAATCTTGAAGCACTGATATGAAAGCTAGCTAATTATTAAGTAGAGAATGATGTTACTCACCCTTACCAACAACCATGCTCAGTCTCAAGGATTAACCTCAAGGGGCATCCCCTCTCAAGGGAGGAATCTACACAACACACTCCTAGAAGGGGTATGCTATAGGTCCCTGCTGTTAAAAAGTGGCACTGAACTTTTATAATGTAAAGCGATTGACTGTTGGTCATATGTTTTTAGGCTAGCTGTGTCAGCTATGCAGCCTTTAGCTCAGCAAATTTAAACAAGTTATTGGTACTATCCAGTTGTTGGTTCCTTTATCAGGAACTTTGCCTGCCACATCCTCACTTGTGCCAGTTTCTGTCAGGAAACACTGTTTGAATGTTTAGCTTTGGGATTGTTGAGTCAGGCTGGTCTCAGCATTCTTCAACACCAAAAGCATCATGATCCGCCTTCTCAATCCACCGCTGATAACCTTTGCAAAGGGTAAAGTTAAAGCTTAGGCAGAGCATGTTTCTAAAGAGGCTTCACTCAGGATTTTCTTGCAGGTGGCATTCAGAGGTCTTGCTCTTTGGAGAGATCTTGGAGAGGTCTTGACTTTTGGAGAAAAAAGTTGTTTTAAGGAAAAATTGTGGAATGAAACGTCACTATAACTCATCTAATGTAAACAGATATACTCATAAAACTAGCTCAATTTTTTTATACATTCTAGAATATTTGCATTGGTCTATTGGGCTTTTTTAATAAGCAATGCTTACACAGGGCTTTTCATCCATTTCTCCAACTCAATATCACTTCTAATCCATTGATCCATTAACGAGTACCTGCAAACAACAAATTGCGCATCCCTTATGTGTGGTACTTCTGAGCCTTCAGATCACCATTATAATAACCAGGGAGAGAATATAAATGCAGAAGAGAAGGGTTTGGCATAAGCTACCAAGTACAGTCCCTTCATTATTGCTGACTTGCTAAATGACCTTGCTCAAATCCTTCTTGTGTGCCCAGTTTCCTCATCTGTTTGGGAATGATAACATTTACTCCTCTTTAAACCTATCTGATCTGGAGATCTGTTAACTGTTACAATTAGAAAAAGAGAAGTAGGGAGGATCCACCTTCAAAAGATGGGAGCAATCAATCTAATACTGTCCCTTTTTTCAAAAAGACTCGATGTGTTTGTTGCCAGTCAAGCCTTGCTTCCACTAGCAATATTCACTGTGACAATATCATGTTGAATTATAGGAAGTTGCCTTCTGTCTGGCACTTACAGAAATGACTAGCTGTGTTTTGACTCTTTCTTTATTAGACACTTCCCACTTCAGTGTAAGTTTTGACACCAGCTGGCTTAGGGACTCAGTGGGGGATTTTTATTTGGCTATTTTAACACTGGTACCTTCCTACCCATGCCCTATTACCATGGCTTACGCAGCAAACTGTTTACTCTGGTACGGTTTGCAAATCAGTCTTTTCTGTGCAGTTATTTACAGTATGTGATGAAGAGTACGTAATAGTACAATGTTTTCCATGTATGTAGTCCAGTAACAGTAATGTGTTTTGTTTACAGCCATTATGGTGTTTTTTCTCTATGCTCTATATAGATCTTGTTTTGGGGGGTTGGTTTTGCTGGAAGAAGCCACTAACAGTCTGCCGTAAACGTACATGCACAATTTTCTAATTGAGAAAATGTTATTTTCTTGCTTTTTTAATACAAATTGCACTCAGCATCTTGAATAGAAAGGAGAAGCTTTATCACATTGTCTTTAATATCACTTCTAAAAGGGTGAGGCTGACCAGAAAAGGCATGTGTGTGCATGATCCCATCCATCTCTTTGCCAGCAGGTTAGTCAGTCTTCCTCACTGCTGTCTATTGAATCTGTACCTTGTCAATTTAAAGTGTGCAAGAGGAAGACTCACCCAAGGTCACAAAGCTGGGAAAATTTAATGAGGTTAGGTAGCTGAGTGCAGGAAGAGCCCTGGCAATTTTCCTACCTGGACTTGACCATTGTTGAAACCAGAGTCCTCTGGCAGCATCTCATAGCACCACAGGGAACCCATGTCATAGGCACATATGCTGCCTCCTTGAATGACTCCTTTTCCTCAGTACAAAGAGGATGAACTAAACATTTCTCCAAGGAACCTGAACTTTGTATGGTGAGAAAGCACAATAGGGTCATTGATGTACCCAGGTTATTATTATTTGCAATCACTATATTTTTATATATATTTTATATATTGACTATATTTTTATTTCTATGTCTTGGAAACATTTGAAGATCGATTTCTGTCCTGGGAGAGCTCACATAGCCTCAGTGTCTGGGACCAGCCTTCCGTAGGAAGGACCCCCAGCCCCACCATCTCCAGTCAAAGGCCCAGGGGATGTGTCTCAGCTCAGCCTAGGGCCTTTAGTCCCTGCCTGAGCCATGCTGTACATGGGCCCATGTCTGCCCCTGTCTCCTGGGTGGGCCTGGGATCTGCACTACAGAGACCTGCTCTCTGGGATGGACCCTCAGACCTAGGTCATAGCTTGTTATGCAGAACTCTAGGAGTAACATACTGTATTCTATCCCATTTCTATTCTTGTTCCCTGCATGCACCATGACTCGAATAATGAACAACAGTTTAATTTACCTGAAATTCCATGAGCTTTTCAGCATCAAAAACACTTTCAAGGACACATAACACAAAAGCAACAACCAAAATTGGGATTTTATTTTTGGTTTTATTTAAATTTTATTTTTATAAATCCATATCAGAGCCACTCTTTACAAGCATGTGTAGCCAGGAGCAGGCTGATATGTCTCAGTTTAGTTTGAAAAAACATCCTTTGCAGTCTGTCAATCTGACAGAGCTGCAGAAAGCAGCAGAAGGAATATAGGCCAAGAAAACCTGTTTCCTGAAGAGAACATGAAGAATTAGGATCAGGAACAACCACACAAAAGAAGAAAAAAAAAGAAGTATGGATGTGGGGCATGAGAGGCCATCTTTGTGGTGCATGAGCAGCTGGCAGCAACCTGGCCAAAAGGAACTGGAAGAGCCTGACCAGTCATCATGCTCAATGCTGCAGAAGAATCAAAAAAACCTGAGTGATGACTGTCAGTCTGCACTGGTGTAAAGTTCCTTCCTGACCCCAGCACTGGTGATTGGCTATTCCCTGAGCATGTGAGCAAAACCCACTTCCGCATTATCCCACAGGCTGGTCACACCTCCCAGGAGATGCCCAAGACCTGTTCTCCCCCAGTCTGGAGCCATCTCAGGGCTTCTGAGAGTGGCCACATGCCCTTGAGCGAAAGACTGGCAGAATACCAGTGAATGCCCCAAACCACTTGGACCCCTGCTAACATCTCTGCATCCCATTTCTTACAGATTCTGCTCCTGGCTCCACAGGAGGTGAGGATGGAGAGCTCTTTAGTGTCACAGGTACTGACCAAGAAGTAGCTGTCTTTGGACTTTCGTTGAGATGTCTCATTGGAGAAAAGTGAATTTTTTATAAACACAGATTTTCTTTAACATTCTTAGGAGACTGAGTCTCCCCAGGTTTAGACCATTTCTTGAATGACTCTAATGAAAGTCTTGGTTCTCCTGATCCTGTGTCCTGCAGATCTTTCTGATAGTTACATCAGAAAACCTCCTTTGCTGACAAGGCTGCAAAACGGAGAAAGATTTTTCCCAGCAGGCTAGGCTCATTTCTCATTTGCAGTAGTGTACTAAGAGCAGCTCTGGCATTCGTTCTTTCATCTGCTGTGCAAATCAAAGTATGATGTTGACATGGGGCCAGGTGTTTATACCAAGTGTCAAGTGAGAGTCCTGACCTCTCTCTAAAGAATCAAAGAAAGATTAAGAGGAAATACTGTGTGGATGCTGCCCTAGACAAATCTGAGATTTGCACAGCTGCTGATTTGTAAGATGGTGGGTTGCTGTCTTGGTTTACTGACAGTATGTCCCAGGAGGTGGGACCTCCAACGGAATCGAAACCCCTCCCCCCCAAATCAAGAAATTTTTTTAAATTACAAGGTGTTTGAGTGAAGTATGAAAAATTAATAACAGTATTAATAAAAATAGAGAACAAAACAGAACAAACCCAAACCCAAACAATAACATGTCACCTTAAACCAGTCTTTCAGTACTGTGGCACCGAGACAGCAATGAGGTTCCGGCGGAGGTCGTGTGCGGAGTGAGGGTGTGGGGATGTGCAGAGCGGCGCTGGCGCCAGAGGTGCGGAGTGAGCAATGGCGGTGAGCAGTAGCAGGGAATGTGGGGCGAACAGTGATCATGGGCTGCAGTGGCGGGCAGCAACGGCAGCTGTAAGCAGTGCTTACTCTGAGATGATAATGGCAGCAACAACATCAGTGGTGAGCAACGGCAGGGAGCGTGGGGTGAGGATCGATGGGGCTCCAAGCTGCAGGGAATGGCAGGGTCTGGTCAGCAGCGAGGAAACTGCCAGAGCCGAGAGCCATAGCGAGAGAGAGCAGCCTGATCATGCTTCTGCATTCGCACACCTCTGTCGGAACCAGAAAGAGCGAGGTCTGGTAGCACCAGCAGTTTTATGCTTCCTAAGCTCTTGTGATATCTCCTGCATCGACCTCTCCTGCCCACCAGCCCTTTCTGCCCCCACGGGGGGGTGGGGGACTGTCCAAAACAGCGTGATGATATGAAAAAAAAGAAAATCTTCTTCATTTAGGTAAACCATAACTGTTGCACATCCTGCCAGTCAGAGTAAACAGAGCAGCTTAGGCATTCTTAGCCTCCTTGCTGAATTAGTGTCTGGATAACACACAAATAGTCTGTTTGTATGATGCTACTTGTGTAACTATTCTAGTCTACACTGATATTGTTGGTAGTACACTGGCACTACCAAGTGTGCTACCAAATCCCTATTCTCTGCTTTCATTGCCTTGATGATAGCCATAATCATAAAAAATAATTATTTTCCCTAAATTAAAAAAGAAAAAAACCCACCACCAACAACAAAACAGAACAAACAAACAAAAACCCAAACAAGCAGACAAACAAACAAACAAACAAAAAAACTATCACTGCTCATGTGAAGGTCCTGATAATCATAACCTATTGGAGCCCCATATAAAAACCCTGTGAGGTAAGTATTGTCATTTTTATTCCCATTTTACATGCAGAGAAACTGGAGTGAATGTTGTAGTCCGGGTCACATAAGAAGTCAGTGAGCAATCTGGAAACAGAACTCTAGAGTCCTAACAGAAAGTCTTCTGCCCATCAGTTTGAGTCACTAAAGTTTTAAGAAATTAGAAGTCATGAATCCCCTTTATCCTTGCCACTGGCTGCCGCATGTGAGGAGCCCCGAAGAAAAGATACAAGGACTCCCTGAAACAACATCTCAGCCTTGGCCATATTGATCAACACAACTGGTCTACTCTGGCCTCCAATCGGGAGGCCTGGAGACACACCATCTATAACGCAGCTGTCTCCTTCGAAAACACACGTAGGATCACTCTCGAGGAAAAAAGGCAGCGCAGAAAGAACCGTGTATTGCAGAATACACCATCTAAGGAGTCTTTCTGCTGCGCCTTTTGCAATCGGATTTGTCTGTCACGTATTGGCCTCATAAGCCACCAACGTGCCTGTAGCAAATGTGGATAGAGCCTTCCCAAATCTTCGTTCGCGAAGCCTCGCCATGAAAAATGATGAAGATGATAAATACTACTGTTACTGTTCTGGATAAACCTCTTAAAACTATTAGCAAAATCATATCTTCTGGCAACAACTCAAATAAAATTCCAGGTATCAATAAACATTTCCCCACTCTAAGCAAGGGAAAATTAAATAACAGTTTGGCTGAATCTATGCTGAGTACAGAAAATGGAATAAATATGGAAAGTGAATGTGCCTCAAAGAGCAGTAATTCACCTGGATATTTTTCAGCCTTTTAATGAATGTGAATTTAATCTAGTTGAAAACAGGAAGGATTGTGACTATGAAGAAATCCAGATGTGTCTTTCTAAAATTTATGAAATCTGTAGTTTTTTATTTCCCAAGATATTTTGGAGCATGATTAATCATTCATTGAGCTTAACAAGATTGGAGTGTGTGACTGTTCTAGCATTTGATGTTAGCTAGCTCACACAGGGGAATCTTTTTCACTTAGGATTCATTCTGAGAGTGATGACTTTTCTTTTAAAATGCTTATCATACTAATTATTGAATTGGTTATTTTGCAAATAATAACTAAGCATAAGATGAAAGCATTTTGATCATGATCATGTTTAATTTTTTAGTCTACCTATGTAAAGAGGTAAGAAAGCAAGACATAGATTCAAATAAACAGAGTCAAGAAGTTGAGAATGGTCAGATTCATATGTATTCCACTTCTGACTTTCACAATGACCTGTAGTTTGCTGGAAAATCAGACAAAATGCATCAGATCTACCTATTCCTGAATTCTGGGCAACATGATCTCTATCCAGATTTATTGTTTTGAAATCATCTTGATATTTTGGGTACAGTGAGGTGTTAAGCTATATATATTTAGATAGGTAAGTATAGGTCAGTTGCTTCTTCATTTACGTATGACAATTTAGCTACTGTCTAAACTGTTGTTTCCTAACCCGGAGAATGTTCCTTGGGATTCAACTGTATTGATGTAGTCTGCTGGGATGTCTGAATAAGGGCATGATTTCAAGATCCAGTGTTTCAAACTGGTTAATTGCCCAAATTTCAATTTTGGAAATGCTTATGTTTCATTTCAGAGTTTTACATCTATATTTATGACTTGCATTTTTTTTTCTGAATGTTTTCCTAACCCAAAAGAATCCCGGCTTTCAGGCTGAGAAACCCTCCTCTGCACATACAGGCTGTGCTGAATGGGATGGACACAGTTTCTGAGGAACTGATTTCTTGTCTACTAGTGAGTGAAAGCTAGGCATGGTAACCATCGTTGTTATTCCTTTGTCACCACCAGCCATCAAACCTCAGCTGCATCACCTCAGGAGGCCCACTCACAGCTCAGGAGACTATTTCCCTGCCTTCCACAAGAAATTGGAGGAACATCAAGTGAGATGTAAAGTGCTTGATGAGAGGGAAAGGATGAGGAAGATTCAACATATTTCCCAGAGCTGGAATAGGAAATAGCAGAAGAGTTAAAGAGGCATCCTGTGGAATGATGCTTCTCACAGGCAGATGGAGGATATTGTGCAACCATTGCACAGCCATACTACACTGTACAGCAGCTGCAATTTTGAATAAAAGCAAGTGTATGATTTAACTAAACGATATAATGGACATTTTGTTAGAAATGTTCTCAGTAGCCTTATTATTGCAGCATATGCGCACTTAGTACTAAAGTATTGGGCTGCTACTTTAAAAGATGTAACTGTATATGGCTTGTCTCCTGTCAAATTAAGCCAATGCTTTCCTAGATTATTTGGCTCCTTATGGCGTTCCCAATGCGACCTTCTGCCTACCACAGGTAAAACAATAACTCTTATTTCAGACAGCAAGGGAAAATTTTTTATTGTCTAGCAGTACTGAGAATAAATGTCCTCCTGTCATGGTGTGACCTATCAGGAGGATGCAGGTGGAAGGCTGGAGTACAGAATCCTCTCCCTTCACTCACTGGAAAAAGAACACATAGCACAGCATTAAAATTGTTCTTTGCTCAAACTCTGTTCAATGTTAAATAACACTGATTGTTTTCTATGGCATTAATTTAGTTGAGTTTGATCTCATGTGTTCTTTTGATGCATAGTGTCCCATGGCTCTGAGTTTCACAGCTGAACGTGACCCTTCTGAAAAAGTTGCTCTTGGCCCCAGATTTTGCACTTTGAGAAACAGTGGCAAATAGCTCTCTGCCCTCTTTCTGGAAGCCCCTGGTGGTTTACATACTACCTCAATTGTCCCTTTCCAGTCCTTTTTTTACTCTCCTCAGAGGCAAACCTGCTCTGCTTTATATCTTCCTTGCTGCTCTTCACTATATCTTTCTTTGTTTTATTCTAAGGAGAGAACAAGTACTGCACGTGGCTCAAGTGTCAGGTACACCAGAAATCTATAAAATAGTGTAATGACACTTTCAGTTTCATCTTCCAAGCTTTTCTGAATAGATTTTTAAGTTGTACTTTCATTTTTGAACCTCCTTGAGGACTGAGCAGTAGTTTCTGTAGAATTACCTATAATAAATACTAATTAATTTATAGCCGAAACACACATACAGAGTTGCGGAGTTGGGGTTTCCTCTCCCTATATGCCTCATTCTGCACTTACCAACACTGAATTGGTGGTTTTGCCAATTACACTGAAGTAAGCTGCTGCTTCTTATTTTTCTATTTCTTCCCCACTTTACATTCTTCATTTCTGTTTCTTGCTTGCTTTCTTCTTTTACCAACACCTTTTCCAAATCACATCTTCTGGATAAGTACATTGAATAGCAGAAACAACAATCCTCCTTTACTATGAATCCTGACCATTTCATAACAATTTTTAATTTATTTCTGCATTTTTATTTTTCCCCCATCGTTAACTAGTTGTTTACCTATCTTAAGATCATATGTTGTAAACTTCTTTCAATCCATGACAGCTCAGTAGCTTTGACAGTCTTTGGGTCAAGCCCTTGTCAAAACAGAGAACAGCAAAGCATATTGGCTCCTTCAAGGAGTGTCGAGGTTTGTGAAGCAAAATTTCTTGTACAAAAACTTGGCTGAACACTCTCTGTCATAAGTATTCCTGCTATGAGTATCCCCACTACCTACTAGTTCTATTATTTATATTTGTGAAAAATTTGCTCACTGTGAATTTGCATTATTATACACTACAAGTTTGTAATCATGTCTAACACCAAAACTACACCAACTGGTGTATCCACCGTTGCTGCAGGACAGTCACATTGAAATCATGGCTGGTTGTTGAATGAGAAAAGCCAAGGTGTATTTCCAGTGTTATAGATGCCCTTCACTGCAATTCCAGGCACACTCACCGCAAGGTCTCACACCTTTTCACAGTGTTTTGCTAGACATCTTCACTGCCTGAGTACTCTGATGTCACCATGTTTCAGTTATTTTCATCTGTTGTACCCTGTGCTTCATGTTTGTGATATTGACCTTCACCACCACCAGCACTTGTGACTCCAGCAGCGGGGCTGGGTCACTGCCTAAACCAAATGTGAAAAGGAATGCACTTTAAAGCCTCCTGCTTATGAAATGTATTTATCTCCAGGAATTTTCTGAGAACTGTATTTTGCTTGTAGAATACCCTAAGATATTTTACACAAATTGGCTGTATACTGCATGTATTACATCCATGTATATATATGAATATGTGCAAAATTACTTCTGTGTCATTTCCTTCCCTTTAGGGCACTTTACCTAACAGAGAACCTGACTGTTCTCTGGACAAGTGGACAGCACTAGGTCACCTGTACATGTTGAAAGAGGAGTCTTTTGGGTTTTTGCCTTTCATTATTATCTACAGTTTATTTGGGTTATTGTTTTTCTGTCACAAGCGTCTCACAGAGGGATTGATTTCTGTCTTTGCTCTCCTGGTCCACACTCTCTCTCTTGCCTTAAAGCAGAGGTAAGTTGTCATCTTGAATGTACTGGTATGTAGTCAAAGTACAGGGTAATGAAATTACCTACCTGAGGTGACATCATGGAATCATAGAATGATTTGGGTTGGAAGGGACCTTAAATATGATCTCATTCCAAGCCCTCTGGCATAAGCAGCGACATCTTTCACATGGCCAGTGCCCCATCCAGCCTGACCTTGAACACTTACAGGGATGGAGATCCACAGCCTCTCTGGACAACCTGTTCCAGTGCCTCACAATTCTCAAAGTAAAGAATTTCTTCCTAATATTCAATCTAAACCTACCCTTTCAGTTTAAAGCCATTGACCCTTATCCTGTCAGTGCCTTTGCAGAAAGACCCTCTTCAGCGTTCTTGTAGGCCTACTTCAGACACTGGAAGGTGCTATAAGATCATCCTGGAGCCTTCTCTACTCCAGGATGAACAACCTCAACTCTCTCAGACTGTCTTTATAGGAGGTGGTGCTCCAGCCCTCTGAGCATCTTTGTGGCCCTCCTCTGGACCTACTCCAACAGATTTGTGTCTTTCCTGTGCTGAGGACCCCAGAGCTGGAAGCAGCACTCCAGGTGAGGTCACACAAGAGTAGAGTAGTGGGGCAAAATCACCTCCCTCAACCTACTGGCCATGCTGCTTTGGATGCAGCCTGGATATGATTGACTTTCTGGGCTGCAGTCACACATTGCTGGCTCATGTCCAGCCTCTCATCCACCAGCACCCCCAAGTCTTTCTCCCCAGGGTGCTGTTGATCTATTCATCCCCCAGACTCCTGATACTGGGGGTTGCCTTGATCCACATGTAGTACCTTGCACTTGGTCTTGTTGAGTGTCATGAAGTTCACATGAGCCTACTTTTCAAGCTTCTCCAGGTCTCTCTGGATGGCATCCTGTACTTCAGGAGCATCAACTGCACCACTTATCTTGGTGTGTCATGTGGAGTGTATATGGTTCCTAAACTATATTGGAGTTCTGTTCAGTTTCTTCTTTGATCTCATTTTTCTCCAGCTAAATCCATTCTTTACTGAACTGCTGTCCATTAGAATGTCCTCTAGAAGGTGGCTGTTCACCCAAGTGGTTTAGAGATGGTTTTTTTGGTTTTTTTTCTGGAACCGGGGAAGGTGAAGAATGCTGCCAGATACTCACTGGTATTGGAAAGATATCTCAGAATGTCTCTTTCCTCTTTCAAAGCCTGGGGCTTTTGGCTGAAATGAAATACTGTAAAGTGGGGGAGAGAGGATGTTGTTGCAGACTGTTCTTAGTAAAACTTGGATGTTTTACAGAAATAATTCCTAAGTTTAGCACTTAGTTGTGCTGATGGCATCCAGCCTGATGCATAGAGATGTGTAATGGAGTCGATGGACTTATCCTCTCAGTCCAACCCTGACATCTAATGTACAACAAAGGAAAATTTTCCACAAATGAAATCCGTGTTATCTGGGGGAGGGCCAGCTTTGAAATGCATTTGACCCTTTTTTGTATTTATGATTTTGGAGATAACCACTTGCTCCCAGCATAAAAATAAGTCTGTCTGTCTAGACAAATTTTATGATCTTAGGTCTATGATGACATTTAAATTTGTTATCACAAACTCATTACAACTATCAACACTTGCAAATTTAATCTTTTTTTTTTTTCTCTATAGTCCATTCATGAACAGAGTCTTTGCTCTAATCACTGGATCACTTCACTACAGCAGAAAAGTTTGTCACTCTGTTATTTGAGGAGTAGTTCTTTGTTTATTTTTTTAGGAAAGGATTAAAGCCTGAATTAAAATATGAATGTTAAAATCCATGGTGAGTGAGGCACAGAAAGACTCTTGAGTACTTATTCCTTGATTCCTTATATTTTGTGTTTTTCCTTGGGACTCCTCATTGCTCTGGCAGCCCATTGTTGTGGTTTCAAAACTAAATTATATTTATTGTGAACTTTCTGTGAATTTTTAACTCAGCTGACAATCACTCCCTTTACTCCAAACCTTTCTCCTGATCTCTCACAGACCTGCTAAGCATCACTAAGAAGCCCCCTTGGTATGGATCCTGGGCTATAGTCACGGAATGACTGAAGCATGATCAATGCCTCTGGAGTTGGCCAGTTTTAGTAGGCTGCACTGAGGCAGGTTACTCAGGGCTGTGTCCAGTTTGGTTTTGAAAATATCCAAGGATGGAGAGTCTGCAACCTCTCTGGACTATCTGTGACAGTGCTCAGTAGCAAAACCATGTTTTCTTACTTGTAAGTGGTGTTCCATGTGTTTCAGTTTGTGCCCACTGCCTCTTGTCCTGTCAGTGGATACCAATAGGAAGAGCTCCCTCTTTATTCCTCCCCATCAGACATTTGCGTGCATTATTATATGCATTGATAACTTCCCTTTAAGCTTTCTCTTCTCCAGGCTAAACAGAATACAGAAAAACAAACCTGTGGCAGGTATAACTTTGTTTCAGACACTAAGACCACCTAGGGGCCTAAAATCTTCTTTGAAGGTCGGAAAAAAATTGACAGCTTGGAAAAATCCAAAGCTCACAGTAATGTGTCTCACAGTCATATATACACGTTGCCGTTCAGAGGATCATTGCAGCTGAAAGAATAAGCACAAATGCTCCATCAAATGCAGTTCTTTTATTTCTAGAATGTGCATAATAATTTAGCGGTCACTTGTCTCTCTGTCCAGTCTGTGTCTTTTCAGGATTTTTCGGGATGTCAGGAATAAGGATGGATTAAGCTTCCCTTTACAGCTCCTGGATCTGACAGACTACATGGGTTCCTCATGCAGGACCAGAAGCCAGTATCATGGGGTAGAAACTGGCTTTAAATGTTCACTCGTTCTATTTCTGGATCTACATTGCCAAAATATTGGTATTTCTGTTTGCACCACCTCACTTTAAAAGGCCTATGGCTTTTTGGGAGGGATGTGAGGAACAGAATAATATCTGTTTATTAATTTATCTAAATACAAGTGAGAAGCCAAAATTTCTAATGTGCTTCACTGACATGCTTTTTTGATTTTTGCTTGTAGATGGTATTGCTGGGCAGTCTCTCTGCATACAAGAATACTGTAAGGTCATGTGTAAAAAGTGTAATCACAAAAGGTAGGGATGGCATAGAACACGCAGGAAGATGATCTGTTATGATATCTAAACATATCAATTAATTTATGTGGTCAAAGCATTATACAATTATCAATTTACTAACCACTAAGACAAAATTTCAACCAGACATAAATTCATTGTGATTTTTGCTAAACTCAGTGCATGCAAATGGTGCTTTATCTATGAATATAGTGTGAGTTTACAATAGCATCATGAATGTTGCTTTGAATTTGTTCCACATATCCCATGAATCTCATATTTAGCACTACAAAAATGCTCATCACAACCCCTTCAAATAGGTGATGGACTTTCTGTAACCCTTAGTTGAAAGTTGTTAAAGCATAAGGCCATTAAATCCCTTAGTCCCAATTTTATTGTAAATGGACACCTGTGTCTTAGTTTCTAGGTAGACGCTAATTGAGAATTCACTTCAAAAATATTAGCCATTAATGATCTCCTGACTGCAGTCTTTTATTCACTAACTGAAGCACTTCATTCCCTGCTGAGGGCTTGGAGTGGTTGTCCCACCCAGTGCAGACTTCTGGGTTAAGATGCCATTCCAGATAAATATCTGAATGCAAGCCAGCTATCAAGACACAAAGCAGTCAATGCACATAGCAGACAACGTAAGTGACTTCAGTCTGGAGCATCCCAGTCCTAACAGTCCTATGGAAATGCTTAGGTGTGTCTGTGCTTTCAGTTTCCTTTCATTTTTGCTGTAATGGCCTTTGGGGACACTGGATACAAAAGCATTTCTGCCCCAGAACAAACCAACTCCTGTCATTTGTCTGGGGAGAGCAATTTGTTGGTTTTAGCACTATCTGGTCTTAAATGGAGACTGAATGACAATAAATAAACCCAATAAACCACTGTAGAGTTCACACATGATTCTGCAAAACCTAAAGGCTTTGTTTTGGGGGAAGGGGAATTGTCTGCCTCATTTGAAAAAAAATTATTTTATTCCCAAACAAAATGACATTTAACACTTTAACTGACTGCAATGAAGCATGTGGAAGCAGACAAATGATTCATCACACTGCTTCCCAGGAACATTGCGAAACCTTCTATTAACTTAATTGATCAAGTGAAAAATTACTTTTAATTGCTTATGTTGCTCCTGAGTGGAAGAACAGAAAATGCTGAATTGCCAGGTTGTGAATATGCAGTTTTAAAAGAATTGCAGAATATGATGTGTGTTGCAGCATTTTTATGTCTGGACTTCGAGTTGATCTATACAGGGATGGTAAATTAGGCTGGTGTGCCATCAGAGATGTCACTCAGACTGTAAGTCCTCTTTGCTGAACAACATATAGTGCTAGGCTTAAAGGGTGCTTTTTTTGTTGTTGTTTTGGTTTTTTTTTCCCTATTAAGCTGTGTCAGAATTCCCCAGGCTTGGAAACAAATCCTTTTCAGAGCAGTGAAGTCAGTCACATCCTATTTGTGCTCCTGCTTTGTGTTGTTAAGGGCCTTCATGTCTAACATTGCTGATGTTCATTTGAATCTTTTCAGGATTCCACACTCTCACTCTTGCTGTATTGTGCACTGAAAATATTCACCAGTTTCACTGGTAAAGCTAGACTTCAGTCACACGTATTTTTTTTCACATACTTGATGTGACATACTTTACTGTGTACCCTACATTACTGTTGTTATATGAACTATTGATTGTATGTTAAATATTATCTCACTGATAGGTTAACAGGATAAAAACAAGTACACCTCCTAGTTATCAGGTATCCCATTAATAATATAGCAGGCCTCTTGTACACTTTAATATGCAATTATTTATTATAAGCTTGTTGATTACATCTTGAAGCTCGATATTTGTGAATAGACTGCATTCACATGAAAGATGCTGGGTCAGTCACTGTGGCAAATGAAGTCCAAACTAGTTCGGTCCTCAGCTGTCTACCTAAGAGAGTTAAAAAGATAACTAAATTCAGTCTGCCAGGCTAGATGATTTACAGTCTTAAGCTCTGCCAGGGGAGGTTTAAGTTGGATATTAGGAATGAATTCTTTACAGAGAGGGTAATCAGACATTGGAATGGGCTGCCCAGGGAGGTGGTGGATTCACCGTCCCTGGAGGTTTTTAAGATGAGACTGGATGTGGCACTTAGTGCCATGGTCTAGTAACCACGGCAGTGTTGGATCAAGGGTTAGACTTGATGATCTCAGAGGTCTTTTCCAACCTGGTTAATTCTATAATTCAGTGATTCTACGATCTTCAACCTCTCTGCTCAGGTCCCTAAGGGCCCAGCTGGCAGTGCTACTCTGTCTATCCCAGAGCTATTAAGGTAAGCACAAACTGGCCATTCTACCAGGCTGTAGCTCGCTGTGAAAATTCTTGATTGAATCAATGAGGTAAACTAATAAAAAGAATCACATGGTGCTGTTCCACCTTGCAGTAGGCATATGCCATTGAATAACACTATTCCTATTACTCAGTTGTCACTTTCCACTTTCCAAAAGATTTTCAATCTTTTCCACCTCTTCTAACTGACCTAGAACTCAATTTAAAAAGCAGATGTCAAAAGAAATTATTTGAAGCAAAAGGATCAACTATCCAACTATTTTATCTTTCACTGACCAGTGGAGACAGTTGTTTACACTGATGTAACAGGCAGGCATTGCACTTCCCTGATGTTTCTCTTCTGAGAGCTCTTCCCTCCATCCTGATGTGTCAGTACTGACAGCCCTTAGATGTAAATTTTCATTCTACAGTGAATCTCTCTTTTCCTCCTCACAAACACAAGTCATGAGCAGATACAGGCAGAAGAAATTTTTGCTTTCAATTTCAGGGTCTGGCTCCTGCTCTCACACCTTCTCCATCTATCACATCAGCTTTGCACATGGAAATTTTCACTGTGGTCAGTGTTATTCCAGAAGAGGAAAGCTGGACAAATTAGGTAAAATGTCAGGAGAAAAATGCTATTCGAATCATTAGTTAATGTTTTACTGCTCTGGTATCTAGTTCCAGGTACACTCTATGAGTGCTGTCCTTTGTATTAACCCTTATCACCACATTGCACAAAGCTAGATCTGTTCTGAGATGGATTCCTAATTTACAGAAATGCTGGGAAGCCACTTGTAGTAAACCAACAGAATCATTCAAACCCCAGGTGTCAGTGAAATTTCTGTCATCATCTCCTATGATGCTTGCTGGAAATTCATGAGATGCAGATCAACGCTTGATGATAGTTTAAAATCGAGTGCATGCTTGAGAAAATTATTATTTATAAAAATGAAAGAACTTTCTTTTCTATGTGCTGCCACTTTGAATGACCCAGAATTATTTACACTGCATTATTGGAAATATCACTGTAATCTTAACTGTGGATTGTGTCTCCATCCTTTTCTTCGTCTTCCATAATCACTGTTCGTTCTTCTTCTGTAAACAGCTTAGTGCCTTAAAAACAGAAGGACACACAAAAAAAAAAAAAAAAGAGGAAAAAAGGAGTTGATTTAGCATACTACTTTTTAGACAGTACCAGGCTAAAAAGAATTTTTCAGTCCTCTCTTACTTCTTGATCCTAACATAGTTTTCCAATATCATGGGAGTTACTCCTCATTTATTTTCAGCACTTTGATCTCCTGATATTTAGTGAACTAGAATTGAATCACTGCATTTTTAGCTAAAATTATTAGGCACTCTTAAATCCAGCATATTTTTCCTATATATGAAAAGAGATACTGAGGAACCTGTTTGTTAAAAGGGTTTGAGGAGCTAAATAAGGGAAAGAGCTTGCCTGATTAAGTAAATGCTGTGATTAATCTTTGTGACTCAACTAGCTTATGTGAATGTGTATATGTTTCCTCTAAGTATATAGCCATATTACTGAGATTTTTCAAGTGCAGATGATAAAAGAGACAAAAGTTAGAACACCAACGTGACAAGTGCCATCTCCACTGAAGTTATATAGTATCAATAAATTGCAAAAGCTACTGAACAATGTGAAAACAGACTTGGGTTGTAGATTATACCTTCCACAAATCTCTGTCTCTCCTTCCTTCTGTTTCTTTTTCTCTTTTATACTTGAACTGGTAAGTCCACCTTATAGGGGTCTTGAGGCTCTTGTGTGATACCAAGATATCACAAATACTGTAAATGCTCTTTTCATTTAGAAAATAAATAAGAATGAAGTGAGAACAATGCATTAGGTACAAAATGTTCTTGAACTCTATTTTAACATATTGTGCTGGATTTGCCTGTTTCCAGTAAAAAACAAGTGACTTGTGTGATGAATTTTATGTCCACATTCCTTGGTGTGGATGTTGACATAGTCTACAAACAGGATGAGAGATATCATTGTGTTGAGACCAATGAAATCTCTCCCAAATTTGGTCTCCTCATGTTTGATACCAGGTGAGCTGTTCTGTCAAAGCAACCTGTTTTGCTTCTTTCTGCATCAAAAACTCTTTTACAGAGAAGGCTTTCAATCTTGCCAAGGTCTGAAAATAGGGCAATACCACAGAGGTAGATTTTCTTTAACTTTAGAATCTTTTCAGGGGTGATGAATTAATGAAAATATCAACCTATACTGCCCTTCATTTAAGTTAACTCCATTTATATGCAGTTCTTGTGAACTAGCACTATGAAATAAACTGAAAGGCATAAATAAGTGTTAATTTGAAACACAAAGGACTTTATTTGTTCAAGAAGTAATTGAGTAACCACCATTGTTAACTGCAATGAATGGTGACATTTTATGGAGATGGATGTAAATGTGCCCCACACAGACTAATATTCCTATAGACAACTTAGGCAAATATAGACAAATTTTTTTTACTGTTGTCTTTGGGGTTTGGGTTTTGTCTTTTAAGAGGGAGTGGAGGGTTTATGTTGTTTTTTTTATGTCATGGAGCATTTGAGGAACAAGGAAAACATAAGTAAAACATGCTTAAAATGTGAAGCTAGAATGGATGATTTGAGGAGAGCTAACCTGCTTTTTGGGTAAAATCAGGAATAAGAGATCAGATATGCACACTGAATAAATGGATCATGTCCACTCTCTTATTTAAATGATGAAGTGATGAAGGAAAAATGTGTTTATGTAATTCTGATGGCCTAGTTATAGCACATAAACTAGTCCTTTTAGCAGATGCTAGAGACAGCTGAAAGGTAACACGCAGGCAGAGGTCTCAGCGCTAGTAGCACAGACGCTCACCACAATCAATAGCAAGATCATTACCAATTAATCACTTTGGTGACTGATGAACTCCAAAGGTTTCCAGTAGAGTTCATGATTCAGAGCTCAGACGTGGATGTAGCCCAGAGATGCAGGTTATTAACTTTCCATGGACCACCCACAATTGCAAGGACAAATCAACCTTTTAATGCAAAACAGTGGAAAGGGTATACAAATGGCATGTCAAAGTTGTAGTTATTTCTGTAACACTGGGAAAGGATTTTTTCCTTTGATACAGTGCCACTGATCACTTGTGGAGAAAATGTGCTTTACTGAATGCAGTTCAGAAGTTCTGGGTGTGAACCAGAAGGATATGAGAAGGTCATTTGATTTGGGGAACATTTGTGAGTTAGTCTTTCTCTGTTTACTGATTAAATAAATCACTTAACCTTTGTGCCTCTGTTTTCCCAGCTGTGTGTACTATGAAATGCAACTCATCCTGCAGATCTATTTTAAGGATCAGTAGGTTGTTCTGTTAATATCTGCCAAGGGATCTGACTAAAGAAATGAGAAGGTAAATACAATGTGGTCATAATTTCCCAACAGAACTTGCAACTACTTGCAATTTTTAGCTAGACTAGAACCATAAAGGCTCACAGAGACATAAGAGTTTCTGTTAGGAAGCTCAAACATAGGCAGAAGAAGTCAGCTTAAATCAGCTATTTGCCAGGTGCCCCCTAGATCTAAGCCACTCCTCCTAGGCTATAAATCAGAAAATCAACAAAATAGAACCTGTCTACAGACTGCCTACGGACAACTCCTGCTGGAGAGGTAAGAGGTGACATTAAACTTCTGTGCTTCTCATGTTACCCAGAGGTTTTCAGTGGGGTTGTGATGTTATCCTAAAGGAGCTGCCTTATCTGGTTTTCTAGGGTATAAGAATGAATGAGGGTTTGAAACTGTGGTTTTGCTATTTACCTCTGACCTGATTTAGAAACCCTAAGCAGCCACATTTCAGGAACTGTCTTCCCATATTTAGGCATGTATTTATATTGTATCTCAAACCCACAGGCCTGAAGAGCTCTCAGAAATACTTCAGTTACTGGAATATATTGCTAAGTGTGGATGACAATAGAATGTTCCAGAGATGACTACAGGCTTAGATCAGATTCAAGCCATTTTCTGTTAGGTGAGACAGAAAAAAGACCGGTGGAATTGTGATTCTATTTTGTGTTTTAGTCTAATCCCTTCAGAAAAGGTGGTGGCTGACTGAAGGCGAGCTGGCCACTGAAGGAGACTTCTGCTCATAGTTTATTTGTATGCACATGGCACAATGTTATATGTGGCACTTCAGTAGAAGTTTGAAGGCTGAATAGATTTAGAAGCCTAACCCTTGTAGAGGAGAATTCAGATAACTAATTTAGCAGCCCCTTTTCTGTACCTGCATTTCCCAATTGTATTGGGTGTTTGTAAGGTGTAAGACTGATTCTGCTTCTCATTTTGACCACATACCATCTAGTAGATACACTGATTTTCATCACCCTTGATTTGGCATCTAGAAGTGGTTTGCAGAGGATATGAAGGGAAAATGTTAGAAATGGGGACAATCTTCATTAGCAGGTCACAAGAGAGGCCATGTAGCACTGAGAGTGCTGCTTAATGAAAATATTCCAATAACAGGGGGACAGGACAGAAAGGCCTGCCTATATTTGTTGAGCACACATAGCCCTGCTGGGGCTTCTCAGGTCTCCAAGTCTATGATTCAGATTTCATTTTGCATATCAGTTCCAAAGAGTTCATTTTGTTTGTGCTGTCTGCTACCTGATGGAATAACTATGAAAGTAAGCAAGTGGACCAGCCTTCAACCACAATTTAGTCACTTTTTCATAGCAAGTCATGGAGCCATCACTGATGAATTTCAACAAGCAGAATGATGTATGTTGATATGTATCTTGAAAAGAAAATATGCATCCTTAGAATAGGAAGGGAGTGAAATTGAAGCATTCAAACACATAAGTTAGTTTGCCCCTGATATGGGCACAAGTCTGCCAATCACTGGAAAACAGACCCAAATACGGGATCTGAAAAAGCTTTACATGGAGAGGCAGCATCTAGCAGGCTGCTTTGAATCCATGTTGCGTGCTGGAAGGTGGCATCACGAGTAGGCAAGAAAGTGTCATTGGAGGTAGAATTGAAAACAACTGAAAATTGCATTAGTTTCTCTCATTTTCCCCATAACAAATGCACAGAGTTTGAATTTTGTCACACATTTGTAGGTCACCACTTTTTTTTCACCTTCCTTTCGCTTCCCTTCCCTAGGAGCATCTTATGTAAGCGTGTATGTATTGCACGTTATGCCAGAAGCACAGAACTGTTTTTAAGGTGCTGTTAATGAGAAGTTCATCACAGCTTGATTTTCTCAGTGCGTATCAGGAACTGTGGAGTGAAGAGGAGGTTAATCAGTACAGCTTTGCTTTAGGTTGTTTGAGGCATTATAGTGCTGGTGACCTAAAAATTTACAGGTGCTGAGGTTTGAAAAGCAGGGCATTAGTTGGCCTGTCAGAAAAGTAGGATTACAGTTTGCAAAAGATGATCAAGTGACCAAATATCTTCTCTTAATTCCCTTCCTTTCTGTCCCCAGAGCATGAGCAGGGGATATGTAAAAGACTTTTCATGAGCCACCATTGTTATTAGACCAAAAAGGTCCCGTTCATTAAGAGCAGCTAAGTACACTGGGCAGAGAGCAACATCCTCCCAGGCATTCCTCTGACACTAGCCACTTTTTGCTTCCTCTTTGGAGGACCATTCACCTAGGTTTCTTACCCATTAGCAAAGGTGGGATGTGTACTGCAGGTGTATCTTTTCTCCTGGGCTTTTTCTGCTCCAGTTCAGTGATCTGAGAGACTGGACTCACTCTCTCTCTCTGTGGCTTCTCTGTGATACCATACCTTTTCAACAGAGTATCAGAAAAGTCTGAAAGTATGCCTGCAAGCGAGGAAAAAAAATAAAAATGCCACTTTAGCCTAGTTCACATTGAAGAAACTTACACCTGTGTAATTCTCCCAATGACTACTCTGATGTAAGGCTGCATGAGTGCATGATCTGCTGCGTGGCATACCTACCCTACTTTTCTTCCAAGTTGATTATAGGCTGTAGACAATAAAGCTATCAGGCCAGCTAGCTTCTGGTTGTATTAATGCACTAAACTGCAGCCCATCAGAAATCATGGTAAAGATTTCTATTTCAGAACCTTAGACATCTTGTCAAAGTAGCTTAATCACACAGATGCTCAAGCCTCTAGTTGGGAACAATGGGATTGCACAGAAATGGCTTATTTTATCTAGTGAAACAGTGTTTTCTTTATGGTATGGTAGCTGCAGGCACAAAATGCAGGTCTTCGGCCTCTGAGCCACTCTTCCCTAAAAGAGAATTGCTGATACATGTGAAAACTGAACAGAGTCAAATTCAATATCTGGATTACAAATACTGGAAAATCCCAGCTACTTGTTTTTGACTTGATGAATTGTTGCATAAATACAGAGAACCATACAAGTAGTTTCTGGCTAACTCTTAGTGGCAGGAGGGCCTACTCCAATAAGGCCTAGAATCCAATCAGAATGCATACAATGCAAGCTCTCATGCAAACTGTCTGTGATAAGTTGCCGGTTGTGCTATGGTAATGTTTTTGGTATTCAAGTATGCTAAAACCAGCTGTGAGATCCTGGAGCTGAATCTGACTGAATTATTTATATGGGTTGGAACCAACTTGCTGTCAGTGTGTGTGTATGGGGGGAAGGGCTGGGCCTACACCTGCAGGAACATGGTAAGGCCTGCACATAAGGCCTGCTGAGGGCACAGGGCAGAGCTGGAGGGCAAGGCCTGCTGCCCATGCAGAGCACATGGCAGAGCTGAACGCCCTGCAGCCAGACTGTCAGTCAAGTCCAACCTGCCTGGTAGCCCACCCACACCACACTCCTGCAGCCTGTGACTGACTACAGCACAACTCACTCTGGCCTGGAAGGCACTGACTGGATATCCTACCTGGAAGGGAAAACTGAACTCTGTAAATATACAAGACTCCATGCGGTCTCTCTTCTCTTCTTTCTTCTCCCTCTCCAGCCAGCACCATATGAATCATCGGATCTTGTTGGTAATCATTTTTTCCTTTCCCATCTCTCCTTCTCTCTTTCTTCTCTCTTTCTTTACCGCTTTTAATCTGTTTTCTTTTACTCCTTTCCTTCTCTTATGGATAACTTAAAACCAATGAACTGTGTTTTACTAAAGCTGGTACATGGATTGTTTTAGTGGGTGTTTCCTGTGGAATGGGTCTTTGTGCTGAATGATTTAGTGAAATGCTTTTTTCTTGGTTGTATTTTACTCCTGTAAAAACTTTTTTCCAAAATATCTTATTTTTCTCACTAAATTAAAAAGAATATCTCTTAGAGAAGAGTGTGTGACTCTTTCTCTGGATGCTAATTAGAGGTTATAATGAACCAAAAGGCTTTTAAAAAGTCTTAAATAAAAAATGTAACTGCTCTGGGCAGTTTATAGTGTAATCTGGAGCGCAACACCAGCCTGGTTCACCAAACTTCAAACACAGATCCTGCTTTTTGAAGTTGGATATGACAGATGAGGTGGTATCTGGCCTGTAAATTTTTAACTAGCAGTCAGTCACCTTATATTATAAAGTTCTAGTTCCCTTTCATACAGTCAGGTTCTTCTAACATAACCCTTCTTGGGGTTTATGTGCGGAGACTCCTCTCTTGGGAGGAGAGGCTGAGAGAAAGAGATCTCCCTACAAGCATTGGTATGGATGAGTTACATCAAATCTTTACTTAATAATTATTTCTTTTTGCTAGCTTTAATAAAATTGCTTCAATAATTGATATAGTGCACTATCCTATCTTATACTATACTACTAGTAGTTTTAGTGTTTATATTGTGTAGTAAATAATTCTGATTAAGATCTTTTGTCTGATCATTTGTAATAATAATAATAATAATAATTATAATTTTGCCAATCATTAAACCTGTGGGACAAAAGTGGTTCAATCACACCTTTGTAATTCCTTATATTTAAATTGTTGAGATAATCTGCAGCTAATTGGATTCAGGTGCATTTAGACTCCTCTCTGAGAAGGAGTTTAGAAAGCAAGGCAGTCCTTTCTGCACCTTGTGACTCAGGGCACCTGAATGACTCTGCACCTCGTGATGGCAGGGTTTTTTGTCTAAGCCTTCCACTCCCACCCGCAACACTCCTCTATGTATGTGCAGCATGGGAAGAACAACTCGATGATACAAGAGCACAACTCTCTCCCTGGAGAGCACAAGGAGTGCTTGTTAGCAGAGTGACATTTATTCCCACTGCTGCTCTTGGAAGATCGTCAGGTTTCACTGACAATCTCCTGCTTATTCTTCCCTTCCCCAGGTTGGCTCTCAAACGTCTGTAGATATGCCGCAGCAGGAAGCATCCTACAAGGAGCGCCTTTGTTGCTGTGGTGATTTCTGGCTTCCTGAAACACCCACCCTTTGCCAGAGTCCCCATAAGCATATGAGCCCTGTGATTTCTAGGAGGAAATCCTGGATGAAGCAGGAAATCCTGGAGGTGGCTTGTGTGCTTCTTTGGTCTACTACCAGCCTCATCCCAGTTCAGCCTCCCTCTGAGCACTGGGTATTAGTTTCAAGAGAAAGTGCAGCAGCTGAGCTGGATCCATTTTGATTTTGGACCATATCAAATTGGGACATCGAGCATGGCTCAGCACATCATTTAACACATAAATGTAGCATCATTTAGCAGCAAGACTACAAGCTCCAAGGGAGCACCCACTCACCTTGGTATTCCCAGATCTGTGAGCAAACCCTTCAACTAACAGAGGATGCCTTTGAGGAAGTCAGACTGTTCACCTGCCTTCCGAGGTACACATGCATGGAGCTCTGTTTCTGTCAGCATCCAAGGGGACATAACTGAATGAGGGGTCTATGGATTTTACTCAGATTCAGTTCCCACAGCTGAATTGGGATTTCAAAGTCAAGAGATTTATTGCTTACCTGTTAGAGGTGGTGGAGTGTGCAAAGCTGGTGTATCTTTTCTCCTTGGCTTTTTTTGCTCCTGTTCAGCATTTTGGGAAGCTAGGATAGTTTTACCTTTTCTTGGGTTTTTTTTGAGGTCACAGCTCTTAATCAGCTGCTCTGAAAGATCTTCTGCAGGGAAAAGAATAACAGAAATTGAAACTAAGGGGAAATAATAAACCAGACAGTGAAAAGAAATGCTTTAATAATAGCGCTTTAATCCAAGTAAACTAAAATGCCCATGAAGAAACATCTTTTAAATACTTAGAAACTCATCAAAAGAGGCCTCTGTGCCATACTACATGGGAGTCAAGTAACTTAGGTGGTCCTTCTGTGTTGTAGGCAGTAGATATAAAACAAAGGGAGAGTTGTGGGCAGCTGTGTATTTATATGGTAGAGGGAAGGCTGCATCATTGTGAGCAGAGGTTCCATGGCTACCCCTGTTTTATCCAGTGCTGACTGTGTGGACTGTGTCTTCAAGAGTTACAAAGGCACTTTTATGAAAGAAAGTTCTACATGTGTGGGGTCAGCCTGAGGTACTGGTAAAATGAGACAGTCAATATATTGTTCCTTTCAAGAGTTGCCTTTGTTTCAAGAGCTACTGAGCTTTTGATTTACATAACATTATACTGGATTTCTGGTTTTCCCCTGAAACAAGCCTTGACTCAGATGACTCAGAGAGTCAGCATGTCTTTTTCTACAAGAGACTGCATTTTTGGGTGTTTATGCAAGCTGAAAATATTGAAGGTAATCTGTTGTGGTGGTGCATCCTCCTCCCTCACCTCCTCTTCAGGCCTGCTCTTTGATCTCAGCAGCTTCTGACAAGCCTTGGTTGAACCAGCTGAGCGGTGAAGTGCCCCTTAACTGTACCAGTTGGGTGGGGAAGTATCCCTGACCATACTGGGTGCTCTTGCATGGTAAAGGAAGGAACAATTCTGACCATACCAGGAACATCAGCTGCCCAACCCAGGCTGGTGAGGAACAAAGGATAAGCAGTTATTCGTGTTAGCCTTGGTAAGTAATTTACCTGAGTTGTAGCCCAAGTGAAATGGTACCATTGTTAGGAGACCTTGTAAAAAAAATGAATCATAACCTGAGTGCAACAGTACTATTGTTACTGGATTTTTGAGGAAAAATTATGTTGTGACCCTATAAACAGCAGTGCTAAGTGAGGCCTCCCGGAGTTTGAGCTCTCCCAGAAAGCAGTGGGCTGCACCAGCAACTCCATTTGAGTGGGATGCCTCTCGGAGCTCACAAACCCTCAAGTTCGCAATACTTGAAACATCATCGCTGAAGACGAGGTCTAGGTGGATTCCACACACACACACTGCTTCAGGGCCAGCCCATGCCTGTTGAGAAATGCTAAGGGATTTGATATAAATATTTCACTGAGCTTAAAGGGAATTTTTGATAAGTACCTTTACACACATAGATCCCTGTGTGCATGCAAGTGAATTGATTATGGTATGAATGTTGTTATTTTGAGTTTATAATTAACTCATTGTTATAATTGTAGCAAATCCTATTGAATCACTTCTTAAAATGTTAAGTTAGTCAATGATTAGGTGCTTTTGCACCCTTTTCTGGTATCCATATCCTCTGCGCTCTAACCCTCTTGCATCCCCAGTCTCTGTGTAAATTATTCCAAACTGCTTCTAATCCGATTTACTTATGTATGCTTCATCTATGTAGTAAGTAATAGAATGAACCTTGCCATTTAACTCGCACTCTCATGAATTCATATTAAAGCCTGTATTTTGCCATGACTTTGACAGTGATTCTTTAAATGTTCTAACTACTCATTTGCGATACCTTTCATTATTATCATCACACAAACCAATGCTCTAAATTCTTAAAAGCTGCTTGTTTGCCTTTGTCTGGGTTCCCCACACCCTTACCCAACCCCTGACTGCAGACTTGGATGCAAGCGCAACTTCATTCCAGGCTCTCTGAACACTATTTAAGACGTGTTATGTCTGTGAGCCTGCAGATTGTAAAAATGGTGCCTGTGGTTAGAAATGCCATGTGATATGACAGAACTAGGATACCTTCCTTGTGGGACAAATAAACAAAATTTATAAAATTCTGCTTACCTGTGGTGAGACACTTTTTTTGACAAGTGTCATAGTTTGAAATTGGCCCCCCTTGAGAGCTCGAGGGGCTCAGAAGTGATTGGGTGCCAGGACACTGTTCCCTGGAGAGCCAATCACTGTCCATGTTTTTCACTTCTGCTCAAAATCATATATCACCGCACCGGAAACGGTTGGCAGGGCAGTCTTGGTTGTTTTGCTGTTGGTGTCTGCTGCATGTAGGTGGACAAGGCCAGGGGGTGGCTGGGCTCCCTCTCTTCCCCTCCGGGGGGGAGAGCCTTTGGCTAGAATTAGAGTCAGCATTTGGAGTGTGTGCTGTGAAAGAAGAGATTCACAGCACCTGAGGTAAGAGGAAAGAGGCGGGCTTTGCAGCCAAGCCCTCTCTTCCCCCTCCTTTTCTGCAGTGAAGCTGTAGAGGGGGGTTTTTTTCCTTTCCCTCCACTGTAAGTGGAGGAGGGGCTCAGAATTAAAGCTGAGCCAAGAGACTGAGCCGTGGAAGTAGGCCTGGCGCTTGGGAGAAGAGTCCCGGACAAAATTGGAGACGACCCAAGAGCTCAAGAGTTGCCTGCCGAAGCTGACCGAGGGCAGCTGAGAACTGATGTGGAGGAATGAAGATTCCAGGATGTAGACGCTTGATAAACTAAGCTACACTACAGCAGCTTATGAACCGAGGTGAGACACTGAGAGGGAGGAATCACCAGCAGCAGAAGAGCAAGGACTCAAAGCTATCTTCTCGGACTTCATGAGGAGGAGAGACTACAACAAACAACTGCTGGAACTTGGTGAGGGGGGAGTGTTCAGGAGCCCAGAACACTCCCACAGCAAAAGACTGTGTTACATATCAGCCTTAAAGGCTGCTCCTGGACTAAAGTTAAAGGAGGGGCTTGAAAGGACTGACTGATAGTAATGTAATATATATATATATATAGTTGCCTTTAGTTTGTATAGTATTTATTTGTGTAAATAAATGTATATACTTCCCCCTTCCCCTACAGAAGCCTCTGACCTGAAAGTTTCTCTCCAGTATTAGGATAAATTGTTGAGAAGGGGTAGGGAAAGCCTAAAAATTGGATTTTAGATTTCTAATGTGGCTCAAACTGCCACAACAAGCAAGTGAAATTGCCTTTGTGTTTCATTATTGTCATCGCAAGGGTAACAGTGAGCAAAGAGATTTTTTTTTCTGGGTAGCTAAATCTTCAGGGCAATTTTGCAAGATGGGAGTGAAGTAATAGCATTTGAAGTAGAAGCAAAGACCATGAATATGCAAAAAGCACATCTGTCAAGTATGGAGTCTGGTATTCAGGAGAGTGGCAGAGCAAAGACGACTGGTATGCCTAGTGTAAAAAGTAGGTTCAAGAAAGGAAACAGATTGATGATGAAGGAGGAAACATTTTTAGAAAGCTGCCCCAATAAAGGTAAATGGGATGCTTGAAATCTTTTACTCAAATTGCATATGGAAAATGTGTTTAGGTAAAGCTTAGCTATATCCTAGCTTTCAGTTTACCGTGATATAAATGAAGAAACTGCTCTATGTTTTTTACTGGAAAAAGATCAATGACTCTTTTAGCTTTCTCCTCTTTAATTAATTTCACTCTAGAATTTCAGTTGATATTTATATGCAGGAAAAATGCTCTTTGCCTTTCCATCTGGCATCAGAAGTGTCAGCAGAAGGTGTAATTATCTGTTTTCATCAGGGCTCAGTTGTATCACTGGAGGGGAAAAGTGGACACTGGACAGGACTTTATGATGTGAAGGCAACACCTCTCGTTAGTGCAATGACATCATCTAATAACACTTACCTAAATGGTTACACTGTGAATCTCGCTTATCCAGTCTGTCATCTGGCATATCAAGTGGCTGAACATATCCTGTTGACATCATCGAAATAGGCTTTTCTCCTCCTTTGAAGATACTACACACAAACAGACACACACAAAAAAACCCAAAACAAACAAACGAACAAAACTAAAACCAAAACCAAAACAAAACAAAAAAACCCAAACCAAAACAACAAAAAAAGCACAATCATACTGGTGTTATGTATCCACTTGCCAGCCAGATCATGATGAGCTTTTGTCTTCCAGCTGCCCTCTGTCATGCAGTCTGCTGGCCTGATTTCAATCACACATGCTGAGATGCATCCTTGCTGTAAGCAACCCACAGTAGCATGGGTTGGCTCTACAGAAGAATACTGACTTTGATCATACAGAAAGTGCTATCTCATACACATAGTAAATACTAGGTTTTTTTCTGGTTTTTCTAGTTTTCTTCTCCATTTTTTCTCAAATATAAACTAAGGATCATATTTGATGTTTATTATATGATCCAACTTTAATTATGAATTCTGTTGAGTTAGTCTTATAAGTACGGCTCCTCTAAGAGACCTTGAAGACCCTGAAGATCCAAGTGTAAGGGCTGCCTCAGAAAGATGACCAGTGCACACAGACCCCAAAGCCAGCAGGAAGTAGACTTCCTCATCACTTTGGTAAGAGCACGGAAACCCATTTCACTAGGCTGTTTATTTGTCCATGCTCTGTAAGTCTCAGTAGATTGCTGTTTTGGCTGGTTTACCCCTCTTTACGCATAGCTGCAGTCGGTGTTGAAGCCCATCCTCCTACCTGAGCTTCCCCAGCACCTCCCCCAAGCTGAGAGTTGATCCTGGACTCACTAACTCTGGGCTGCCACAGATGCCATCACAGAGAGAAGAAAATTTGACCATTTTTCACTGCTGATTGTTTCTACGGTTGCTTAGCAGAAACCGATCAGAATGACAGAAGCAATGTTAAAGGAAGAAGACCTTCAACCTGAAGGCACAGTCCAAGTGATCTTGGTATCTCCCTTCATCCAGCAACAGTTGTGCTACTTTCTTATGCACGACCCCTATTGTCCATTTTCAGGGAATAAGAGCAGACTGACTTCCTTGTAAGGAGGAGAAAGGCAATGAGGAAGAGAAAAAAACACAGGAGACAATAAGAATAGTGGATGAAAGACAGGTTGAATTGGGAAAATGAATGAAGGGGAGGTAGAGAAGGAAAGGCAAATAAAAGAAAAGTGAAAACAAAGGCAGCTGGAGAAAAGCAGTGAAAAGGATGATGGGAAATAGGAGACTGAACTGTGGGACTTTATTTTTATCTTGCTGGAGGTAAAGAAATTACCTTATTGTTTCTCTGTAAATTGCAGTGGTTGTTTGTCAACAAGAAACAGAACAATAGGAGAATTAACCTCATTTTTATGACTGCATCTATATAAAGAACAATTCATTCTTAAAAGCAAAATCCAGTCACATAAATATTTGCAAAAGAAAGTATGAAAGGTTGCACTGAGCTAATTCTTCAGGGGATGGAAAAACATGTCTTAAATGCCAGTGACTTCAAAGTAAGTGGAGTAACACTGCCTAGGAGCATAAAATTTTACTCAACTCATGTACATGTGGGATTAACTGCCTTACATTTTAGTATTTAAAATTTACAAAAATTTGTAACATTCTACAAATTCTTAAAACCTTACTGAATCAGGCCTGTATAAAGGGTTCGACCTCTGGATGTTCACTGTAGAACTGTCCCCATCCAGCCTCACATATTTACTAAAGTATTATACCACCTGAAGACTTCATTTGCACTTACATCAAGAAAAATCTCCTACTTGAGAAGACCCTACATAAAGAAATCTTTGAATATACCTTAGCATGGTACAGTTGCTCTGTTTCTCCACTGTATAAATAAACTATAACTATGGCTTAAAATGAAGCAGACATAATTTTATTTAAAACAAAAATTTATAATCTGACCAAATGAAGGTGCACACTGCATTTTGTGATTTGAGGGAGTTTTATTCTTCAATGCCATTTGATTTTATTGAATTTGATTAGGGCACACTGGCTAAATACTATGATTGTAGTGAATATGTTCTTTTCTGAAGGATACTCTGTTTACAAGGTTTCCAGTAAAATCAGGGGTACCATTTCAGACACTATGGGCTTTTTTTCTGAACAGGCCTTGAGGCAAAAAGGCTGAGGATAGGTAGAAAAATTTAACCATATAATTGGTAATAAATTATATTGACTGGAAATGTTTTATAAAATATGGTTAATTTTGGTTAGATTTCATTAAGTTGTTTCATTAATTATTTCACCTAATAAAAATTAAGCTTTGTAAAGAGACTTGATATTGGATTGGTATATGCAGATTATGAGAAAATTGCACCACTGTTTTTTCTTAATATAGTAGTTTGAAAAATATTATTCTAAAATACAACTCTTAGATCTATGTTCATATTTTCATGGTCACACATGCCAAGCCCTTGGCATCTTCAGTGCTTTAAAATACTGCTTTACAGCCTAACTTCTGACACTTCCCTTCCTTTTTTTTTCTTTTGTAAGTTTGCCCTTCAGCCAGCATTGCCTTGCTTACAAAAGTGTTTACACACTGCACATTGTGGCAGTCTGTGTGACAAAAGAATAAAAAGAGACAAATTACCAAAATATATCATGGGTTTTGGCATCTTGGGTGTATATGCATTGGGTACAATGTGTGGACCTGTGAGTGCTGTTACATCCTCACAGCTGTTTCATTACACACAGAGCTCTCCTTCAAAGGAGGGTTGCTGTATGTGAGCATTGCAATAGTACTTTTCCAAACCATTAAAATATACTCCTGTAACTAAGGAAACACATTCCCCAGTAACATTTTACATGTGAAGGTAGCCTGCTATGGAGACTCTGTGTCCCCATTGAATTGAAGCTTGTTCTCAATTTTCATGTGTTAAGTGCAACACTTTTCCTAGCCTTCACACTAGCACAGTTTGCACCTCTGCTGCCATCAGTCACCTTGGTAGCTAATGCTTGCTATTTATATGATGAACTAAGGTGTTTTTTTCTTGCACTTCATTATATCTCTTGACATAATGATGCACAATTATCTTTTATGCATTTGTAATGGTTACAGTGGAGCTCTAAATCATATTCAACAGAAGATACTTCCTGAAATGCTATAGATCTTTCCATATGAATTAGGATTCCATGGTCATTTAGCCTGAGACTTTGGTACAATGCAGATAGGCTGTACCACACCCCTGGAAAGATCTAGGACTAAAGGAGTTGCCTTGAGCCTCTTATTTCTAGAAAAAAATAGAGCTGATTGAGACACCTGAAATACTTTCCTAAGAGTTGAGAGAAACTCTGGTTTTGCCTATATGGTTTTTTATTGCCCCTTGTTAAAATTTTTGGCATTCTATAGGATTGGCTCTAGTTACAGACAGAGGAGGACAATGAATGATAAGGCATACTGAAAAGTGCAGGTATGACTAAAAGCTACTTCAGCCTCATGTAAATGAACTTTCATGCTGAATCACTGTCATATAACAGTAGGACTCCTTTGGGCACACATTCGTGTAAGACATGGTGATTCAGATGAAAAATATCTGAACTTTTCACTTTCTGGATGTCAGCTTTGGATTTTTAGATAGCTTAAAGTGCATTCTATTTTTTTTCAAAATTCTCAGTTGCTGTACATGCTTCATTAAAGTGCCCAAATAAAGCTATCCTATCGCTCACTAACATAGTCTTAAAATACACAAAGGCTTGCAAATAATATGATTCTTTTCTTTGCTTAAATTGTGGGTTTCCATAAAAAAGGGCACCAATGCAACCAGTTCCAGGCTTCAATTATGTAAAAATATTTTGCTGGAGACAGACAAAGGAGCTGGTTTTGGTCTACTATTTTAATGCACAGTTGGTTTAATGTAGATATTTGTTTCACAAGTAATCAGCCTAGAGCTTAGGAAATACTCAGTAAAGCTACTCACATATTTCTACTAAAATGATGTAAATCTTTCAAGGCCATCTGATACTGTGACATTTAAACCAACTTATGATGAAATCTCATGAGAAAAATCTACCTTGTAAGATAGAAAACTAAAGCTTTCAGAACAAAACTAAAGGGCTGGACTTTTCATTTGATCCTGAACTAGGCATGGAAGTGGCTTGGGGGGAAAGTTAAATCTCCATTTCTTGTCTTCTCCTAGGGTTTGAATGGTTCTAGGTGCTACATAAAAATTAGGTACCTAGGGATAGTTGTATCTAGTCTCAAGGGACAATGCAGTTCTCAAATGAGTCATCAATAGGTGATCATTCTTATCTATAAGATGGAGAAATGAAGTTCTGATATGCAATTCTTATGAAAGTTTACAGGGGCTATGTGGGCATTGATGTCAATACTCCTCACCATTGTATAGTAAGGCTCATGGTTTCCTTGTATGTTGAATACTTAGAATTTCTGAACTGACCCTTTGTAAGGTATCCACAAACTGTGCTTCTGAAGACTTCAGTAGACCATGTGGTGTTGTATGTGAATTTTTTTTCTTCTTATTCAGAGGAGTGTTTTGTTTCCACAATTGACAAAATCCCAAAGAAAAGCATGTGCTAGTTTCCAAGGCATGCACAATTATTAAAGAAACCATTGGCATGTTGACAAGGATGCTACATAAATAAAAGTACTCTTGAGACGATCCTAGTTATGTAGCAGCAGGCAATCTGAATTTAATAAGTATATTTTGGTAGTTGGTAATACACATTGCCACAAAAGCCTGTGTGACACTATGTACATATCTTCTGAAGCCAGAGCAATTTGTAAGAACATATTTTGCCATGAGCTGAGAGAAGAAGAGGCAGAAAGAGAGGCAACTGGGGCCCTGGAGTGGGACAGTGTGCACGCATGCTTGTCCACATTCCCATAGGCAGGGCCTGGCCTTGCTGCTGCTGGTGTACCCTATACTTGGAAATAAGAGTAAGTAGGAATATCTTACAGGGTGCTTCCCCATGCAGACATGAGACAGAGGCTGTACTGCAATAGTTACAGTCCAGCTTTGACCAAAAGCAGCATATTGCTGTCGTGCCCAAACACCTACTCTGGCATCAGGGTTTGCTCTTTAAGACTGGTACCTCTTCTCCCATCACATGCACATTTATGGTTTCCTGTCAGATTTTGATTATTAAAATATTTTAAATTGGTTTGCCCCTTTCTGTCTGGTTGAAATGAGCCCATGAGCAAAGAGGGTCAGGCAGGCTCCCAGCATCCTTCCCTGCTCTTCTGTTGCCTCCCTAAACCTATGTGGGAGGCAAAGACAGACCTGTCCTTCCTTCTATAGCATGTCTTTTGCAGAGGGCCCTATAGTGCAAGTAGGTTCCCTATTTGCATTAAGTCGTTTACAAATGCATAAAGAAGGAGTAAGATACTATCCCCCGGAGGTAGCCATCTCACATCGACCTTCCCAACACAGAAATCACGCGAAACAGCTCAGGGGCCAAGGGGGATGGTACACCACCAGGCTACATTTGGCTTCTTACACCTTCACTCAGCAGGCAGACTTGGCACCTTTATCAGCAAATATGCACCTCATACCCCTTCCTATCCTAGCCCGATTGCAACTGCTTCCTGGTAAGTCAAAAATAAAGCAAGACAACCAGTCTACTGCAGTCAGAGTAGAAAACAGATGTCCTAAAAGTAGAAAGTCTGGGTGTTCTTGTGTTGCATTCCAAACTTTTCTTTACAAGTTTTACAATGTTACCCTCTTGGAGTGATGCCTTCCTGGGCACAGAAGACAGCTTTATGCTAATACACAGAGTTTCTTCTTCAGTTATTTAGGCACTAGGCTGCTCTCTCCAGGTATTCTTTTCAGATTAGTCTGACTTTTACTTTTCTAAAGCATATTTATTTCTCCTTAGCAAACACTTAGATATTGGAAAGCTGGATCTGAGTGCCTCCTTCCACCCCAAAACTTTGCTACTACTAATAACACGGATACAGAAATACCACAGAATTGTCTGGGAGCAGTTTCTTCTCACAGAGAGTGTGCTTCTGGGCACTATTTCAAAAGCCTTGGCTGGGCTGCAGACTGATTCCCAATATCACCCATAAACATGTAAAATAAATAAAAATAACAACAGCTGAACTTTTGATTGACTGAAAAATTGTGATATACATTTGCACAGGTTCTGGTCACAAAGTTTTTGCCTTTGGAAATAATAAAAAATACAAAGTCTTCCTTAATTATTTCCTTAAAGTACCAATTAACCCCTTGGACATGCCAACCTTAGTAGTGGGATAAGAAGTCCTGATACCAATTCCCACTCTGCTGGATTGTATTATCTGCCTGTGAACCGTCCCCGCAGTTAAAGCTAGTCAAAGCAGTTTTCTCTTAAGTACTCTCCCTGCCATGACCCCATCCATGCATTCCAGCCTCAATGCAGTCACACCCCAATTTTCTCCAAATGGGACCATCCCAAGCCCAGTCCCTGCTGAGTGGGACCCTTTCTTGCTAGTCCCCAGAGCCCCAGAGGTGACAGGGCAATTTGCCATGCTGGTGGTTACTGCTAAAAAAAAAAAAAAAAAAGAGAGAGAGAGAGAGATTAAAATCAGGAAGCCAACCAAGCCAACCAGCCGGGAGAGAAGCATGGGAGTGTGTGGCTGAAGTACTTACAAAGCGGTGCGAGGTGGTGAGGAAGGTGCAGTTTGGCGTCGAGGCTCGCTGGAGGGGCTGGGGCTGCAGCTGACGCTCTTGCCTGTCTTATCTAGGGAGCAGTAGGAGCCGTCGCTATGGCAACGCCATGCTCAGGCGTCCTCTGGGAGGCTGGGGAACAGCATCACCAGTCCCTGACCCACCAGTGGATTCTAATCCTGTTTCCTTCCTCTTCCACGAGTTGCAGAGGCCAAAGGAGAGGAATCAGAATGCAGGGGAGACGGGCATCGCCTCAAGGCTGAGGCACCGTTCCTGCCAGATAACCAAGAGCCACAAATGCTGGTGCTCTCAAAGAAGAAGGGGAGGATTCAAAAGCTTTGGCACAGAGAGCCAAAAGGTGAGCTGTAGCTACCGTGTCTAGAGGCACAAAGAAAATGACAAGGGGAGGGAGCAAGACTGATGATGTCAGGGACCCAGGGGAGAGCTGAGGGTAAAAGTGCAATGTGTCCAGGAGCAGCACGGTAAGCATGAAAACTGATGGACAGTCTCTCCAGCACTGAGTTTCAGCAATGACTGCAGTGTTTGTGTATATGTCTGGCCACAACTGGTTATACAAGCATGGGGCCAGGCAAGGAGTTTTCCATGGCTGCCGGTTGTTTGCCAGTAGAGACCAATCTCTCCTATACCTTTGGATGGAGCTGTTGTTTCAATTGAAGGAAAAATATACGAACATGCCTGACATTAGAAAAACTCTGGAAGAAATACTCTACTCAGTGGTGGGAACTGCCCTTCTCTTAGTATTCATTTGCAACAAAAATGCTTTTGTCTAGGCCTTTTTATTAAAACACCTTTAAAAACTGTGATTACTTACAGTTGAGGTTGTCTTCACTTTTCCCCCACTCAGCAGCTGCAATTCAAAAGCACCAGTGTGCATAGCATACTTTAAATTAGTCCAGGTTCCTTTCATAAATAGCATATTGTACAGAAGGCCAAAGGGACAAAGTGCTAATTGCCAGTCCTGCAAACTGTGCAACACCCTTGGATCCTTTATGTATCATATGCAGTTCTGCAAAGTGCCAAGCATGTTAAATGCTCTAAAGGCACCACCTGAAAGAACTGTGAGCTTTCCCCATCAATGCCTGGGAGAGAAAAGCACATTCATTACTCTACAGAGTGTAAATCACTTGTGTTTAGGTGAATCAACGTCCAATCTTCAAGCTCATAAATGCACTCTTGAAAAAATTAAGCATAGGCTCCTAAGATTTTTTTGAGTCACGATTAAAATTTCTAACTGAAAAGAAATCAAGCAAACAAACAAAAGCAAAATAAAAAACAACACCCCCCCCTTCAAACTCCTCCAAACCATACAACCCCCAAAATTGATTTTTATGATTTCCCCATCTTCATCATTGCCAAGACCAGTCTGTTGCAGTGAATTTTAAATAAAACCCCTTTATTTTCCATTGAAATGCCTTTTACTTAGAAACACAGGTTATGCCATATTTTTCTATGCACTCAGAAAAATCAGAATGAGATGACTGAATAGTAGGCTCATGAAACACAATGCTCAAATCAGAAATACCTTTTTGAAACTCAGCTCAAGACTGCCTTTTTATTGTCCTGATTGAAAAAGTGAGTCATTCATTTATAGCATTAAAGTATTCCCTGAGGGTGAGGAAATAATTTCCTGTTCTAGCCATCAGATCCCAAGGTTGCTTTGGGAATATTACAGGATAGGTTTACTCAAAAGGAAAGCAGACTATCACACTCAGCAAGATTATGTATCCAGCCCTGGTCATCCCTTAGATTTGTTAGCCACCACCTGATGCCATGAAGCATTTAACTACAGCAGCATATTTATCCCAGTCTTTACAGAATGGCTGTTGCATTACCAGTGTGATGGAGGATTTACTTTCAAACCTGATCTTTTAAATGCTTTCAGTTGTTGTCCTGCTTTTAAGAGGGTTGGGACTTCTGCCAGCTTTCTAATCCTTCCTGCTCAGTTATTTCACAATAATAGTTGGAAAATAGTCTGAGTTCATAAAAAATCTGCACTTTAATCCTCTTCCTATGTACATGAGTATTCCCATCTTGGGAGAAGTAGTTCTTGGGAAACTACCTGTAGTTAAAGACAAGAACATATCTAAAAGTTTCCAGGCCAGTGCTTTAGAAGACAAGTGGTGCAGCTTTGACAGATAGGAAAGTAGGAGAAGATCTAACAAAAAACATAAATACAACACATACACACACACACATGCACACGTGTACCTACATGCATGCATGTATGTTTGTATAACTATTACCTTCCTATGTGTTTGTTATTGGTCATGGATGTGGGGCAGAGCAGCTGATGCTGCCTGCAGAGGTGATATGGTTTGAAGCTGGCTCCCTGCCAAGTCTCCAAACCTTACCACAAGAAGTCCCTCCCCACCCCCCCCCAAACCTCAGGGAGAAGAGGGAAAAAAAAAACAAGAGAACCGAAACGAGAGAGAGACAGCTAAAGCAATATATATAAATATATTTACACTTATGTTACAGTTATATACAATTGAAATATATATACAATTTCACAAGGAAAAGGGAAAGGGAAGGGGGAAGGGAAAAAAGGAACAAAACCAAAATAAAATATATATATATCCCAATCAGCGGCCCAAGATCTAGCAAATAAAAGAATTAGCAAAAGACTATGTTACTACTCTCCTTGGGACAACAGAAAGTCACGCTGGAATGATCGCCGGCAACCCCTGTCTCCCAAGGTCGGCAAGGCCTTACCACGCCTCACTCTCCAGTACGACAGACTCAACAGCAGGGAAACCCGCACCTCCAAGTCGCCAGAAGGAAAGAGAGTGAAGGCCTTTCCTCCTTTCTTCTTATAGCCTGGCTTATGTAAAAATTGTAGGGAATACTGGGTAAATCTGGGCCCTTCCTTGGTTACAAACTGGTCACCAAGGAAGGCCTAGACTAAACTACCACAAGAGGCAAGGATGAGTCTGCTGGGAAGGAGGTGAAATTGTGCTGCAAAGAAGAGAAACAAGACACTGGAGATGACCAGGTAAGTCATATCACAGTACCTTCCCATACAAAACTCTCTCTAAAGAAGTGAAGGTGAGCATGATTATCAGTACCATGAAGGCCTGTTGCCTTAAAAATGACGTAGTTGTATCCTCTGTATGTTCCATATCTTCTTCAGAAGACCATGAAAATCTATAAAACTAATATACAATCAAAGACATTTGTACCATTTTAGTTCTGTGGGGTTTCGTATTCAATTGTTTACATTAAGGTTTTTTCAGATTTTGCTTTCAACCCTGACACTACTTTCAGATTAAATAAGAACTGCTGATAAGATGGAAGTGAAGGGTGATTTCACTTAGGCATCTGAGAACTGTTAATGATTTCTCCTCAAGTCACTTCTCTATACAGTAACGTGTGGTTACATCCAAGGTAATATGTAACAAGGGATCATGGGAGTTGTAGTTTTCCGAGCTCTCACGCATGCTCAAACAATACTTGATTGTCATTGGTTGGAAGATCATGTGACATGTTTAAGCGCTGTATTTAAACCTAAGTGTTTTGAAAAAAAACCTCAATTCTGCTCTGGCACTGGTTCGTGTCTGAACGGGGTTCATGCCTTAAACAGCACCTCAAATGGTGCCCGAACAGGGACTACAGCAGGTTACTGGGAACCAGGAGCAACAAGCTCTGGGGAACCTGTCTGGAGGTGTCCGTATCGCCAAAATCAAAAGGAAGAAAAGGAAGAATTCAGTACGCTGGGTTACCTCTGCAAAAAAGGGACAAAAAGGACGAAAAGAGGACAACAGAGTTTCAGCACACAGAGGTAACCAAAACACTTTGACGAATATGGGAAGGTGGTTTGCCCATCAGGAGGGAATTACTCCAGAAATCAAACAAACAGATGAAGCTATCACTTGATTTTTACAAGAACAGAACATAAACATAGAAGAAAGCAAGTTATGGGACTTATTATATTGGATTTCTTTACATGAACCTACTTTACCTCTAACTGGACTTTATCAAATATCATCTTGGAGGAAAATAGGGAACAAGCTCATTGAAAAAGCCATGGAAGGACATTATGATAGCTTTAAATGTGCACTACAGAAAGGCAAATGCACCCGGGAGAGTGGACTTCCCCCCCCTTCACTCCTTTCCCCTCAATCCCCCCCCTTCAACCCCAGCCCCCCCATTGACCGCCTGGCGCGGGGGATGGGGTTAGGGTTAGGGGGAGCCCTTGGGGGGGACAGTGCAGCAGAAGCATGTGGTGTAGAAAGGCATGGCACTGGGTTTGCAGTACAGCCATATGCTGCGTTCGCCGCCCCCCCCACGCCTACAACCGGCAGCGGCGGGGCCGCTGCCGACTGGAGCCACCACGGAGCGGTGCACTGAGTGGCGCGGGGCTGCTGGGGTGGCTTCAGCAGCTGTGCAGCCAGCCGTGCCAAAGTTTGCCAGGACCGCCGCTCTGACCAAGTTTGTGGCGGAGCTGCTCACAGCCGTGCCACCTCACCCAGGCTCGGGGGGTGGTGGCACAGGCTCAGTGACTGGGCTTTCGGCTGGGCTTGCCAGCCGGGCGACAGCATGGTCAGCGGGCGGTTTCGTAGTGGAGCTGCCCATGGCCACGCTGCCTGCCCTTGGAGCTGCAGTGGCGGGAGCTGCTTACTTTGCGGGGACCAACCGCTGCACTCCATGTGCCGGCACCGCCAACCCTGTGGCGGCGTTTGCGGCAGGCGCAGAGCCAGGACGAGCCGGAGCTGGGGCAGTGGCAGCAGGGGGGGATGCTGGCTTTATACCAATGCCCACGGCTGCAGTTGAGACCGTGCTGTATAGAGCACCAAGCGGTGCTGCTGGAGCCGCTGTTCTGGCAGCCCCAGATGCGCTGTTGCCGACTGTGGAGGCAGGGGCGCAGCGCCCAGGTGGTTGCCATGGCAGCAGGGGAGGCATGTTAGTTTCGCCAGGTTGTGCGGCAGCCTTGGCCCCAAGACCATCATGAGGCAACCCCGAGCAGGGAGGGTGCAGCCGCCTTGCTCCTGCTGTGGGGCAGAGGTGGAGGTGCCTCTCCAGCCCGTGGCGGTTGCACGGTCAACATGCGGAAGGAGAGTGGCAACAGAGGCACTGCCGTGTTGCCCCTGCTGCACAGCGGAAGTGAAGCCTTCATTTCCAACGCCACCCCCAGGTTCAGGCATTTCTCCGGGGAGGGATGACTATGACGAGCAAATAGACGGTGAGCTTATAGAGGACACAGAAGGGGAAACAGCTACAGGGTCGGGCGGGGGTCCCACCATAGGTTTATGGGATAAATGAAGGGAGGAAGCATCTCGTGTGGGTGACTGAAAAGTAGTAAATTCAAGCCCTGTTATACATCGACCCCAGCAAGCCCCTCAATACCAAACTTTGTCATATGATGTGATTAAGGATTCAAGGCAGATGATTAAAGAGAGTGGTGTCTTCTCGCCCCACATGTTTTCCTACCTAGAAACCCTAAGTAGCACACACGTGTTTGCACCCCATGACTGGAAGGCACTACTAAAAATGGTACTAACCACTACACAATTTAGTGTATGGTTCACGGACTTTAGAGAAAGCTGTAAGGCTTATATTAATGACCAAACTAACGCACAAATGAGAATGACTTATGCTGTATTAGTGGGGGAGGGGGCACATTCAAAGCCCGAGTCCCAAATAGACTACCCCCAAGAGATATACAAAGTAATCACAAAGCTTGTATTGAGAACAGTGTGAAGGCTTCCATGCACAAAGACTCTAACCTATCCTTTTCCAAAGTCTTCCAAGGGTCCACTGAACCTTACCCCAAGTTTCTAGATCAACTGCAGGCTTCCTTAGAGAGGCAAATTGATAATGACGAGGCGAGAGAGATGCTCTTCAGGCAGCTCGCCTACGAAAATGCCAACTCTGACTGTTGAAGGGCCCTGCAATCGATCCCCAAACGCGACCAGTGCACATTAGCTGAATTGGTCCGAGCTTACCAGGATGTCAGGTCAGTCAATCACCACACAGACTCACTAGCCACATCATTAGCGGCCAAACTTCATGTATCCAAAGAGGAAAAGGAAAAAGGCAGTTGCTTCCGATGCGGAGAAACTGACCACATTAAAAGACACTGCCCTAAAAGACCCCCAGGATACTGCCCCGATATGGAAAGGGAAAACACTGGGCTAGCGAATGCAAGTTCCGGGTTGGTGTAAAAGAGGGGACTAAATCGCAGGGAAACGGGAAACAAGGCACGAAGCCACGTGCCCTGACCAACCAGACAAATACGGCTTCAAACAACACGCCAACGATTTGCTTGCCGCCACCTCAGGCAGCACTGGGCTGGACCTGGCCTCCAGAGAACCAATAGTTTTAACATCTGCTGCAGTGGTTTTGATACCAACTGGAGTCTGGGGACCTCTGAAGGTGGGAATGCATGCCTTACTAATTGGGCGCTTATCAACTACCATGATGAGTATATTCATTTTACCCAGAGTAATTGATCCAGATTCTCATAATGAAATCCAAATCATGGTCTGGACACCTGTGCTGCCTTGTTATATACCAAAAGGGCAGCACTTAACCCAGTTAATTCCTTTCTATAGCGCTTCTCCCACACAAAAGGGTAATAGGGATACTGAGGCATTTGCAAGCACAAATCCCCCTGGGCCAAGACAATCTCTGCCTCCCAACCCATGATGACATGTCACATTGATGGGCATAAATTTAAAGGTTTAGTGGATACAGGCGCAGACGTGTCTATAATTAAAGACACCAAGTGGCCATTAGACTGGCCCACAGCGTTCCCCGCCTTGACGATCTTGGGGGTGGGGGGTATGCAAAGACCTAGACAAAGCAAGCATCTGCATACAGTATTGGGGCCTGAGGGACAGACTGCTAGGATTGCACCCTCCCATTCTGTGTACCTTGTGGGAGAGGGATGTCCTCGGCCAGTTTGGTACCACTGTACAGATAGCAACAACAAATAATCAGGTTTTTCAGTAAGGGTCATTGGTCAGCCGTTTCGTGGACTTATCAAACCAGAGTGGAAGACAGACAACCTGATATGAGTGGACCAATGGCCCCTAAAGAGGGAACGGCTAGGTCACCTGCGAGACCTATGAATGTTGTCACAAATTCACACTATGCAGCAGGGTTGGTCTCACATCTTGAAGCCTCTTTTCATTCGAGATGTCACTAATCCTCATTTATTCACAGAAATTCATACCATATGGTTTCTTATCAACCACAGAAAATTTCATTTCTGCATAATGCACACTCACTCATACACAGAACTTCCAGGACCCATAGCAGAGGGCAGTCAAAAAGCTGATGCAACTGCTATGGTAACTACAGTTCCCAAAATCCTAGAACAGGCTAAACTCTCACACCAAAATGGACGTTCATTAAAGAGACAGTTCCAAATTACAATAAACCAGGCCAGAGACATAATTATGTCATGCTCTGACTGCCAACGAATTGCCCCAATGCCATCTAAGGAAGGGGTTAATCCCAGGGGCATAACAGCCAATGAAATCTGGCAGACAGATGTTACATATATACCTGAATTCGGTAAACTAAAATATGTCCATGTTACAGTAGACAGACATTCCGAATACATTAATGCAACAGCACACATGGGAGAAAAAGCCAAAGATGTTATCAGATGCTGGCTCAGTTATTTCGCAATCCTAGGAATTCCAAAAACCATAAAAACCGACAATGGTCCTGCTTATTGTTCTGAAAAAATCAAAAGATTTCTCACAGATTGGGGGGGTATTCCATTCCACAGGCATACCATACTCACCCACAAGACAAGCGATTGTAGAAAGAGCACATTGTACACTGAAAGAAATGCTTCAAAAGCAAAAAAGAGGGGAGTCGGTATATAGCCCCCAGGAATGCTTATGGAAAGCATAATATGTTCTAAATTTCTTAAACTGTGATGATGCAAACCATAGCAGATATGAATACCAACATAAAACTAAAATTTAATATCTAAGCAATGATCAAGACGAGTAGATCTCATAACTTGAGAGGAGATATATACCTGGGTATCAAAAAGTACTAAATTACAAAGGATTCCTTCTAAATATATCAGGCCTTATATTAGCCCTTCCCTTTAACAGAAGCAATCATCAGAAAAAATGAGTAAAGAAATTAGATTTAAAGAAACACAACCAACAATAGTAAAAGGAACACACCACACATTAAGAAACATACTCTAAAAACACAAAAAAAGGGGGAGAAAGAGATATGGATCCAGTCCCTATGTGTGTAAATCTACATTAACACTTCTTTAAAACAGGAATAATCACAATGAAGCAATAAATGATACAACAGAACCAAAAGAAACACACAAACAGTAACCAATACAAAACCAAAACTCCATGATTCAAACACAATAAAGGGTTTAAGAATGCATGTGTGAGGAGAGAATGAAACGGTGGCCACTGGAGTATGAATGAGAAAGTTGAGCGGACACATGTATGTGTGTGTGAACGCAAATACATTTTATAGCGAGACATCTTAAACACTACCTCAAACAACACTACCTCAAACACAATATCTACAACCCAACCCATTTCCCTTTCAAATAAAGATGATGCCATTACACAAAGTCACCCTCAGATAAAAGGTTATACACATCTTCAAACCCTGGGTAATTTGAGGTTGCTTAAATATCGCACGAACCGATAAAGTTGTAAACAGTCCGATAAAGGCCTTGTGACAATAGGCTCTGGTTTTTATAAATAGTTGAAATAAGATTGGTTATGATAAGAATGCTTAAAAAATGTATTGTTTTACAACTTGTTAATTATTTAAAAAAGGGGGATATGTAGCAAGGGATCATGGGAGTTGTAGTTTTCCAAGCTCTCACGCATGCTCAAACAATACTTGATTGTCATTGGTTGGAAGATCGTGTGGCATGTTTAAGCACTGTATTTAAACCCAAGTGTTTTGAAAAAAAACTCAATTCTGCTCTGGCACTGGTTCGTGTCTGAGCAGGGCTCATGCCTTAAACAACACCTCAATAATATTCACTCCAGATCAGCAAACTCAGGGATCACACTACCCTGATGTGCTTAAGCCCAGCTTTAGCCTGTGCGGCTTATTGTGTGTGAAAGTGTGCTGTGTGGTACAGAAAGTTTGTTCCAGGTTTATGCTAACTCCTAAACTGTGCCTGCCCAAGTAAATTTATATGTGGAGAATTAAGGAATTGTATCTTGTGAGGACCAATTTGTTAACTTAATCCCTTTATAAATGTTGCCATAGGTATAAAACAGACTATAGTTGATTAAATAAATTACTTTGCAACCACTGCAATTTGAGTAATAGATCAATGTGCTGTGTGGTTTTTTTGTCAAACAGATTGCTTAATGTACAGGCAACACTTGTCTTTGGTGGCTTCCCTTTAAGGTGTGAAGGTTAAAAGTGCAAAAGGTCAAAATCAATGCACTTCACTTTCAGACTAATTATTACATTTCAGATAAATATTACATTTGTATTTTTCCCATATGCAAAAGTATATGCATATGGGGCACAAGTTACATTTATCGCAGACACAAACATATATATATGTCACTTCTTTTAAACAGAAGGCTTACTTGATGAAATCATTGCCATGACCTGAAAGGCAGCATATTTGTCCCAGATCCAAGAGGGAAACCATTTTATTTGTTGTACTGCTGAGTGAAGCCTTCAAGGCTGGAGCACTCTCTAAGGCCCAGAGAGGTCTGGGATTTGTATTTACCTTGAGAGATAACTCTCATGCAAATATCCTTCCTGTTGCCCCTACAAAGTTTAGGGGGATTACAAAGAAAACCTAGAGGTTTGAAAGAGAATAGCCCCATTTAGAGTGACAAAGGGAATTTCTATGTCAAGAGTTAGGGTCATGCCAAGGCTTGTTGTGCAAGGCCAAAGAGAAAAAACTACCATACCAAGTTGACATGAAAATGATTGTAGATTAACATACAAATTGTAGATTAACCTGATTTAACCAAATCTTTCTTCTTACTTCAGGAGGAGCAAGCCAGGAGAAAACAAGAAAAGAAAAAAATGTGGCTTTACATGAGGGAGAAAGATTTTGAAATTTGGTGCTTGTAAAAACTCCAGTGCACAATTTTCATTGATCCTTATGTCAGGGGGCTTTGGGAGAGTTAATTTTAGGGAAAGACACATGTTAAAATCCAGCAAATGGCAGATGGTAGTGGAAAACTATATACCAGGGAGACTTGGGAAAAAGCAGTAGCAGATGATATCTGGCTCATGTAATTTGTGCTTCTCCTTAAATCCATTGCTCTTATGCAGCATGAAGCAAGGTGGGAACAGGGATTAAGTGAAAGCTGCCCTTTACCTTGTAGAGAATTCTCCCTCCATCCCTTTCCAGAGGCTTTAGATCTCCTTTTCCTGGAGCACCCGTTGCTAATTCTCACTCTACCCTCTCAGTTCTTGCTCTAGTTAATTACGTGCTGAACCAGTGTCTTCCTGTACATGGACACAAAGGGTCTTTCTGCTAAAACACTATGGACTTGACAAGATTACAGCATGTCCAACTATGCATCCAAACATTATCTTTGTAAATATTATCCCTGCCCTTTTGCACTTATAACTTAAAATATTAAACAGCTTCTAAAACACCACTTTGTTTTCTCCCCTTTTTAACACCCTTCACACTGTCTGCTTTGTTTTACTAGACCAAGAACCTGGGAAGAAAACAATTTCTCTGATTGGAAATTACATGTATGAGTATGAGAAACATCAGTGCCTACAAAATGTGCTTATCTCTCAGATTAGAGACAGACACTCATTGGCAAACTTGGTCTGTCCCTAGACCTGTTTTTGTCTCACAGCAGGATGGCAAAGAGTTGAAGACATCTGACACAGTCTATGAACCTCCCTGGCAAAGAATATTTCAGCATGTGTTATTCGATAAACACTTTATTAAGAGAGGAATAAACTAGACTTGATTGAAACCACACCAAAAGTCTATCATCCCAGGACATGAAGCAAAGAATCAGGGAGCAGAGTGATCTGCTTAGGAGGGTTTTCAAAGAAATTTAGTGAAGGTGAATACTGCCTCCTCTCAACTTCCCTGGGAGTTTCCATTTTGCTGCAAGCATCTTGAAAAATCCTTACTCACCATTTGTTTTTTACATACAGCAATACCACAAACATTTTGCTAGTCAATGTCCTACGATGCAATGAGAATGCATTGCTGTGCTGACAAGCTCCCAGCTGGCTCAGGTCTTGCTTGAGGTACCTGGACAGAGAGGCTGACATGTTCAGTGTTGCTCAGTCAGTGGCAAGCTATAAGTTGCATGTCTCCATTTTTCAGCATTTCCCTTCTTTAGGAAGAGACAAGAACATATCTTTCCATCCCCTGAGGTGTGGTCTTTTTTGGTTTTTTTTTCTTACAGCTTAAGAAAAAGACTTACAGTCTGAAAAATTCAGTAGATAAACTGTAATAGGTTAATTGATGCTGCCTAGAGAATACAGAGGATGAGAGTTCAAGGGAGCAGTCTTGCCATGTCCTTGTTACTTCATTCTGGATATCACCATTGGCTACTGTTAAGTCCTTGCCTGGTCAATTGGCTGGCCCGGTCAGAGCTATGATGGCCATCATATGATGATGGTAGGCTGAGGACTGCTGTTTTCTTATTAGGATATGGTTTTGAAGAAAGCAGTTGTTTTTATGGAAATATATATCTATATCTATATATGTTTCTCTATATATACAGAATATATATACATATTGTGAATACTATCACTTGTAATTCTGAGAATTTTGAGAAAATGTTTTTGCTTGCACAATTAGGAAGCTATAATAAGGATGCTAAAGAGCCCTATATTGTGTGACCAATGAAGCAAATAAAAAATCTCACAGTCCACTTATAAACAGCTTATTTGAATGCCTGTCTTTAATAGTTTGCTCAGAAGATTCCCTAGTAAACATTTCTGTGATGTGTTGCTGAGACAAGGCATCAGAGCAAGAGCACTCCACTTGCAAGAGCAGTGTACAAGGATTTTTTTGCAGACCACTGACACTGCCTGGTTTGTAGCCCTGCCTTCAGAGGAGTGTAGCTGTGCTAAGAGCTGAGGGGAAAGAAGGGGATGTTTCAACCCGTGGTGGACCCTGAGAAATCTTAGCTAGCCCAGAGGACAGCACTGGTGCTGCAGCAATGGCAGCAGTCATGCAGGGCTTTTGCCATTGTCTTCATCCCACAGCCCTAAATTTTCAGACCAACACTCTAGCCCATACAACAAAATTGAGGGAAGAAGGAAGTGTGCTAGTGGCCCTTGTTTGGTTCCTATTGCTAAGCAGATAACTGCCTGCTATTTAGAGCAGGATGGTGTCCTCTGTCTGAGACTCTCTCTTCCATTACAGGTGATGGTACAAACTAGATAACACAAAGCATTTCAAAGGGAGAAAAGAACACACCTTTCTATTGAATGGAATTTGAAACCAAGCCTAAATTCCCCTTAATTTCACTGCCTGCATTTCAAGTTTGCAATTGTAATAGCAAAAAGGTGTGATAATCATTAGCATTCTCTCAGTTTTTCCTATAACTTCAGTAGAGCTGGACCTGCTGAAGATTTGGGAGCAAGGTCTTGAGCTTGCTCCCAGTGTTGGGTACATTTCATTTCATTTAATAGAGACATATAAGCTTTGCTTCATGTGCATAGATTCCTAATCTGCAGAAGCTTGCTCCTAGCACGTTGTTGAGCTCACTAGTGCAGAATGCCAAACAGACCATCGACTTGTAAACTTAACTTCAATCTTAAGTTCAAACCTAAAAGGGGTGGTATGCCAAGGAGGAGACTCCAAGCTAACAATCTCCAATCATCCATAGTGAAAGACAGATTCCAGGCAAAGTAGGCTCGAAAATCATTCTACAGATTCTATAGATCCCTCTCCTGAAACACTGTGGCACCATATTAAAAACAGCATCCTGCAGTCCTCTGAAGAATCCTTGAGGTTCTCCTTCAAGAAGAACAAGGACTAGTTTGATGAAAACAATCAAGAGATCCAGGAATTGTTGAGGAAGAAGAGATCTGCTCACCAAGCACACCTTACACTACCATCCTGTCACATAAGAAAAGCAGGCTTTCGTCTTGCATGCAGCAAGCTCCAACAGAAACTCCGTGACATTCAGAACAAGTGGTGGATCAATCTAGCTGAAAAAAACTCAATTATGCACAGATACAGGTGATCACAGAGGATTCTACGAGGCCTTGAAAACAGCATACGGGCCTACATACCAAGTCCAAAGCCCTCTACTCAGCGCTGATGGTCAAACGCTTCTGACAGATAAAACCTCCATTCTGAATTGATGGTCTGAACACTTTCAGACTCTTTTCAGTACTAGCCGTGTAGTTCAAGACTCAGCTATTCAGTGCATCACACAGCAACCGGGGAAGAATGAATTGGATATTGCCCCCTCTTTGGGAGAAACTCTTAAAGCCATACAGCAGGTGAAAATTGGCAAGGCAGCTGGGGTTGATGGAATTCCACCTGAAGTCTGGAAGCATGGGGGCCATGCACTCCATGCTAAATTTCATGAGTTTGTGGTGCGCTGTTGGGAACTAGGTGAACTACCATCAGACCTTCGTGATGCAGCCATCATCACTTTGTATAAGAAGAAAGGAGTTAAATGAGACTGTTCAAACTACTGGGGTATTACTCTACTCTCCATTGCTGGCAAAATCCTGGTAAGAATACTTTTGAACAGACTAATACCCGCTATTGCAGAAGGAATTCTGCCTGAAAGCCAATGTGGTTTCAGAGCCAACAGGAGTACCACAGACATGGTATTTGTTCTCAGATAACTGCAAGAGAAGTGTAGGGAACAGAATAAAGGTCTCTTTGTTGATCTCACCAAGGCTTTTGATAATGTGAGCAGAAAAGGTCTGTGGCAGATTTTGGAACATTTAGGATGTCCCCCCAAGTTCCTTAAAATTATTATCTCACTTCATGAGGATCAGCACAGGCAAGTCAGATATGGCGACGCACTTTCTGAGCCCTTTCTAATAACCAGTGGTGTGAAACAAGGCTGTGTTCTTGCACCAACTCTATTCACAATCTTTGTCAGCATGATGCTCCAAAGGGCCACTGCAGACCTCGATGATCAAGACGGTATCTACATTCCATATCATACTGATGGAAGCCTATTCAACCTAAGGTGACTGAAGGCCCATACTAAGACCTTAAATCACCTTGTCCGGGAGCTGCTTTATGCTGATGACGCCACCCTCGTCTCCCACACAGAAGCAGCTTTGCAGCGTTTAACATCCTGCTTTGCCGACGCTGCTGAGCTTTTTGGGCTGGAAGTCAGTCTAAAGAAGACAGAAGTTCTCTATCAACCTGCACCTCAGGAAGTCTTCCATCATCCCCATATCACCATTGGCCAATCAGAGCTCAAATCAGTCCAGCAGTTTAATTACCTAGGTAGCATCCTCTCCTCTGACAGTAAGATTGACAGAGAGATAGACAACAGGTTAGCAAAGGCATATAGAGCTTTTGGAAAACTCCATAAAAGAGTATGACGTAATAAACCCTTGAAGAAAAGTATCAAGATCAGTGTTTACAAAGCCATTGTGCTGTCTACCCTTCTATATGGATCCGAACCACAGGTCATCTATTGTCACCACCTGCGACTCTTAGAACGCTTCCATCAACACTGTCTCCATACAATCCTAAACATCCACTGGTCAGATTATGTGACTAATATGTCTGTTTTAGAACAAGCAGCAGTCACAAGTATTGAGGCCATGTTGCTGAGAACACAGCTGCGTTGGGCAGGGCACGTTTCAAGGATGAAGGACCACCGCCTCCCTAAGATCGTGTTTTATGGCGAACTTGCCACTGGCTGCCACAAGAGAGGAACCTCAAAGAGAAGATTCAAGGACTCCCTAAAACAACATCTCAGCCTTGGCCATATTGATCAACATAACTAGTCTACTCTGGCCTCCAATCGGGAGGTCTGGAGACACACTATCTATGCTTTTGAGAACACACGCAGGATCATTCTCGAGGAGAAAAGACAACGCAGAAAGAATCGTGTCTTGCAGAATATACCACCTAAGGAGTCCTTCTGCTGTGCCTTTTGCAACTGGATGTGTCTATCTCGTATTGGTCTTTTTAGCCACCAGCGCGCTTGTAACAAATGTGGATAGAGCCCTTCCCAAATCTTCGTTCACGAAGCCTAGCCATGAATGAATGAAAGCAGAAAGAAGGTTGTGCTCCTATAATTTCCAGTTCAATTATTATAGAGTACCCAACATTCTAATTCTACACTAGTCCAAAGCAAAACTCCCACTGATCTAGCCAAGATGTCAGGAAGTTAATTCCTCAACACACCATAAAAGCTGGAAACTGTTCCAGAATAGGGACTTCAATGGAGTCTGGACCTCAGGAGATGAAACTCTCAGTTGTTTCACAAAAGTAAATTTTGTGCCTTACCAGAAAACTATTTCTAATGAGGCAGCCATTAGAATACGAAACATAGCCATAATACACAGAAAACATGCTTGATTAATCATCTAATGCAATACTTTTTCTTTTGTGCACATAGAGTTTTGACATCACTAGAATACATTGGGCCACTTTTCTTTCCCTAAGGACAGTCACACACAAATGTAACTTCAGCAGTACTATTTTGGCCCACAAGGCATTGAGGAAATGTCTTTTTCTGAAGCAATATCATAGTGAAATGAGACCATTTGAGTTACATGAAGAGGACAATGCAAGGGTAATGTCACAGAGAGGAATGTTTGTGCAGCTGATATACAGTGGTTGGTATCTATTTCAGTTACATTAATAAAGACTGCTTCAGTTCAAGCTGTGTTCAAACATCAAGTGCCTCTTTGCCTCTACTTTAAATAAATACTCATTCTTTGGTTAGGTTATTTAAATGCCTTATTGATGGTGAAAAATCAGAACAATAACTGCTTATATCAGGAAATTTTGCAGAGCCACATGAGAGCTACCTCTCTTTTGGTGGTCCAGTGAGACCACAAAGGACTCATTTTTCTTTGGCAGAGCCAGAAAATTATTACCATAAAACATGAAGGAAAAGGCAAGTAGGTTTTGAAAACAAGTTGAACTGAACCCTGTTTTCATTACATAAACTCTTATTCGTCAAAGGTATGATGCATGTTTAAACCAAACACCCTAAGTTTCCAGTGACAAGCAAACCTTCATAAGGATCTCGTGGAAGAATAACAGCAGGGTGCCCACCTTCTACAGCCACTGTCACAAATGCTTTTACATATGTGGAAGGAGAACCAGAGACCTTGTGAAAGCAGCAGTGTGGATCCCTGCTGAAGTTGCTCCTGTGACAGTAAATCCAGCCTTTCAGTTAAACATCTGGATGCACTTTTAACCCAAAATAAAAGCTGCAGATGCATATCTGTAAAGTCAAGAGGGAAGACAAAAGCCTCCTCTCCTCTCTACTCCCTCTGCTGCCCCTCTGTCACCTTCCTCTGGAAGAGTATTTTTATGGCTTTCCCATTAGAGTAGCAGGAAGAGGAGATGATGGTAGCAGAAAGATGCACAGAGAGACTGGTGGGCATAGTCCAATATGTGTTCCACTTAATTTCTAATTCTTTATGTCAAGTGGAACATCTCCATCTATCCAGACAGCTTGCATCCATCCAGACAGCTTGCATCCATCCAGACCCTGTGATACTCCACAATTCTCTCTGTAAAATATATCTGTACTTGGTTTGTGATTCACTGGAGATGGTGTGCCTAAGATGAAGATTGAACCTGTATCACTCATGTTTTCTGGGGCCCTTAGGAACAAAAAAAGAAGACTGAATCTCTCTCCATTCCACACACCTCTTTTTTTTAATTATTATTTTACTGATCTAGAATATACCTCACAGCCAGACTTTGTGAACACTAATGCTAAGCAGGCAGTGCTGGCCATGATTTTCTGAGCAGCAGGACTTGTTCCCTCTCCTCAGCCAGAACAGGCATTGCTCCACAGGATATAGGGAAATCCCTTCCTTAACCAGCATGAGGAGACCTTACCATAAGGTAAGTAGTCTGCTGTGGATCCTCTGTGCATCTGACTTTAGCTATTTCTTGCCTCTTGTGGCCTGGCACATGAGTAGTTGCCATGACCTTCACACAGGAATGCACAAAACAGACTGGAAAGTAGCTTCTAGCTCTAACTTAGCTGTGTTGACTTCTACTAGCAATAGTAAAAAAAGTCATCAAAATTATTTTAGCTGTAAAAGCCAAGAGCCTGTCTGTGCTTCTGCAGGGAGCAGAAGATTAAGATAAATGCTAATGAGGACTCTCTAAGAACAGAAATTAATACTGAGGCATTTGGAAAAATTTGCTAATCCATTTTTCTCCTTTCAAAGTTTTGTTTATTCGTATACACACAAAATTTACAGTAATCTTACATGGTAATTCAACCCTGGAAAGGTACTAGCCATCCCTTAAGGACTTAATTTTAGCCAGAAGGGGACTGGAAGATTATTTTTACTTATTAGTTCTGAAAATTATTCACTTTAGACAAGTCACTGTCTCTTTTGGGACTCAACAGGCACTGTGAAAACAACACTAGATCATGCTTCTTGGATCTCTACAAGTTTCGTGGCTGGTCTGGGTATGGGCACCTCTTATTTATACCTTAGCAATACAAAAATAACAATGTCATGATTGAAAACATCAGGACTTCTTCCATTTCATAAATTGGGAAGAAGGAATAGTTATTGATTTCCAGCTGCTTAATTAGTGTGTTTGCAGTATCTCTCTTTGAAAATAGCCATGTGTATTTCATTCCCTACTCACAAGTTTAATTTAATTAAATCAGTTGTTGCACACCTGTTTCCACTTACTTAAAACAAGCACTGTCAGCAGCATAACAAATATGAAGCAACATTGAAAGTAATTAATTTTTATCCTTGAAATGTTTCTTTTGGAATGGTGTAATTAAGAACCCAAACTATAAAAATAATCAGATATCAAGTTTATACTTTAAACACCAATAGACACATAACTTTCTTTTAAAGAGTACAGGCAGTTTTGAACAGGCAGATGCAGAGAAAAAAGTTAGAAAACGAGAACATTTCATAGGAGATTGCAGAAAAACCTTTTCTTTCCCTGAAAACTGATGCTCTATTAATGAATGCTGGGAAGAGACAGTTTCAGAGGACAGCAAACCGGTATCTCTTAATCTATAATAAGGGGAGAGAAAGAGAGGCTCATCTTTGATTCTACCATGGACCTTATGTCCAAGAACATATCATCCTGTATGCCACTTACTTTCCAAAAAAGATACAGAGTGGCACAACCAAGTAAGTTCCTAGACATCCTGCTTATAGGAAAAATCTTGAACAAGGCTCAAAATCATAAGGCAACTGAACAAAATACCAGACATGCAACACCCCACCCTCTTTTTTTCCTCATTGAATGACTCTTACAGGGGACTTTAACTACCCTGACATCTGCTGGAGAAGCAACACAGAGAAGCACAAACAGTCCAGGAGGTTCCTGGAAAGAATTGATGACAACTTTCTGATAGAATCAGCACAGAACTCCAGAAGTAATAGTGTGCTGCTTGACCTTATACTAACAAACAGGGAATTTCCTTCTTGGGAATTGTAAACAGGTCCCTTCTCCCAGGCAACTAGTGATAGGAGAAGAGGACATAGTCTTAAGTTGCACCATGAGAGGTTTAGGTTGGACATTAGGAAGCATTTCTTCACAGAAAGAGTGATTAGATATGGGAATAGGCTGCCCTGGGGGGTGGTGGAGTGACTATCCCTGGAGGTGTTTCAGGAAAGACTGGACCTGGCACTTAGTGCCATGATCTTGTTGACATGGTGGTGTTCAGTCATAGGTTGGACTTGGTGATCTCTGAGGTCTTTTCCAACCTAATTGATTCTGTGAGATGTGAAAGTTGGAGGCAGTCTTGGGAGTAGTGACCACAAGACTATGGAGTTCAGTATTGAGCAAGGAGGAAGCAGGGCAGCAAGTAAGATTGCCACCATGGACTTCAGGACAGCTAATGTTCACCTCTTCAGGGATCTCCTGGGAGGAATCCCATGGGAATAGGTGCTGCAGGGAGAGGGATCCAAGAGAGATGGTTGATACTCAAGGATCACATCCTCCAGGCTCAAGAACGATGCACCCTGATGCCTTGGACAGAGGGGGCAAGCGATCTGCATGGATGAAAAAAGAACTCCTGTCATTACTCAAGCATAAACAGGAAATACACAGGAGGTGGAAGCAGGGACAGGCCACTTGGAATGAATATGGAGAGTTTGTCAGAGTAAGTAGAAATGAGACAAGGAAGGCCAAGGCCCATCTGGAATTTAATCTGGCCAAGGATGTCAAAGACAACAAGAAGGGCTTCTTCAAATACATTAGTAACAAAAGGAAAACGAAGGAAAATGTCAAGCCATTACTAAATGGAGGGGGGACCCTGGTAACCAAAGGATGCAAAGAACACAGGAGTTACTGCATGCCTTTGTTGCATCAGTCTTCACTGATAAGACTCAGGAACCTCTGACCCGGGAGATCAAGGTAAAGGAACCTTGGATGGAAGACTTTCCCTTACTCAGGGAGGACTGGGTTAGAGAACACCTAGGCAGACCTGATGTCCATGGACCCTGACAAAATGCATCCATGAGTGCTGAGAGAGCTGGCAGACACCACTGCAAAACTGCTCAGAATCAACTTTGAAAGGTTGTGAAGATCAGGAGAGGTGTCTGAGCACTGGAAGAAAGGGAAGGAAGGAAGACCCAGGGAACTACCAGCCAGTCAGCCTCACCTCAATCCCTGAAAAGGTGATTGAATGCCTCATTCTAGAGGCCATCTCTATCCATGTGGATGACAAGAAGGTGATCAGGAGTAGTAGCATGGATTCACCAAAGGAAAATCATGTTTGACCAACCTGATGGCCCTCTACCTGGATGGATGAGGAGGGAGCAGAGGATATTGTCTGCCTTGACTTCAGCAAGGCTTTTGGCACTGTCTCTTACAGCATCCTCATAGGCAAACTCAGGAAGTGTGGTCTGGATAAGTGGACAGTGAGGTGGACTGACAACTGGCTGAAAGGCAGATACCAGAAGAATGTAACCCTTCTGCATCCACCAAGGTTCAATACTGGGTCCAGTATTGTTTAACTTGTTCATCAATGTCTTGGATGAAAGGGTAGATTACCTCGCCAGCAAGTTCACTGCTGACATAAAGCTGGGAGGAGTGGCCAATACCCAGGAGTCCTGTGCTGAAATTCAGAAGGATCTTGACAGGTTAGAGACATGGGTAGAGAAGAATTGTCTGAAGTTAAACAAAGGCTAATGCAAGGTCTTGCACCTGGGGAAGAATTACCCCATGCACCAGTACAGGACAAGGGCTGATCTGCTGGAAAGCAGCTCTCTGGAGAAGGACCTGGGGTTCTGGTGGACAACAAGCTGTCCCTGAGCCAGAAGTGTGCCCCTGTGGCCAAGAAGGCCAATGGTATCCTGGGGTGCATTAGGAAGAGCATTTACAGCAGTCATGGTAGGTGATCCTGCCCCACTACTCTGCCCTGGAGAGGCTGCATCTGCAGTGCTGTGTCCAATTCTGGGCTCCTCAGTACAGGAGAGACATGGAGCTCCTGGAGAGGGTCCAACAGAGGACAAAAAAGAGTTGGGGCTGTTCAGCCTTGAGAAGAGATGACTGAGAAGGGACTTCATCAGTGTCTATAAGTCTATAAGGGAGGGTGTCAAGAGGATGGAGCCCAGCGCCTCTTAATGGCGCCAAGCAACAGGATGAGAGGCAACAGGTAAAAACTGATGCACAGGAAGTTCCACCTGAATATGAGGAAGAACTTTACTGTGAGAGTGACGACACAGTGGAACAGATTGACCAGAGAGGTTGTGGAGTGTTCCTCATTGGAGACACTCAAGAACTATTGGGTGCAATTCTGTGCGATATGCTCTAGGATGGCCCTGCTTTTGCAGGAAGGTTGGACCAGGAGACCTACTGTGGTCCCTTCTGATCTTACCCCTTCTGTGATTCTATGATTTTGAACTCTTGCTGGTACCAAACATACCATCCAGAATTCAGGAAGAGCCAGGGTGCTGGTCCCAACCCCCATCTGCCTTCTGCTGTCCTGGTCAGCAGCGTATCTCTCCCACAACATCCTCAGAAGATATGGTGGACTCATCTCAGGGCATCCTTATAAACCAGCTTAGAGCCTCTCCTTTACCTTCTGAAAAGCATAACATTAGTAAACATTATGAAAACATTATTAGCCAGAACTTCACTTATGTCTTGTTAGCTGATAAACTAAGAAAAGCAGCATGGGATTAGTGCCTGATAATCCCTGTGTTTCACATAGCCTCTGAGACTCTCCAGCTGTCTTAGACTTTTGAAGTGCCTACCTGTCTTCCTCTCAGACCTTTATCCTCTTTCCATGTATATTCCAATTAATTTGTTCCCCCAAAGGGCTCCAGTGACTGTGACAGCAGTTTCACACAGTTCATGAGTACCCTGCTAGATTGTCACTTTTCCCTTGTAGATCCAGAGAAAAAAAGGATAAAGCACTAAAAACACAAATTAAGGTAGGGATATTTTTCTTCAAAATATGCTTTCCTTAGTTCTTTCTTTCAATGTCTGGAAATCCCCAGAAAATCTGACATAAGTCTCCAACTAACCTAGTTTTGCAAAATAGAGCATTGCCATATGACAGCTCACACTTCACTGACATCATTCCATCATCTATCAGTGCTGGCTATGGATCAGTGTCTATCTTTACAGCCTTTTTAATAGGTATTTTATGGTTTTGACACATTTCCTTCACTCTTTTTAATCTAGGAATTAGCAGTAACATGTCTAAATTCACGCTTTACTGTTGTATTGAATTTGCTACCTCACAGTGCACTGCCTACCAGAAGACCAAGACATCCTCTTGCTTAAATAGCCCCACAGAGATACTCTGATCTTGTCTTTGTTGCCTCTAAAGCTTTACCTGACAAGCTGGATACAAAACATCACAGAAAAGGACTGAATCTGAGAGGCTATCACATTAAAAAAAAATAGTAATAAAACAAAAACAACGCAACCCAATGCAGCTCCCATAGCAGAAGTAAAGAAGGAGTAAAGTAAAACTGTAAACTAAGGGGGAAACAGCAACAGAAAAGTGTCTGCACAGTCATATAGCACATAGGGCGAATCATTTATCCATCTGGCAGTCCTAGAAAGGATCTGCAAACTCATTTCAGCTGGATTCTTTGCTGGTGTCCATCCCTGAATTTTCTTCACAGTGGATAGATGCTTACTGTCCAGGAGATGCATCAGGTGGGCAAGTACAATGTGTGACCTTTTATGCCTTCTTTGTGGATTCCCAAGAAAGACAGAATTCCCTTTCCTGATAGCCATTCTGGCACAAAAGCACGGTACCAAGCACAGGGACACGGGTTTCTTGTTTTTCCTGTTTGCAGCCACCCGTGTGTCCGACTCTGAGTTAGTCTTTCTTTTCTTCTCCTCATTCCTCTCTCTTTCTCACTGTGCTTCTCTCTTTACCTTATGTCGTCATTCTAGTTCCATATCTTATGTCAACCTGTCCTAGTTAGAACAGCTGGGACCAGTTCATCATTGTATGGGTGTAACCCAAAACTGTGTATTCTATAGCCTTCCATGCCATTTCCCAGAAACTGTTATCAATGAACCATTTACACCATCTGCACATAGAACCTGACTCCTCAGGCTATAAACTAAGTGTTAAGAGGCCTGTGAGATAGGAGGATGCTCTTGTCCTCACACCCTTTGTGGAGCTCCCCGCCCTGAGGGAAGTGCTGGGCATTCCTGCCTGAACTGGAGGATATATAATCTTGGAGTCTTGGAACTTTTTTAACCACTCGTGGGATCCAGAGGAAGACTGCAGATCACCGCTCTCAACCAGACTGCAGACATCACTCTCTACTGGACTGCAACCACCACTCTTGACCAGACTGCAACAGCACTCTCACCAACAGGTTTTCCCCTCTCCTTTTACTTTGGACTCAGGGGGCCCAACGAACACCACTCTGTTCATGCCCCAGGGTGCTGGGTTATACATTTGGGTTTTGTGGGTTAAAACCGATTGTTTGTCTGTATAATCACACTTATTGTATTATTTTATTAAATTGTCATTCTGATTTATAATCTCTCATTTGAGTTGAGTTCATTTCCCCTGCTGGTTTACCTTTAAACCAGCACATAACCTTACATCTCTTCCTTCTTCTGTGAGTTTTTTTGGGGTTTTTGTTTTTTATTTTTATAAGGATAAGGGACTCTCTGTTTTTCATAACATTTCCAGTGACAAGAGAGGAATATTTATAATTAAGTAAAGACTTGGATTTGGAAGGGTTGAACTTAGAGAAGAAAGTGAGAAGAGAGAAACGAGCTTGAGGTTGAGCATTTATTTGCAGGCTATCATGACTGCTCAAAATTCATGAGGTCTCTTGACTCTCTTCTAGGATATTTCTTATAGAAGAGGGCAAGATCTTCAGACTCAGCTCTTTACAGTGAGATTTAAGAATGGCAGCAGAAAGAGATAGCTATAATAAAATTGACTTCATAAATTGGACCAGAGGAGAAAATTTCCTGGAATTTTCAACAACTTCAGAAAGAAATGTACGTAGTTTAAAATCTGAAAAACTTTTGTTTGCATCCAGTTAGATTTGGGTGGAAAAGATTAAGGAGATGGAGGAACTGCCTTGAGAGAAAAGACTAAAGAGACTGATGTTCTTCAGTTGGGAGATGCCAGACTCCTCAAATTTGCAGAATCAGGAAAGTGTTGGAGAAGGTGAATGGATACCACTTTTGTACCAAATCCTGAAGTTCTAGAGTTAGAGACCATTCACTCAAATTAGGACAGCAGTGTAAAACTGATAAAACAACAGAGTTCACCTACCAAGTAGCAAATTTCTGGACTTACTTTCCACAGGAAATAGTGGAAGTTTATGGTAGGATAATACAAAAACGAGTAGACATGTTAATGAAGAAGGCAAGCTTGTCTCTCTCTGAGCGGGATGTTGGATTAGCTCAAAATCACAGAATGGGTAAGGTTGAAGGGACAACCAGTGCAGTCATCTGGTCCAACCTCCCTGCTCAAGCAGAGTAATCCTAGAGCATGTTGAAGTGAATTGTATGCAGATACTTCTTGAATATCTCCAGTGAGGGACACTCCACAACCTCTCTGGGCAACTATTCCAGTGCATGGTCATCAGCACAGTAAAGTTCTTCCTTATATTCAGGTGGAACTTCCTGTACATCAATTTCTGACCTATTGCTTGGCACCACTGAGGAGAGTGAAACCTTACTCAGATCTTCCTCAGTTTGGAGAGTATTAAACCTGTTTGTTAATGGTAAGTCTTCAGTAGAAACAAGGGCATTCCTCTTTGTATGAAGTGACCAGTTTCCAGCCTTCCCTTCTATTGACTTCTAACTTCTTCTGAGATGGGGCAGAGCCCACCTGCATATCCAATGTAAAGAATGGTTGAGGCTCCTGAGTCTGTAAGTCTCTGAGAATATCTTATCCCTCTCTTCGTCGTCCTTACAAATCTTATGCAGCCTACTTGCTCCCTTGCATAACTCCTTGACCAGATGACAGCTCCTCAACAAGCAAAGCATTGCCAGTTGATCAAGGGAGGTGATTGTCCCACTCTACTCTGCACCATGTATCCTCACCTTGAATATTGTGTGTAGTTTTGGTCACCGCAACGTAAGAAAGATATTAAGCTGACAGCTGCCCCAGGAGGTTCAAAGGGGCTGGGGTATGGAACAGGGCACTACTCCACCTTGTGATATTTGACTTGTCCCTTCCCGACCCCCTACACTTGAGTTGGTCTGAGCCAATACTTAATATAATAATCCAGTGTCTAAGAACCTCATAGCAGTCTACAACTTCCTCATGAGAGGAAGAGGAGGGGCAGATGCTGATCTCTTCTCTGTGGTGAACAGTGATAAAACCCAAGGGAATGGCCTGAAGTTGTCTCAGGGCAGGTTTAGAATGGATATTAGAAAAAGGTTCTTCACCCAGAGGATGGCTCAGCAATGGAACTGGCTCCCCAGAGAAGTGGTCACGGCACCAAGCCTGACCTAGTTCAAGAAGCATTTGGACAATACTTTCAGGCACACAGTGTGACTCTTGGGGATAGTCCTGTGCAGGACTTGTGATGATCCTTGTGGGCCCCTTCCAACTCAGCATATTCTGTGATTCTTGACATGGACACACTTCCTGCAGAGGAGAAGACTCTTAGTCCCAGCTTCCCAGAGAGGCACCAGGCACTCTTTACAACTACAGGGCTGCAGAGCCACATCTACTGTCAGAAGGACTGTTTGAGTGGAAACCTCTGACATCACTGGTGCAGCAACTTCAACAGCCACTAGGGAACAAACTCCATGGTGTGTTGTAACCATAATGGTGGGAGCTCAGACTACTTATTCCCCTCAGCATTAACTGCTGCTTCTATACACTGCACTCTGATTTTGCTACTATGTTGGCCTTCCTAAGGAGATGAACCCTTCCTCACAAGCTGACACACAAGCTGACACACCACACACCCTGCTCACTCGTGCTCCCCGGAGCCATTTAAATCTGTTGCAGTTGCTCCTGGCAACACCCACACCCTTGTGAGTGCTGTGGGTTTCTGCAGGTACCTCACCTGTTATTTGTGTTTCCCTGACTCTAGGAGACCCTGTCCATCTCGTTTTAGTGCTTCACCCCCATGACTTCCCATAGCCACTGCTGCTGTTGCAGCTCACTTTGCCACCTGACTCAGGACATCCTTCTCAACCCGTCTTCTTGTGATTCTGTAACATTAACAGATGCTAAATGGTACAGACAGAAACATACACTGTAATCTTCCTTATCCAACCATTGTGTGTGCTGGGGACAACATGGGGAGAGCAGCCTGTAAAAAAGTAGTTGGGATCTTCTTGAAAAAAACATTTCCTAGTTTCTCTTGTCACAGACAAACATCTCCTAGTTTCTCCTAGTCCTGTCGCAAGTGGTCTCACCCTGTAGCCCATGTCTTATGCTAATAACCACTGGATGCTAGATGAATGACTAGGATAGCCTTAAACTGACTGCTCTTTTGAGCTTTCACTTAATCTGACTGTTGTCTTTAACCCCTTTGCTCATCTGTGATGCTGAAATGCTCATAAGTGTCCTTGCAAAGAGGAGCAAGTGAATTTTTTTCCCTGAATTTCAGAGTGAGGTCTATGTTAGCTTACTTATTTAATTGAAGGAACTCTATAGACTGATATGTGGTACATTCATACTGATGAATCTACACATAGACTTTTTCATTCTACATATACATTCATTCCTCTTTTGTCTAGTTTCAGGCCTTTCATTTTCATTACACCTGCTCAACTGTTACTCTTTCTCCATTTCTTTCTACGTCTGCCCCTTATTTTCAGATTCCTCTGTCCTATCCTCAGCTACAACATTTCCCCTATGCTGCTTACAAGTCCTTTTATTCACCTCCTGCCTGGGTGGTGCCCAGCTGCTGCATGCTTTGGCAGCAACTGCTAACTAGCGCCGGGATGGGCTCACCAGGCAACAGCTGGATACAACTTGATAATAGCACAAGGCTATCAGCTCCCAGAATGAGATTTCTTTGGCACCAGCTGCTCCAAGTTTCCTTGGACATCTCGCTCCAGCTACTCGCCACCCTCAGCCACACACACACACACACATTCAATCCTTTATGGATTAGCTCAGTGGGAAACCCAAGCCTGAGAAAAGTACTTGTTACATTTGTCTGACCTGTTTTGGGATGACTTGGTTGCCCTTGCTTTTACTTCTCTGTTTGTTAAATGGGACAAGGATATGAAGAATCCAGGCTACTGTGTTTCCGACATACTTTGCTCTGGTTAGAGAAACTCTAGATTGGGAACACCTCTCCTAATGTAACGAGAATAATATTTTCTCATTATTGCTATTCCTTGTAGACGAAAAATTAAGGGCAGTGAAGTCCTTATGCAGGACATTACAGAAGTGTCACTAATACAATTGACCCTAGCTTTCAAGTAATTAGGTTTTTCATTTTTTTTCCCAAGTGAATATAACTATTTCCTACTCTCCATAATCTCTCTCTCTCTGTCAGTAGTTTAGAAAAATCTCTGGAAAGTCCAGGCAACATTTAAAAAGCTAATTTACCAGCAAGATAATACTTGACTACAGGCTTTCACACGTACACTTTGTTTCATAGTAGGTCATAGCTTGACTTAAGTTGTCTGTTGTAAAGGAAACTCTACTTGTTGTGGAAGGTGCATCTTACTATATCTTCACAGATTAAGGACTGACCTAAAGCAATTTCCCAAAAATTTTTACAGTGTAATTGAAATGGTATAGAGTACCAGAACGTTGAGCTAAGGGCCACAGTTTTCTTCACCACCTGGGATCATCACCTTGTTCCTTTTCATGACTTCTAACAGCCTGCCAGCCTTGGCAGATGCTTGCTTTATCTAAAGTCCTTCTAATAAATACTGACTGCAGTTATTCCTAGAGGCAGCTGGTTAAGCAGAGAACACAGAAGAACTGTCATGTTTTTGCTGTTCATTTATTTGCAGAAGCCTTTTGCAGGCAACAAGGCCAGAGCTTGGCAGTGACATGCAAGAGATATCTGTGTTGAATCTTCAGTTGAGGTCCCAGGGAGACCTTATGCTCCCTTAGGATAGGAGGTGAGGGGGAAAAAAACAACTAAGCTGTCAACTTTTGGTCTCTCCTTTTTGCCCCCTTACTACTTTGGTGACTGTCATTAACCATAAGCTTTACTGTCCTGCCAGACTTTTGTATTTTAGGGGGTGGGAGAGTGAGAAATAATGAAAAGGCTGCCTGTGTTCTGTTATTTGTCATGGTAATAAATATTTCCCATATCAAGGTTGAACAGCACCAATGGGACACTCCTGTGTCCCACTTACTAGCTGTGATCTGTGCTAATTGAGCAAGTACTTCCTCCATTGAAAGACAATGGAAAAGAACGAAACGAAGATGGATAAATTCAAATGTGCCTCTCCAGAGAGGTGCAATCAATGTTGTTTCACATTCCTTTAATACCTGGCAGTCTCAGATGTTCTAATTCTGAATTTTCCCATTTGATAACAAAATTGCCTCTTGTTCATGCTTCAGCCTCTTACCCGTATTCAGTTCTACAAGGAAGACCAAAACCTTGTTTCTGGAGCAGAAGGAGTTAAAACAGTTTGACAGCCTTATAAATTGACAGTGCATCTTTCTTAAGTAGCAATGAATCTTAATGAAAGTCTTCTCATAAAATTATTATCACAGCAGAAAATAAAGGTCCCGACTGATACTAGGTCCCTATTGTGCCAGGCAGTGTATGAACATATTAGGACAGAATGGATTATCTGTGAGGAATTTAAAACCTCATTAGATAAGACAGAAAGAAGCTATGGCAGGAATAAGGGTCCCACAGGGTAAAGAAAAAGACCCTCGCCACAGAAAAGACACATGGTACAGCCTGGAATAAAGTGTGGGGTTCTTGTCACCCTGGTAGCCCTAGAGCAGAAAGGCATTCATATCTAGGAGCTCAGAACCAGTTTACTTCTGTTGCTTGAGGTCAAGATTTGAGATTTTTCGGTTTCTTTCAAACACAAATTCCAGTCCTTCACAGTTGAAGCCCTGAGCCTGACCTGGGTCACCCTATCACCGTGCACTAGGATGCAAGATTGGGTAGAGGTGGGCTGTGCATCTATCACAGGTCAACCCTATGTTTAAAGCAGCTGTGCCCATATTATTTGACTGTCACACCCCCTCTTCTGAGCCCTGCCTTCTTCTAAGTCTGTGTCAAATCTTCTTTGGACTTGAAGAGGCTGAATTCCCTAGATAGTATTTTTCTTGGAGTCTATTGGCAGCCTTGACAATAAGGAAACAGATGTATTAACATGCCAGAGAAGTTCTGATGTTTACTCATCAGATGCCTGATAAAGCAACTAATGGGAGCCTTTGGCAGGGTACCTTAGGTAGATTTCCTTATTATGTCACCAGATTTTATACTTTCTAGCAAAATCAATATTTGAGCTGGTGCGCAATGCAGCCTCTTTTAGCTTTAGGGTTTAAAGATTTACAGGGCATCAGGGAAAAACAGTGAAGGCAAAAGAATGACAAAAGAAGTAAAATCCAAATGACAGAAATTGCTACTAGGCAAAAGCAGTCATTAGGTTTTGAATTTTCTGTCTTTATTAGGGAACCATTTTTAATTTACCTTCCCCTGCCTGTCCCACTCCTTTCCTCTGTCCTGCTTTGTTAAGGCTGCATATTGCCCTTGCACTTCAGATAGCATGACAAGAGCAAAGGAAATGCTGAGCCTTTAACAGAGAGTTTCAGGCATCAGTTTTAGGTTTCTGCAGGCAAGAGATACTGAAAGAGCACCAGAGAGCAAGGAAAAGAGCACTGCTGTAACCCTATGCATCTTCTTTCCCATAGCTTGTCTGATCTATATTGCATAGAACTTTGTGGACCCCCATCAGTCCTGTGAAACAGAGCCAATGGTTCTACCTGGTTCAGTTTTAGAGATGTAACATAGGGAAGAAAATATCTTTTTCCTGAAATACTTCCATTTCTTTCTTATTATTTTTTGCTTTTATGTTTTCATCAGAAGTCCTGCAGTGTCATGTGATCAGTTTTCTTCAGATTTCAGATTTGAAACTGCTTAGTTACGGGTGATGAAGAAATGAGGCTGCACACATGGAATTCGATTTTATGATTTCTCCGCAGATATCTCTCTGCATTTCCCCTTTATTAGGATTCTTTTGTAAACAGCACCTGGTGGTGTCTTTTAGTTAACCAGAATTCCCAGGATTTTGCTAAACTGGTGTTTTAATCCCACACATTTGCTCTTGTATCATATTGTGACTGTTTTCAGCCATGAGAAAACCATGCAGACCATGCAGACCATTAAGCAGTGTTCTGCTTTGAGAACACAGCACTCTGTCAAAACCCCAGTCAAGGTCGATCTGACCTTTTTGTTTCTAATTAACTAGATGCAGGTGGAGGCTAACTCAGCTTGTTCCCACGTCTTAGTGCTAGTGTTTTTCACAAGTAATGTAGCCCCCCTTCCCCAAGATATGAGCCTGCAAGCTAATTCATATGATTTCATCTAGATAGAGCAATTATGATACTCAGTCAGATATGTTATTATTCAATCAATTTTGTGGAGTCATCTTTAAGATTCCCACCATATTTGCTTATGACTGCCCCAAAGGGAAATAAATGATAGAGTTTAAAAAGTTGGTAACGTGAGGTCAAGTGGGTACACAGCTGGGTGCCATGCTCACCAGTGCTACTCTCGGACTTTCCTGATCACAAAATTATTGTGTGTTTTCTTTTCTCTCTCATCTTCAATAGCAGCATTATAAGGCTTAGTTCAGCCATCCTTGTAATGTGATTGGAGGAGTTAGGAAGTGAAATAACACTTGTGTTCTAGCATTAGTCAGAAGATTTTCCCATTGCTTGGTGTGTTTTTTAATTGCTATAAAGTCGCTGTTAAAGTCGGGGACGGCCAACGCGACATAGAATCTTCTTCCAAAGTAGGGACAGGATTACAAGAAGTCTGTAATCACTTTACTGTAACAGGTTGCAAACATTTATACTTTTCACATATCACACTTGTCAACTTTTTATTGGTATTTTCATATAAACATATATCAGGTTATACACATGTCATCCTGCTATTGGTACACATAGATCAGGCCACACACATGTCACTTTCTATTGGTATACATACATCAGGCCATAAGGCCATCCACATGTCAACCTGCCATTGGTACTTTCATGTATGCATACACCAGGATTGGTTGCAAAATAGTAAACACAGCTTTTGTCGAGTCATCTTGACTTGTAAAAAGTACAGGAAGTCCATTTCTGTCCTCCATCTTCTTCCTTTCTGAAAGTTGCCCACGTTCTTCTGCATGCTGTGTTCTCCTCCTTTCAGGGGTATACTGTAATCCGGTTTATGTCCACTGCTTCGTCAATAAATGCCAGGCTGCTGACAGGCTTGCTGTCAACCCTGACACTATAAGGTTGCAGCTTAACAATTAAAACAACGTTGAAGGCTTGAGTAGTTTTCCAGCTATACATGCAAACACATTTACAGTAACAATATTTGTGAGCATGTAAGTGTTGCATATCGGGGAACCCTATCCCATCCATGTGTTGCATGAAATTATTTTATATTTAAAATGAAATGAGGAGCTGGACTGCACATACCAATCTAGAGGTAATTCAAACAGTTTTGTTAGCAAGAGTCATATTCAGTCCTCATTGAGAATATAAACTGTAGAATTCAAATGGCACCAGAGGTCCTGTATGAACAGCTGCCACCTGCCAATAGCATCTTCTGTACACATGGACATAAGATGGGCCAATAGTAATTGCAGCATCACATACCTTCAGAGCTTTTATGCATCATGTTGAAGTGACTTGCAAAAACCAGGAATCACTGGTAGGGCTGAGGCAAGGAAGCTTCATAGTCATTTTTTCCTCCAGTAGGCCTTCAGCACTTTTTGTATGTCTTTAACCATTCTCTTTATTTGCTTTCCTCCACAAGCTGATGTATAATATCTGCAAGTGCAGTTTCTAAGCCAGTGGAAGGAGAAAATATTATGACAAATTTATTGCTTATTCCACCAAAAATTCCATTTTCCATTTGCATGTTGCCTGAACATACTATCATAATCACAAATCTTGACATATAAACTCTAAAATACTTGTTAGTGTGGAAATAGTGTACAAATCCCATGTTGGGTCTCAAGAAAGGGGCAAATTTCAACCAGTAAAATTCATGGCCCAGCAGGCTGTAGAAGATTTTGTTAGTTCCTATGTTGTGTACCTCTCTCCACCAATAATTTTATTACTCTGAACATCTGTGGAAACGTGGAGGTGCAAGGAGCCTCGAGGCTGCTCAGCATGTTTGACTCAATTTTCTCTTTAAACATGTGTAAATGCTATTTCTATTTGCACCTTTGCAGAGCTGTGATTTGCAACACCAAAGCCTAAATGACACCTAAGATCCCTTCAGAGCATCAAACAAACAAGACAGTAGGACATCTCACAGTCTGGGAAGCTCTAAATTGAAAACTGCACTGCTTTGAAAATGAACCAGTTGATTTCTTTGCTGTTATCCAAACTTGAGAGGGTTTTTCTGCATGAATCCAGGCTCTGCCTGCTCCCCAGAAAACTGAACCAGGATTCTGATTCCAGGCTTATAATGTAGAAAACCCTGTGTTTTTCATCTCGTTTTGGTCTTAATTGGATTTATATGAAGCAAATATAAAAAGGAGGAGGAAAGCTAAGAGACTTTGCACAGTGATAGTTTGACAGTTTAACATTTTGTACACTGTCAATGAGCTTCTGATTTGATACAGAGGGTAGATACCAGCCTTACAAAATTAATCAGAAGCAGTTAGTAGCAAGTTAAAATTTAGAATGTAGCTAGGACTATATAAGGTACTTTGGACATGAAATTTAGTATTGATTGAAGGACTATTGAAATAACTAACTATAAGGAGAATATCTTCCAGTAGCATTTCCTGGACTATCTGCAAGTTCTTGTTTCTTCTCAGAAAATAAGCCCTCTCCTCTTCTTTTTTAATGGCTTTACAAAGAGCAGCCCTATCCCACATGATTGCCAATAGGAGCATAGTAAGTTTAGTAATCACAGAATAGCAAAATATTTAACACCTCTCTTCAAAACATCCTTTAAAAATGCCTGTTTTTCCAGTCAGTCATGGCAAATGAAACTGCCGTGATCAGAACTTTCTATAATGCTATATTTTGTTCATTTTCTTCTGTCACATGCCATGCATTTAAAGAAAAAGGCCACAATTATTAAAAAAAAATCTGTAAGTTTGTCATCCATCAGTCTTTTCCTTCTGCTGAATCATTAACTAAAGAATTTTGGAAAGATTTCTTCATCTGGAAAAAAAAAGAAAAAAGATGTTGTTTTCTTTGTATGTTTAGAGAATGACCAAGATCAGTCTTAAAAAGAAATGGGTATGAAAGATGACAAAACATTACCTCAAATATTTTGATTCCTTGTTCCTCACTGTCTATGGGTCTCATTCTTTGAATTGTGTGCTAAGAAACCTGATTCTGCTTGATAATATCAGTGGTAGTATCAACATAAAACAATAAAGTAGTATAAGACTACAATAAAAGGCATTCCCTCCCATGGTGTTTACATGAGGTTTACGCAGAATTTAACCCTAAATTTTTGATTTCTGAGAATGATCATTCCTTTAAAAATCAGGACACATGTTTAGATGGAAGAGACCATTAATTTATAAGAGAGCTATCTAATATATTTTCTAGGTTTATTTTGTATTAAAAAAGGCAGGCTTTTTTTCTGATTACATGGTGAGATCAGATCAGTCAGAAATGCTGACTTGAAATTTCTTCAGAAAAACAACAAACCTTCCAATTCACTGCCTTTACTGTCCTTGAAAAATTGATTAATTGTGCATACAATTTGAATCCATAAATTACTAATTTCACAGGATGTGATAGGGTTGAAAATACTAATTAGTCAAACAAGTTGCATTCAAAGTTCAAGCAAGCCACATGCACCCCCTATATTTATGTGTTCTTCTCTCTGGATCATCTAGATCATTGCCACAGCTTATTGAGAAATATCAAGGCAGGTCCAGTCTCAGTTCCACTTTTGTTGCCTCTGCAGACTGACAGTGCCCTGAAACACTGGCTTCGTCCCTTCAAAAAATGCACAACTGAAAAGGAAATGGTCCTGATCTAGACTGTGGCAATGAGACAAAATAGTAAAATTGCGCTGCAGGTCGGCGATCTCTTCCACTTAAAACCTTGAAGCTGAGACCTCTCCTTATTTTGTGTATGAATGTCTTAAAGTCCATTTTTGCTTGTGAGTGTCCTTTTATTTCCTTTTTTACTGGTAGAGAGCTTCTGTGGGGCAGGCTTGGCTGAATTTGGTTCAAGTGTTGTCCTGATAGGAAACTGTCGTGGTTGCCCCTGGCTGTGGGGCAGAGAGGGAGCCTGTTGCTGTCGTGTTTTTGCTAGGAGCTCTTCTGTGCACCATTTTTGAGCACCTACTTCGAGGATGCACAGTGTTAGCAGCATCTGGAAACACTTGTTTATTCTGGGTTTTTCTTCCTTCCTTCCAGTCAAAGAGTTTAAGCTTAGAAAACAGATGGGATTGTTCTGCTAGTAATTTGTCCAGCTGCTGCAGAGAAAATAGAAGGAAAAGCATATTGCAGTAATAAAAATATAATAAATGGAATCAAGCAGGATACACAAGAGTATATGAAGCATGCCTGCTTCTGCTTAGTCTGAAGAAGACATGGAATATCTGGCAACTAATATGTTGTCTTAAAAATGAGGAGAAAAGCCTAAAAGACATTTTATTCCAACAGATAGATCTAACTGCCTAATGGAAAATGTGCTAACAGACTTCAATCTGGCTATTTGTTAGACACCAGATCAGTAACTGTTGGGTTGGAACCACCTTGAGGGGGGGTGTAAGGGTGTGTGGGGGTGTGTGTGTGGGGGGGGTTGTGTATGCCGAGGGGAAAGGGACAGGTCAAACCTCATGGAGGTGAGATGGCAACATATCCCTCATAGCTGGCCCCTGGAACCCATATGGGGAAGCCCCAGAGCAGCTGTGAGTCAAAAGCAGCCCAGGAAAACTTCAACACACTGCACCTCCTGGAGCCCCTAACCCAACCACGGATTGTCAGGGACAGTGAGATAACTGCCCCTCACCCTGGCCTGGAGCCCCAGAATGGCTAGTGTGTCAGAGGATCTGCCTGGGGGGGGGTTGGCTACAAGGACCAGAGCAGATAAAACCAAAGGCATATGCTCTCCATGTGGTCGTGGCCCTGCCATCTGAACACGTGAGAGCTGGTCTTCCACAGGGTCCCAATGATAGCTATGTAATCAGTCTCTCCTTCTTTCTCCTTCCTCTTTCTTCTTGATCCCTCTTCTTCTCTTTCTTTGCTCCTTTCTTGATGCTTTGAGTAGCTTAAAGCTGGAGGGATTGGTTTTTGACTTAAGTGTTTTGGATTAGTATGTGCTGCGTCGGTATTATGGCAGAACATTTTGTCTAGCTTGTGTGATGCCCTTGAACTTTTGCCAAGTTCCCCTATTTTCTCCCCTGAATTATAGTACCTCTTCGGAACAAGTCCATGTTTTATTCTCTTTCGCTATCTCAAGGTATTCAAGAACCCTATATACTTATGTCATGGCCAGTCTTCGCGAACGAAGATTTGGGAAAGGTCTTTACCCTTTGAGCCTGCGCAGTGGATTTTTTAGGTGAGACACAGTGTGCGCTGAACTGAGCCCACCCTTTAATCCTAAGGTTCATCTGCCAGGGCCGAGCGAGCTCGGACAGTGGCAGCGAGGTCCTCAGGACGTAGGTTTGTTTAGAGTGACCTTCTCTTAGATGGATGGCCTTACAGGGCTGACGAGCTCCATCTGCCCGGAGGAGTTCCCTGACCGGGAATCGAACCCAGGCCGCGGCGGTGAGAGCACCGCATCCTAACCACTAGACCACCAGGGGGCCCCCTAAATACATATATTTTAAAGTAAAACCCCTGACTGTGCCCATGAGCTTGTCGCTCTGGGGCTTGGAGCGTTACACCATTGCAATCTTGTCTGGAGCATCTCTCTTACGATGAGAGACTGTGGGAGCTGGGCTTGTTTAGTCCAGAGAAGAGAAGACTGAGAGGGGATCTCGTCAATACATACAAATATCTCATGGGAGGGTGTCAACAGGATGGTGTCAAGACTCTTTTCAGTGATGCCCAGCAACAGGAAAAGGAGCAATGGCCATAGACTAAAACACAAGAAGTTCCACCTCAACATGAGGAAAAACTTATTTTCATTGAGGTTGGCACAGCACTGGAACTGGGTGCTCAAGGGAGGTCATGGAGTCTCCCTCTCTGGAAACATTCAAAACACACCAGGATGCATTCCTGTGTCATCTGCTCTAGGTGACCCTGCCTTGACAGGAGTGTTCGAGTAGGTCTCCAGAGGTCACTTCCAACCCTACCTATGCTGTGATCTTGTGACCCTCTAATCCAAGCCTGTCTGGGAAGAATCAAAGACAAGTCCCCCCAGCCATCATTTGTTTACCCTTCCTTATCAAATAGAGAGCCAGTCTAGAAAAGAACCAGGCCAGTAACCATTTCCCAACAATTATGTAGGCTGACTGCCTGTCACCTTTTTCTGGAAATCAAGAACAGGGTAAGATTGAAACACTTTTATCGTCACTTTTCCTGTGTAGTTGAGTTCAAGTAGCATAGCCAAGGAGAAAGAGTGTGAAATAGGATAACTGTAAGTCTTGTGTTTGGAAATCCTCCTCTTGGCACTGAAAGAATTTTCAGATGTACATCAGAGTTAACACTTTGAACACTGAATAGCAGGACATATTTTAAACTCTTCCCACATGACCTAAATCAGTGATTGTGCAACATACCGTAAAGGATGCTCTTGCTGACTTGACAAGCTTGATTCTTCAACTGAAACTCCAGCTCTGCAACTTCCTGACAAATGGCTCCCTGTAAGAGTTGCAGGTATCTGCTTTCCTCCCTGTAGGGACAGCAGTGAAAGCAACTAGAGCGAGCAGTAAACAACCTCCTCTTTCTCAGCCTCAGCACAATGCCTGTATTCCCCTCTGTTGCAGTCTTGTTTTTATTCATGATCACAGGATACCTTACAAAATAATAAATAACAGTCCTTGTCTGCTTGACTTTCATTTCTTTTATCATCCCAGTTGCAAAATTAAACATGTAGTTGCAGAGCCATGTCAAATATGGACAGGTTTATCACTTCTGATTTATCAGCAATGTAAGGACTTCATAAATGTCCTAGTTTTAGGCAGTTCTAGACTGAAAGTCCCTAGTAACAAATTGTGAACCTGAAGCTTCTTGGCAATCCCTGTGAGTTTGTGCTGAATCCATAGAGAGCTAGTTCAAATTTTCCTGCATTGTCACTGCACTGATCATGAGTACTAAGTACATAGCCTGAACCCAGCACACTGGAACACGGAGCTCCAGCTGACTAAGATACGTTCTTTCATTCTTAATGCTATTAAAATATAGTATTTCCATGCTAAAAATCTAGCCCAAATCTGTGAAGCATCTTCCCCTTCAGAATGCTCATGTTTAAGAGCCTTGAACACTGTGAGGGGAAGCTGGACTTTCCTCTGAGCAATACCCACATCACAATATATCTATCCTCTGCTGGTGGGATGCCCACACTTGTAACTCACTGACCAGAACTTATGTGGTAACACAATGATAGCTTTGGATTTAGGTAAGCTTGTTTGGCTGTCATTACCTTCCTTCACATGGCATAGCGCCGGAAAACAGCGCCTGCTGTTTGGTCAGGTGCTGTTCAATCTCATTCAACTTCTTCTGGAAATGCTGGTGGGAGCTCTTCATCACTTCAATTTCATGAAGTGTACACTACACAGAAAACAAAGAAGACACCTCAACTGTTTTTGTTTGAGCGCTTCCATGTTGAGTGCATTTAAAGCTGACAGCTTGATGGTATGGATCTTCCTCTTACCCACTCAGCAAGATCTCTGTGAAAGTCCAGATGGCACTTCAAGTGAGTTTACTCTGGGTACATCACTCACATCCTAGTCACCCTAAAGCATATAGGTTTAAGTCCTGACACTATTTGAGCCAATAAAAATGTAATTTTTGACATTGAAGGGGAAAAGGGCTTTGATCAAATGTCTGACACAATGTACCAAATTCTGATATTATCGCACTGTTACCAGACATTATATTTGAGTAGGATGAATTAAATTTATGGATTAAAGACAGGCTAAATTTCTGTCCACTGGAAGTTGGAGACTGTTTTTAAAATGAGAAAGAGGGAGTAAGGTGTTACAATCTCCTTAAAAGCTGCAGAAAGAACTTCATATTCGGATATTTCCCCCAGTAAAATTAAAACTCACACAAAGTTATCTGCTGATACCAAACCTCGATATTTTTATTTTATTAATTGCAAAGAGATACAAAGAGAAAAAGGAAAAATTAAGAAAAAAATGGAAAAAGCTAGGATTACTTTTAGAAGCATAGGAAAGTTACCACAAATCTACCTTTCTGCCGAGCTGGGGGCAGTGGGGAGGAGGGGGGGAGGAGGAGCAGTTTCTGCCTTTTTTTTTTCCTCTCTCTCTGCCGCTTTTCGATGTAATCTCAGCATCTCTTAGCTGCGGGGAGGGGGGGGGGCGGGAAGGGGAAGAAGGGGGGCTAGGAGGGTCTTAGCAGCTCGGTTCTCTGGAATGCAGCCAGGATGTGTAGCTTTGCCGCTTACGTTTGAGCCGTGTCCCAGGCCGTGTAGGGTCCCGATCAGCAGCACCTTTTGGCCTTCAGTAAGGATAGAAGGATAATGTATAACTGAAGCATGTGGGACGATGGGTGTCGGTTCTTCTCCAGGCCAGCAGAATTTCAGTCTCCGGTGGTAAGGCAGGCAGCATGCAGTGGCACATTAAAGGTGAGGGTGAGGTAGGGAGAAATTCTTGGCTAGAGAGTTCTCTCTCCCTTTCCTCTCCCTGATTTTCCAAAATTTTTCCTCAACTTTTATATGGTTTGAAAGTGGTGGTACATGCTTTCTTGGTATGTAGCCTTAGAAAACTCCAGCAAGAAACTCTGTTAAGGGGGTCTGGCAGGAAAGCTGCCAGAGAATTTTTGGTAGGAAGTTTTGACATGCAGAAACAATGGCAAAACATTATTTTTGACGTTTCTATATTATCTGATTGTTACACAAGGGAAGAGAGGAAAGATAAATAAGAAATATGAAAAGAAAAAGTATCTTTCATGATAGTTCTGCTAAGCGTTATGCTGATAATTTCTCATCTATCACCAGTCAGAAAACTAGAATTGGATTTAACTAACCAAGAGCAGACATTCACCACAACAGATATACATGCAAGTTCTGCAACAGAGCAGTTGTTCTGATCCAAATGTAGACATCTGTAATAGGCCATAGGATCTATGCCATAAATGTCACCATTACTCTTCATTGAGAGAAGGAATCTAGTATGATTTATCATCTACACCTACCCTGATGTAGTCATTTACACTAGGAGTTTCTCAAGTCAGGGGAGATGAATGAGCAGGAATGAACAGGAAATCGTATAGGCAAAGTATAGGCAAATTTTCTATTTACTAATTTGTAGCACAGGACAATGACAGACCTCTGCTGACATTGAAATAAATCCTGTAACTGGACTCTGTCAGAGTTTCTAGCCACCTTAAAGACTACTCTTGACTTTTCACACCTTGTTCAGGGTAGTAATGCCAAGAGCCTCACCCAAGTTATTTTGAAGACAGTACCACTTTCTTCCTGAAAGCATGCTTCCCTATCAGACTGAAATTGCTCTGAGTGCAAGAGGGTGTTTGACATGTTCCCATCTTAGCACATTTTAGTGTCTTGTAAGCCATGGGAAGACAGTGCAGAAATCTGCATAAACTGACAAAGAGGCATGTTTGCAAAGCATAGAAATGCCCAATCTCTTTAGATTCCTGCAATCATGTCCTTTGATGATCTCTTCATGTTTGTGTGTTTGAACGGTCCCTCAGTTCCAGCAAGGCCTGAAATATGATGAAGTCCTTCCTTCTAGGATATCAGCAGCAGCTGGAGGGCAAAAGATGTTCCCCGTGTACTTGAGAAACCTCATTCTCAATTTCCATTTCAATGCAACTGTTATGTCAGGTACACTCCTTATGTATGTGACTCTGGGACAAACCATCCTGTAGCAGTAAATTAAAAAGTCTAGCCCAAACTACAAAGAGATTGCACCAGAAAGGGCTAATTAGAGACCAACAGTAATCTGATAGAGCCAGTCCTGTGACTGCAGTGGAGGTGAGTTCTTCTGAGTGTCTGCTCCGTGTGCAACACAACTGGTGCTCTTAATGATAGAATCGTAGAATCATTTAGTTTGCATAAGAACTTTAAGAACATCAAGTCCAACCATTAATCCAGCACTGCCACGTCCACCACTAAACTATGCCCCTAAGTGCCACACCTACACAACTTCTAAATATCTCCAGTCATGGTAACTCCAAACCCAAAATGTTGGCTAGTTGCCTATTTGCCACCCACACCAAACTTTAATCTTGATCCTCAGACAGTTTTCTTGTTACTAGATGGGGGTGTGTAGGGTACAAATGAGCAGTGCTCACATAGTAATATGATTTTTACTGACTGCCAAAGCCAAGCACAGTTAGGACTTGTAGCCATCAAAAACATATGGCCAAATGAGCTTGAAGAGCTCCTATCCTTTGGGTCACTAGGAAGAAGTTGATGGGCCACAAAAAAATTTCTAGGTTGTTCCTCAAGTTTAACAGAAGTCTGGAAAACACCATGCAAAAAGTCTAAAAGGCACAACGTGGGTAGGTTTGGTAAAAAATCATACCAGCGCTTATAGTTAAGGTACAGGCAGCTCTCCTGTGAAAGGTGCTCTTTTAGCATATCACAGAGCACAGGTTCACACAGATTAATTTAGGGCTTAGCAGGGATGGAAGGCAGCAACTAACTGTTCCAGGACTACTGTCCTACAAGGCCTTGTTTAATGTAAGATGCTTGTAAACAGGATAAATTTTCTGTCTAACAGTCGCTCCATGGCAGTTGCATGCCCCATGCATGCCTTTGGTAAGTGGGATGTAATCTGAGCAACCTTCTCTCAGTAAAAGATGTAGAAACTACATTACCTGCAATAAAAAGTTGGCATGGGTGTAATCTCAGCATAGTGACTAATATTCACTAAATTCACTCACTTATTGCACAGTGACTTGGATATGGAGCTGTATCCCTAAGGATAAATTTTGGAGAATGGTATGGCACAAATTCTGCTCCTCCCAGATTGCATGTCCACATACTAGAGAAGTCAAATCACCATTAGCCACCACTAGAAGAATGATAAAACAGTAATGAATCAATGAGAAGGGCTTCTCAGTCCCACATAAGATACTGACTGCCATCTTCTGGAAACAGCAAGATAGTTGTCAAAACCATATTTTCTAATACACTGTTCAAAGAAAAGACATTGCAGATTTATGTATTCAGTGACGTAGCAGCATAAAATTCACCAGTTTTACTTTCTGAAACTTTTACCTAATCATTTTCTTCCCCAATTTGTACAACAATTCAAGTTTCATTTCCTTATGAAGAGCAAGTAGAAGAGGGAAAATGAAAAGGCCTGCAAACTAGCAGGAGGTATGCTGCTCCTTCCACTCTTTTCTCAGAATGCAAAAGTCATTCCTGACTCCCTTCCTTGTTTTCTTCCCCAGCCTATGCTGAGTCTTTCACAACTTTTAGGAACACTCAGCAAATCTGAACAAAGAAATAAAACACCTGCTGACTTTTTACTAGTGGTAAAAATATTCATCTTATGGGACATCAGATTTGATGCAAGCTTCTTATTCTACCAGAGTAAAAGGGCTTGAGGTTCTGAGAAGTCACAATTCATTTTGATTTATAGCAGTTTGGCTTATGGTATATGTCTGAGTGTTCACAGCTAGTCTTGAATAAGCACTAAGTAATATAACCTAAAGGAGTTATCTTCTATTAGGATTACACTAAATCATGTAACCTTGCATTTTCTGTTATTTATTAATAACAGTCAAGTTATTAATAATGAATTATTAATTATTTATTAATTGAACTCAGCCGATTCACAGAAACTTACTGAAACTAAATTACACCTCTCAGATCATTTGATTGTAAACTTTACCTCCTAGTTCACAGTAACAATTTTAAGATTGAGCTGATATACATAGGTTACTGAAAGAAGCAGCCTAACAAAAGTGAAGGTACACAGATATGTTTGCTGTTTTTTCCTAGAAGGGAATGCTTCTTTCCCCATTCATTTTTGCAACTACATTCCCAAGATACCGAAGAAGCTGTCAAAAAATGTTACTACAAAATAGTTGTGGGAAAAACCCCTGTAATTTCTAATGCAAGCATAAGTGAAGTTAGAATTCATCTGCTGACCTGGTCAAAACCAGGTGAATGCAGGCAGGTTTGACCTATTTGTAAAGATAAATGTGAAGCATCTGTTCCAACTTCAGTCAGTTATGTCCCACCCATTCATGCACTAGCTAGAGAACTACCCAAAACATGTGATAATGGAAGCTAGGCCAATCTTTAGGCACAAGTTGAGACATTAAAAACTGGATAAAATGTCTGCGGACCAATTTAATATCACTACAGTTAGGCTACAGAAAGACCTCCATGTGTCTCACTGGATTTGCCCTGGAAGGAGGTGTGATGCTTGCTCTGCTATCATGGCTCTCATTGACAAAACATGCAAGGTATGTAGACAAATCAAGGCTCAATGCACTCTGAAAGGCCATCTACATATATATTTAAAAATACTAATACAATAGGACTAAATAACCATTTTGAGCACTGTCTCAGTTTAATGAAACTGAAGTGTTTTGCTAAGGAGGATGAGTTATGAGGAAGACCAAGCTTCTCCCTCCAAGCAATTGTAAATCCGAAATTAAGAGGATCCAATTGAGGAAGCATGGAGAAAGAAAAAGATAACAGCCCTTTATTAAAGGATATATGTGTATTGGCAGAACAACAAAAGAACACAAAACCTATTAAACAATAATCCTGCACCCAAATTTCCCTCCAAAAAACCAGTTCAGTACTTTTTGCCTTTTGGCGCAATTCTAACCATGGTCAGCAGGGGGCACTGTTGGATCACTGGAGGAGCAGAGCCTGCAGTTGCTCCGTGGAAGTCGGCAGGGGGCGCTGTTGGGCTCTGGCGGTCGCTACATGGGGGCCCAGGTGGGCAGGAGAAGCCAAAATGGAGATCGCCCCCCTGCACTGAGAAGAGGGAGGGGAAAAGGGGAAAAAGGGGCTCTTCTCACAGACTCACGCTGTTGATGGCTGGCTCCGGCCAAGACTCCCTCCCTCTCATCAACAGGCACAAGCCACTGCCAGCATGGGAGCAGAGGAGGGAAGGGGCGGCCTCCTCCCCCAAAGGTTTCTCTGCAGATGGGCCAAGCCTCTCCGATGAAATCCAAATTGCAAATGATACCAAGCTGAGTGTTGCAGCTGACAAACCTGAAGGATGGGATGCCATCCAGACCTGGACAATCTTGAGAAGTGGACTCATGGGAATCCCGTGAGGTTTAATAAGACCAATAATGTCCTGTATCTGGGTCAAGGCAATCCCTGATATCAATATAAGCTTGGAGATGAATAGATCAAGAGCAGCCCTGCCAAGAAGGAATAGGGAGTGCTGGTGGATGAGAGGCTGGGCATGAGCCAGCTCTGTGCTCTTGCAGCCCAGAAAACCAATTGTATCCTGGGCTGCATCGAAGGAAGTGTGTCCAGCAGGGTGAGGGAGGTGACTCTGCTCCTCTTCTCCACTCTGGTGAGACCCCACCTGGAGTGCTACATCCAGCTCTGGGGTCCCTGGCACAGGAAGGACATCAACCTGTTGGAACAAGTCCAGAGAAGGGATATAAAGATGATTAGAGTAATGGAGCACCTCTTCTATGAGGAAAGGCTGAGAGAATTTAGTTTGCTCAGCCTGAAGAAGAGAAGGCTTCAGAGTGATCTAAGTGCCTCCTTCCAATACCTGAAGGTAGCCTATGAGAAAGATGGAGAGGGACTTTTTTATAAGAGTATGTAGTGACGGGATAAGGGAGAATGGCTTCGAACTGAAAGAAAGTAGGTTTAGACTAGATATTAGGAAAAAACTCTTTACTGTGGGGCTGGTGAGGCACTGGAACAAGTTGCCTAGAGAAGCTGTAGACTCCCCATCTCTGAAAGTGTTCCAGACCAGGCTCGTTGGAGCTCTGAGCAACCTACTGTAGTGAAAGTTGTCCCTATCCATAGAGGGAGAGTTGGAACTAAATGATCTTTAAGATCCCTTCCAACCCAAGCCATTCTATGATTCTGTGATTTAGAGCTAATAAAACTTTACTAAAAATATGCATTCTGTGTAAGCAACAAAGTACCATTTTTATTTTTTTTTTATTGCTGTTATCCAAAACAGAGGACTTTCTGAAGCTCACTCAACCTTGATACACCAGAAGAAATTATTTTGTACAACTTTTAGTATTTTGGGAAAAGAAATCTTGTTATTCATATCATATCACTTCCCATGTGTGAAAAATCTTGATCTTATGTAAATATTCCATAAAATCTGACTATTCCCAGCATACTGTACTGTCTTTTCTAAGAAGTAGCTCCTCCATAGGCATCTGCACTAATTACTGGCCATTGACTATGAAAGCAAACATTTCAAGTAATGCCACTGAAATTTCAAAGGAAAAGTCTTTTCTTAGTCTTTTTTTTAATATCCCTTTACAACTCCTGTGACACCGATTCACTTTCCATGATTCACTGTAGAAATGGGGACAAACAAGCAAACTGAGATTAGAAAGATCTCGTTTATACTTATTTTCTAGCCAAATGTAATACACCTTTCCATAACTTGCCCATAGGAGAGCCCCGTCCAGGCGTTCTTGTCCCTGGCACAGGGCTGTAGTGCTGACCAACTCTGCTGTACATCTACTGCTCGGCGTTGTGCCGCATTTCAGAATAACCACCAGATGGCAGCAGCACATAAACCACAAACTCTTTCCGAAGGCCCGCACAATCGAGAGTTTTCATTCATGTCTTTCTCCAAATTTCATTTTTCAAAGATGTTCTACCAGAAACTAGGTAAACCATCTTATTATAGTTGTTATATTATTTGAAAGTAAATAATACACCCCAAAATGCCCCAGATGTAGCAAAAGCTCCTACTCTTCTTCAGGTGAGCTATGAAATTTGTCAATCCCTTGCTCCTTTGAATTGAAGGGGAATTTCCCGTCAATCATCTTATGCAGTGTGACTGGGTGAAAATATATTTAAAAATCTCTACAAAATGCAATTCCTATTATTAATTGTGCCCCATTGTGCTGGTAGATGCAGTAAGAATGCAACAAAGGAATGGTCTATGCCCAGAAGAACTTACATGGTAAGCAAAACCTGGCTGCTATCAGACATTTTCTTCTGCTTATCAGAACCCCAGCTCTTACCCAGTCTCCAGCGTTTTTCTCCCTATCACTTTGGCTACCACTGCCATATAGATGACTTCAAGCATATTTCTCTTGTGAGGGTGAAGTCAAACTCATTGTGAAAAAGAGGGGAAAGCCCTGGAGTTCACATGACTGCATCCACCTCAGGTGGGACACAAGTGAACATATGCTGCACCTCAAGGATGTGAGACAGGATCAGGAGGCACACAAGTCATGTGTCAGCAAACGATATTTTACTTAGTCTCCTTGTTTAGCCTGCAGTTCTTTACATGGTTATCACTGGGGTCTGTTTCTCACAGCCATCATTAGCAGGAGACACATGAATAGTTCCTGGGACACTGGAAGTACACACACCAGGCTTCACATCCTCCTTTGCCTCTTTCAAGGATATACCCCTGCAAACTGCTATGCTCAAGAGCAAAGTGGCTGCTTACTCTGCAAGTCAGAGCTTCCCGTCATCTCCTGCCTGTCCTACACAAGAACACACTGCCCTAGAAATGATAAAAGTATAAATGAGTAATCTAAGAGCTGAATTTGACAGGAAAAGAGAGAACACAGTAGTCAGTTCTCTGTGATAAATCATGTATTTATCAGTCAGTTCTCTGTGATAAATCAGGTAATTTCCTGCTTCAACTGGTAAATAAGCCTACCAGGGATTGGGCCCTGCTAGACCTGCTGTTCACAAACAGAGACGGGCTTGGTGGGTGATGTGGTGGTCAGAGACCATCTGGGGCACAGTGACCATGAAATAATAGAGTTTTCAATACTCAGGGACGCAAAGAGGGACATCAATAAAACTTCTACCCTGGACTTCCACAGGGCAGATTTTGGCCTGCTCAAAAGACTGGTTCAGAGGGTACCTTGAGAAATAGCCCTTGAAAACAAAGGGGTCCAGGAGGGATGGACACGCTTCAAGAAGCAAGTCTTGAATGCACAGGAGCAGGCTGTCCCAGTGTACTGAAAGGCAAGCCAGCAGGGAAGACAGCCAGCCTGGCTGAACAGGGAGATTTTAAAGGAAATTTGGGGAAAAAAAGAGAGCTTACAGACTATGGAAAAAAGGGCTGGCTACTCATGAAGAGTTTAGGAATATAGTTAGGTCATGTAGAGAGAAAATTAGAGAGACAAAAGCACACTTTGAACTCAGTCTAGCCACTTCTGTTAGGGATAACAAGAAGTGCTTCTACAAATACATCAATAGCAAAAGGAGGGACTATGTTGAACATAGTCACCAAAGATGAGGAAAAGGCTGAGGTACTTAACACCTTCTTTGCCTCAGTTTTCAACAGTAAGACAGGTTGTCCTCAGGACAACTGGTTTCTGGAACTGGTAGACAGAGACAGGAAGCCAAATAGCCCCCTTGTAATCCAGGAGGAAACAGTTAGCGACCTGCTGAGCCACTTGGATCCTCACAAGTCTATGGGACAAGATGGGATCCACCCTAGGGTGATGAGGGAGCTGGTGGAAGAGCTCGCCAAGCCGCTCTCCATCATTTACCAACAGTCCTGGCTCACTGGGGAGGTCCCAGATGATTGGAAGTTGGCGAATGTCACGCCCATCCACAAAAAGGGCTGCAAGGAGGACCCGGGAAACTCCATGCCTGTCAGCCTGACCTCAGTGCCTGGCAAGCAGATCATCCTAAGTGCAATCACACAACACCTACAGGATAGACAAGGGATCAGACCCAGTCAGCATGGTTTTAGGAAGGGCAGGTCCTGTCTGACCAACCTGATCTCCTTTTATGATCAGGTGACCCTCCTGGTGGATGAGGGGAAGGCTGTGGCTGTGGTCTATATGAACTTCAGCAAAGCCTTTGACACCATCTCCCATAGCATTCTCCTGAAAAAGCTGGCAGTCCACGGTTTGGACAGGGGCACTCTGTGCTGGATTAAGAACTGGCTGGAGGGCCGGGCCAAGAGAATGGTGGTGAACGGTGCTGCATCCAGTTGGTGGCCAGTGGTGTCCCCCAGGGATCAGTGTTGGGCCCAGTTCTGTTTGATATCTTTATTGATGATCTGGATGAGGGGATTGAGTGTACCATTAGCAAATTTGCAGATGACACCAAGTTGGGGGGGGAGTGTGGATCTGCTGAAAGGCAGGAGGGCTCTTCAGAGGGAGCTGGACAAGCTGGAGAGATGGTCTGATGCCAACAGGATGAGGTTCAAAAAGGCCAAGAGCAACGAGGCTGGAGAAGGGACTCGGACACAAGTCCTATGGGGAGAGGCTGAGGCAGCTGGGGTTGTTTAGCCTGGAGAAGAGGAGGCTCATGGGAGACCTCATCACTCTACTATGTGAAAGGAGGTTGGAGCCAGAGGGGCATCAGTCTCCCAGGCAACCAGCAGTAGGACAGGAGGGTACGATCTTAAGCTCTGCTGGGAAAGTTTATGTTGGATATTTGGAAAAAAATTTTACAGAGAGGATAATCAGACATTGGAATGGGCTGCTCAGGGAGGCAGTGGATTCACCGTCCTTGGAGGTTTTTAAGATGAGACTGGATGTGGTGCTTAGCATCATGGTCTAGTAACCATGGCAGTGTCGGATCGAGGGTTGGACTTGGTGATCTCGGAGGTCTTTTCCAACATGGTTAATTCTATGATTCTATGATTCTATGTTTCTGAAATTGGGGAGGTAGTAGTGATGAATCTAGACAAAACCTGAAGTTGCAGTCTTTTATTTTCCCTCAGCTGATGAAACAGCTTCAAACTTTGACAGGTCCTCCTCCTACTTTTCCTTGAGAGTCAGTATCACTTCCATCTTATTTCAACTGAGCTTCATGCAATTGTCTTTAATTCAGATTTGTGCCACTGCCAAATGTCAGGAGAGACGGGTGATGGTTGTGTCTGCTTCTGATGAAAATGAGAGGTAAAGCTGAATGTCATCAGCCTACACTGTAGATTACATTACATCACAAATGCTCCCAGTGGCAGCTGCAGAGATAACGAATAAAAAATAAGTGATCACAGGGAGCCTCATAGGGCTCTCTGCAATTGAGACCACCCCATGAAAGGGAGGATGGCTTCCAGCACCCTTTATGGAGACCTTTGACAAAAATGAATGAAAAACCCTGTTGTGGTTTAGGAATGGAATTCTCCAATTTAATGTTCCCATGGAAACACCCCAGACCATGTGCAGCTTGCTCAATTACTCTCCAGCCCCTCTGCCTCCCCATCCCCTGCTCCCATCCCCTGGTAGAATGGAGAGAAGAATTGGAGGCACAAAAAGGTAAAGATCACAGATTGAGATAAGAACAATTTACTAGAAGCAGCAATGAAATAAGAAAATAAACAGTAACAACACTACCACTAATGGCACAGTGTACAAGACAACCATGACTCACTATATGGAACCTGGTGCCACCTGATTGCACACTCTGCACACCCTGGCAAAACTGGAAAAACCCTACCCCCCCTCTGTCACCTCTGTCAAATGTTGGAAGGTGGTGCTGAATTACTTCAGGGTCCTGGCTGTGTCCCTTCTGGCTGCTGCAAAATTGTCTGGCTGGAACCAGGACAAGCCCACATGTTTTTGCTAGGTCCTACAACTTCTGCCTGGTCAGCAGTGCCCAAAGCAATTGGTAAGCCAGAACAGGTACTGACTTTTGGGTGTTACTTTGTAGAGATCAAAAAACAATTACAATGGTGTAGTTTCAATGGTAATAGCCATTAAACTCTGTCTAGAGGGTCTAAGAGTGTCAGACTCAGTAAGCTTGCCTCTTTGTCAGTGATATTTTCCCAAGGAAAAATGTTATGTATCAGCCAGTGGTTGAGAAGCATGTAGAAGATCTTCGGAACAGAAATCATGTAAAGTTCTTTAGAGCATAAAAATACATTCAGGATAACACTAAAGATCCTCTTCTCAGAGGTACCACCAACAGTGAGGTGAATTAATCCTCGCAAAGCAAAGTGGTGTCATCAGAAAAAGCATGGATGTTCTCACAAAGCTGCCTCAAAGCCTGAGCTGGATGTGGGGTTTGGATTTTGAATTTTGCAGCAAGGTTCAAAGGATCGTGCTGTCAACTGGAACAATTAGTATAGCAACAACATGGAGGTCTGTGACACAGTCTCTGATCCTTCTGTGCTCTGTTGAGGGCATGGGAAGAAAAGGCGGAGATGGAAATAATAGAAAAGTCCTTTCAAGGACTCAGCACAACTTCAGAACAATTAGATTTAACTTCAGAATTTTTCTTGTTTGAAAGGCTATCACGATCTAAACCAATCTCTGTTTTTTAAGTATTTGGTCATCCTCCTAGATACCTAAGATATTTTATGATTTTTTCCCCCTATGATTTAAACAACAGCAGGTTTTATAAGTTTCACTGGCCCATCTGCCTTCAGCATGCAGTGTGTGCATATCCTTTCCCAGTAGGATGAATCAGCCTGCTGCAGTAGGACCTAAAATATGACATACACATGCAACAAAATGACATAAATGTGCAATGACTTTTAGAAATTTTCTCACTAAAAATTGTACAACCCCCTAAAGCTCCTGGCATGCTTCTAGACCTGAGAACTGCAGGCAGAGTATCCTGACACCACTGCTGGGTGGCACGACCTTGCAGAAACCATTTCAAAAGTCTACCAGTCGTCCCTTCTTTGTTGCCAATTTGGTTTCTGTACTGTGAACACAGCATCACCACATTCTGAATCTCCATCTTAATATCCATTGCTGGGCTTAGACATATACAAGTAAGTGAGATACATCAAGGCAAAATAAAGCAGACAGGGTATCTCAAGAGGTGCAAAAGTAAATTGTCTTTCCAGAGGACTCCTCTGAGGAAAACAGACAACTTAAGTTTTTTCTGGATGGGAAAAAGATACAGGGAAGTTTGAAGATTCATCATTTCACAACTTTGCTTTTCACTTTACTCTTTTCTCTCTGCTTCTTTCTGGGACCACACCACTTTGCCTCCAGAGTTATTCAGGACAAAAAATGCATTAAAATGTTACAGCTTCCTTTTATTCTCATTTACAGATCCATAATGGAAGAAATGGGAAAGAATATGAAGACCTTTATATGGTTCAAATGTATAAGATGGGCTACAGCCTCATAAAACAAATGTAGGCAATCCAGAGAAGCTAAAGAAGGTGTATGTCTCCTTTGTGCCAGGACACCTGCAGAAGATAAAACTGTTGTAGAGAGGGATCCACGGATCTATTATCCATTGTGTTTTATGAAGGGAGAACTTGTTATTTGGAGGTTGTATGTTGTCATGAACCAATGACAAATTTTATTATAAATGTCATTTGGTATCAACACAAGAATAGTTGTAGGAGATTTTTAAGTTCAGCTCCCAATTTTTGATTGCAGATTTAACAAGTCTTCCTTTTGCCTGTCTCTTTGCCTTTTCCTTTCCTTTAATATGTACTTAACACTAAAAGTCACTGTGTTATGCATAAAGAAAAACAGTGTTGTGTTGGCACTATAGCAAATATGATATATGAATTAGCAGTTCACTTCTTAATACTGAAACTAGAGAAAGGTACACAGAAATCCTGTACTCTTTGAAGCATAGGAAATATACATACCTTTTCTTCTTGTACTTTTGAAGACATTGTTCCTTCAATTGCAGGCAAAATTTGCAATGGATAATAAACAGGATTCACATTCTCAGCACTCAGTCAATTAAAAGAAATACCAATTACATTCTGTGAATATCGCCGTGTTGCCAAAGCATCGGAGGAGTTGGTGAGTAGGAGGAGTGAAGGTGTGAGAACTGAAAAAATTCCTACTTGATCAGTCACAGAAGCTAACGTGTTAGCTCAGCAGCAGGGAAGCTGGGACGCTCCCAGCTGCTGCAAAAACTGCATGTTATGTGATCCCTGGCACCACCAGTTGGGACAAGATGAATCACAAGTGCATTGGTAGCAAGCTACCATGTCACAGTGAGACAGATGGAGGTGGTTACTTGCCTGATTGATTACCTCTTGGGCTACCAAGGGCTTTTCCAGCAGGCTAATGCCTTTGTGTTGGCACTGGAGTTCCTGGGAGCAGTGTCTGCTTGGGTCAGCACCATGCAGAAATTGCTGCCTGTCCGGTGCATGGGCACCCCGCAGAGGAAGAGGGAAGTAAGCTAGGAGCAAGGGGTAGTGGGTGACTACAACATTCACCGAAATAACACACTTCCCATGCCTCCCTGATAGGCACTGCTCTTAATGAATTTTCAGGCACATGCTGAGTTAACAGGAGTGAGCAGCATTGAAACATCCTTTAGTTATACCCAGTGCTTTACAAAGGCTGATTAAAAAATGAAGGAACAGCAGGAGTAGAAGGAGGAGAACAAGATGGGACAGGGAGTGGAGGGGGAGAACAGCTCTATTTTTCAAGTGCTGAATACAAAACCTCTGCAACAGATGATTTTACATGCAAGCCTGTACCTTATCAGGGCAAGGATAAAGTAAGTGGAATCAAGTATTTCTCCTCTGCACACAGCATATAGCCCCTTACCCTGCCCAGCCAGCTTTCTCAACTTTGAGCTTTAGAATATAAACAGCCAATAAGTAAGGACAATAACCGTAGCTCCTGCTGAGAGCTAACTCTGCCCATCATGCGTTTGCTGGGTCCTAATACAGGACAGTGAATAAAGCTTCATTACAGAACAATGGAGGTAGCTGCCAGAGACTACAGATTTGAATAAACAACAAATAAGCAACATCTGCTCCAGCATATGTGTATGGTAAAAAAAAAATCACAAAATAAAAGAATCTGTAAATGCCAAAAGCAACACTAAACTGCCAGTGCCAGTGTAGAGTGAATTTTTAATTGGACATGCATACAGGCAGGCTGTGGGTATTAGTCTCACATATGTCTGGTTGCTGCCAACCTGGGACTATAGATGAATTTAATTAAATAAGGATTATCCCTTCTCCCCAGTACAATTACTTATTTATAACAATGACAAAATTGCATAATAAGAAAAGATTGTAATATTTTTAAAAACAGAGCTAGCAAACACTCTTCTTTTCCTGTAAGTCATTCAGGAGTGTTTAGGGGTTTGAACGTCTTTTAAAATTAAGTCTCGGGATTCTGCCAAGAGAGGGGGAAAAAAAGCCTTATCATAAAGTCTACTGCAGTTAAACAGCTAGAATCTACATTATAAAGAAATATAAAGAAGACACACAGCAGCCAGGGAATTGGCTTTCATGGGGCATGTAGAAAAACAGGCAACTGGACTAAAATTGAGGCCAGGTTACACAGCCAAGGGACAATACCACTGGGACAAGTACTTCTATACCCATCTCTAATATGCTCTATCTAGGCAAAGCAGTCTGTTCCTGTCTATCTTTATTTCTTCACATACTGGGAACCTTACAGTTTCATTCAGGTGAGTTCTCATTTCAGCAAGGTCATGTCAAGCTCTCACATCTTCATTATCACTCACATCCTTTCCAAAAGAGCCCAAGTCAAATGAGAGTGGACCCTTATGGTATCAGGTGCTCCAAGAGCCTTGAAAAAGAGGCAGCCTGTGCCCTAGGGAATTTGGAGGCCAAATACAAATTCAGGCATGCTCTGACAGAAGGTGAGGTTTTCTTTGTTTAGGCTCCTGATGGACTCTTATTTCCCACTCACTCATATTTTGAGGACCCCTACTTATGGGTTTGAGCCACATTCTGATGAATTTGATAGGAACCTTCTTAAAAGGTAAAAACTTCTTAAAAGTTGAAGCCGCAAAAATACTTCTTTGGGTATGAAGGTATATGCCATTTAATAGCAGTGGAAAAAAAGAGGAAGAATATGAAAAAAGCCTGTAAAAAAAAGCTGGAAAGCTCCACTTTAAATTTAGGCCAAACATCAATGACTTTAAAACAACAGAGAAAACGAGAGAGAGAGAAAGAAAGAGAGAGACACTACAGTATTTAAACAAAACTCTAAAATAGTATTATGATTCTGCAAAGGCATACACCTTACATAAGTTCAGTTCACTTGTATGATTTTGGTTGACCACTTAACTGAATGACAGTCTTATCAGAATTAAATCAAATAATTGCTGTCTGCATTTTCTGCCATGAAATTAAGACTAAACATGTGCTTATTCCTAGGTCATAAAAGAGTATTCAGGACATACTGGGGGTTTTTCCCCCTTGTCTTCTGATTGCTATACCTATACAACCTGTTAAATCCTCTAAATAAGGCTGTCCATAATTAAATAGTGCAGTCATTTTTTAGAGATGGACAAAGAAAAGAAAAAAGCTTTTGTGTCTGTGTTGTTACATTTTGAATTCTTTCCCCACTGGGCTATGTCCGCATTCTCTTTTTTTTAATTTATCACTGAATGTTTATCCAAATGGTGTTTTTCATTGCACCAATCCTGGGAAATTGCTATTCTTTATGTAGATACTGTTATGAGCAAAACTACTGCTATGGGTTCTCATCTTTGTTTGTGAAGATCAAGACATCCATCAGAAAACAAAACCAAAGTAACCTCATGTAATTCAGATGACAAGTCTGAATAGCAACAAGGACCTGACATTAAACCCCATAAGATGCCAGAGCCATGTGTGGACAGACTGGACACATACAGCTCTGACAGAATGCCATAGGTATGCAATCTATTACATCGTTAGACATCACACCACCACCACCAATCCCTCAGCAAAACAGCGAATATGTTTATAGATAATTTGAATGCACAAATAAATGCTTCAGAACTGAGGAATTCGTTGTTCTATTCCATCACCTTCACTGAGCTCTAGGATTAACCAAAGAAACCCCACAGATTTTGATAAAAACACTGACCTCACTGAAGTCAGTAGGACATATGCCTTTACCTTAAACAGGCTCACAATTTCACTCCTGCAAATACAGCTGTCACTCTAGTCAAGGGTACCTCTGAATGCCCAGTGGATATCTGAGGTTTTTTTAGATACCTGTGTAGGAACTTGGGTTGCTGTATTATTTGTATTGGCTCCATGGAAGTAATATAATGTAGTTCACGAAAGGTGAGGGCTCACCAAACTTCCAGCTTTCTCCTTTACTGTCTGCTACTTGCTATTTATTATTTTTTTCACATTAAACTTATGCCCCATTTAAAAAAACCTAAACCCTGCCATTTCTGCTCTAAGCACTGGATAGGAAAGGTCTCTAGGGAGCAAGGACAGGTATTTCCTGCTTTGGAGACTGAAGAGCCATTTCCCCAATATCGCCATTCCTGAGAGCAAATGCTTCTCAGGATCCAAACTCAGATTGCCCCAAATGACAGCATAACATCTGGTCCAACAGCTTTGCGGTTAATCCTTTCATAGGCTCCTCAAATAACTTACTTTCTAACATATGATTCACTGTTACGTCAGCTCATGTGGTAGTGGCTATGTGATACAGTAGACACGGATGATGGGGTAGAGGCCATGCCACCACCAGAAAGTTCTGGTTGAGTGGTCCCGTCTGAGTTGGGTACAGAATGGCTGCAGAGCTACTATCTCCAGTTTCCTGGCTGACTTACCTCCCAGGGATCTGAGAGTTAGTGTATAAGGGGTCATTTGAGTCTGGCAAATAATTCACCAAGGAGGAGCACACATTTAGTGTTGCTTCGTAGACCAAAAAGAGGTCTGCTTAAAGCATCAAACAGGGACCCCACACACTCAAAGTTGCGCATGTGAGATACTGTTTTCATGTGCACTCACTGTGTCTCCTTGACAAGCTATTTTACAGCCCTATGATTTATCAAGTTGTATAATCTAGACTGTCATGTCTAGAATGATGCATTCAAATGCCAGAGGTGATGGGAGCAGAGAGGGAAAATGTATTGTTAGGTAAACTTTAGAAGCAGTTACATGGAAACAGTGTTTTAAAAATAAAAATGGGCAAATCGTTTCTTAACACTCAACTGAAGTGGTGTCAGGAGCATTTCCACGTAGAGTTTCATTCTCAAAACTCTGAATCTGAAAAGAAAAGGAAGAGAGGAGGAAAAATTGTTATTGATGATAATGATCTTTAATGTACACCTTATGAGGGGAGTTAGGAGTAAAAACACAAAACAAACAAAAAAAATTCACCATGTTTGAAAGTGAAATCTTTCGGATTGTTCCCTTTTTGTTGTCTCCTCTTTAAAATAGTGTCAGAACCTTTCCAAGCTTTGCTCAAAGTAATCAATATACAAAGGTTGTAATACACTAACAATCTTATTTGAACAGCCTTGGAGAACTATCCCTGGGGAAAAAAATATGACTTAGCAGAAGGAATCCAAGGAAATATTCTTGCCAAAGACTGTATGTACAGTCAGTTTTTTTTTCCTCTAGGAATGAAGACCCATTTGAATTTTTCATAGTATCAATGAGAACATCATGTCATAGTGCTGCATAAACACCTTCAGAAAAAATAAAAAATTTAAGAGAAGAGGTGATCTGTTAGATACAAGTAACACATGAACATTGATGCTGGGTGTGTTCTCCATGCAGTCTGTTGCTTAAAGAGATCTGTAATTCTCTCTTTGTCAAAGGCTAGAAGAATACAAGAGAAGGATCACTGTATATGTGTCTGTTATTCTGTTCCCCACACATCTGCTATTGGCCATAACCAGACTACTAATTTAGGTGGCCCCATGGTTTCAGACAATACATGGTCTTAATTTAATGACGTGGTAGAGAATACTCACAAGTTAAGCAATATATACCCCATCTAATTTGGGCATACAGGATTCAACAAATTTTCTTAGACGTTAAACTGGGCAGTTTATGATAACCTGCATTTACTGCTTTGTCAAATGCCCTCCCTTTTGTGTGAGCCTCTAGTCACAGGGCTGCAAGCCCAGCATGCTAAGTGCTTTACAAAGACATATGGGCTGTTCTGGGACTATAAATTTGCAGTGCTGGAGATCTCTTAAGTACATTCTAATTCCCATTGAGGTTGATAATCAGATTTGTGCTTTTGGTTTAAGTCAGCCACTTTTTTGAGCATGTGGGCCACAAGCAAAATTGGCTCCTTTCTTGGCCTGTCTTTGGCAGGCACCTCACATGCAGGAGAAAGGTGAGGCTGTTTTGCAACGAGGTGCAATGAAGCCCAAGCTTTCTCTGATGGCATCAGTGGACACTGGCAGGTAGGATATGCTGAGGCATTTTTGTTTCCTGGGTCAGACAGCCCAATGTAACACATGCAGAAATGTGTGCTCTGGACTGTGCCCCCCCTCAGCAATATCTGCACAAGAAGAGGATGGCTCTTTCCTGCTGTGCAAGTTGGCTTCCCAAGTGCCACCAAGCCCTGTTTCAGTAGCAGTGTCTAACGAGAAGCCCTATACAGGATATAACTTATTCTTCTCCACTTCACTTGTGCAATCGCAGGTATGATCTTTGCAGCATCCAGCAGACTAGTCTTACCCTTGCCAGTGTCCTGTGCTTTGGTCTATTGGGTATTGACATCGATCAGCAAAGATGTGAGGGCACTGGATACAAGGTCAAGTACTTCCAGCCGTCAAAAATGTTCTTGAGTTTGGCATAATGGGAGGCAACATGGTTATTGAAAAGCATAATTTTAAATAATCAAGTACAATGATTATTCAAGCTTGTCATTGCCAAGACATGTACTAAGTACTTCATTTAAAAGTGGCTACATTTTTACATTTGCTTCCAGAGGACCCGTTCAAATTACATAGAGACATCATAGCATAGTTCTTTATATTAGATAAACACGCAAGGTTGAATTCCTTGGGTCAAGTGCAACTGAATATTGCTCTGTCTGAATAACAGTTACAGAATTTAGCCTGAAATTCTCCAGTTGTCTGGGCCAGACTTGGATGCCATTTTTGAGGACTTATTTAAACTCATGTGAATAAAGTTATTTAGATCTGACCTCAAATGTTTACAGCTGGCAGCTCTCCAAGAGAGCTGCAAAATGCAGTCATTTACTGATAAAAATTGACAGCAGAAGCTATAGTCTCATTTTCATAGGAGCACAAAGCAAATAACTTATCCCCCAGAAAGTCATAGCTGATGTCATGTAAAGGTTCCCAGATTTTTTTCATTTTACTAACCTCCTGTAATTTCTGGGCCCTTTTTTTCCATAGTGCAGTATAATAAAGAGAAGCCAATAATGTTTTATCTAAGGGATCTTGGAGATTTCCTTCACTACGGTATTATGAAGTCATTTATACAGAGAAACACAACACATTTGCTTGCACATTGTGTCAGCACCTATCCTGAGGCAATGAATATGCCACCAGAACTCCTGCTTCCTTGAGAGATTCATTGAGCACAGTAGATGGCTGTCGTTTCTCTTAGAGAGCAGCCACATTTTCTCTATGCAGTCTGCATGCAGGCTGTTGGTAAAGCTGCTTCACTGACAGTTAGACAACAATGGGATATTTAACATGGATCTGAGTTGGTCCATAGTATCAAGGACAAATATCATGACATATAATTTCTGATAGTCACTATATTTCAAGAATACTCCTTATTGGTATTGCCCTAGACATTGCCTGGTTTTTAACACTGGAGGAAAATTTTGCTACTGTTTAAAAGAAGTTTTTGCTTGATATTGTTTTGAGTTATCTGATCTATCAGTACATGTGACACAGTGTTGTATAATTTCCATTTGCTTAAGTTTGGGATTTCAAAGTTAATAATTTTTCATTTTGTACATCCACTGGGCTACCGCATGCTCTCCATGTAAAGCATATTTTATCCTCGGTATTTCATCTAGCTCCCACTACATCAGGGCATAAACATGCCAAGTGCTAATCTCCTTTGTCTGACAGCAGTCTGGTACAGCAGTCCAGTCATTTTTTTGGTTTGAACCAGAACAAAATTTGCTGCAATTTGAATTTTTTTTTACCCACTGCTTAGCTTTTGTAAATTATTTCAAAGAACTTGAGACACCTAAAGAACAAATCAAACAAGAGAAATTATAAATGAACTACATAAAAATAAATGCCTCACTCATGTGCAGTGTAATAAATACTCAGGTCATGAAGAAATTATGTCAGGGACTATTTCCTGGGGTTGGATGGGAACATTAAAGATCATCTAATTTCATCTCCCCTGCCCTGGGCAGGGGACTTCAGTAGGTCAGGTTGCTCAAAGCCCCATCCAACCTGATCTGAAACACTTCCAGGAGTGGGGCATCCGCAGCTTCTCTGGGCAACTTGTTCCCATGCCTCACCACCCCCTGAGTAAAGAGTTTCTTCCTAACATCTAATCTAAATCTGCTCTTTCAGTTTGAAGCCATTCTCTCCTGTCCTGTGACTCTCCATATTTCTTGTAGGCTCCCTTAAGGTACTGAAAGGTTGTAATTAGGTCATTCTGAAGCCTTCTCTTCTCCAGGCTGAACAATTCCAATTCTCTTAGCCTTAGATCATCTTGGTGACGATCCTCTTTCCAACAGGTCTTTTCTGTGCCAGGGACTCCAGCACTGGGTGCAGTACTCTTGGTAGGGTCTCACCAGAGTGGAGTAGAGGGAGAATATCACCTCTCTCAATTTGTTCATAGTTACAGGAAGTTTTTTGTACTTTGTTCCCTTTTCCAACATTGTTTTAGAATGACTGTCTCTTTAAGTATGAATTTCTGGCCCCCCTCTTCTGGAGTCAGGAGGAGAAGGGAATAAATAAAAAACATCTGGGTGGGGAACAGAAACTCCTTCTGTCCTCTAGACCACATGGGTGTGCCTAGAGAGTCCGTGTGGCACTGTTCTTTGCCATGGCCACAGCCACCACTGCTGACACTCTCAGACCTGCCAGACTTGCTGCTCTCACTGAGCCTGGACCCACTACCTGAACCATCACCACTGTTTGCCCTCCACCGCAGCCGGGGAGAAAACAGAAGTGAAATTGTCTGCTGCCACCGCATGGGACCACCACTGGCCTGTGCTGAGACCTCTGAACTGCCATCGCCTGCCACCCAGCCAAGTCAAGCAGTACGACATCTGTGCTGTAGGTAACACGTGGCAGAAGACAAAGAGGTTCTGAACTAACACCACTGCTACAGTGGAGACCTGAACTTGACCAAGTGACACAGTATGGGCAGTTTAATAATATAATTCTTTGTGAACAACACAGTTTTCCTAGATTTTTGCTTTTGTCCTGTTTCCCATTGTTTTCTTTTGCTTAATTGGGCAGAGGGGGATGGTTGGCTGGGAGGACCCTCCACCATTTCTTTCCCCCTTTGTTCCTGGAGGGCCACGTGGGGTTGTGAACTCCCCTCTTTCTGGATAAGCTGTTTCCTTTGCATCTTTGTGGTTGTGGCTGTTTCCCTGTCAGTAAATTGTTATTTTTTTCAGTTATACCTCCTTGCATTTTGCCTCTCTGTATTGATGGGAAACAAAAAGGGGAGGGAGTTCGTTTTGTTGGAGTTCCTGCCCAAATATTTGTCTTTAAACTAAGACAACCTGCTGGCCACACAGTTTTTGGTGCAGCCCAGAATACACTTGGGTTTCTGGGCTGCAAGCACATCTTGCAGGCTCATGTCCTGTCTCTCATCCACCGGCACCCCCTACTCCTTCTCAGTAGGACTGCTCTCGATCTGTTCATTCCCCACCCTATATTGATACCCCAACGCATGTGCAGCATCTTGCATTTGGTCTTATTAAACTACGAGATGATTCCCATGGGTCTGCTTCTTGAGCTTGTCCAGGTCTCTCTGGATGACATCCTGTCCTTTAGGTATGTCAACCACTCAGCTTGGTGTGATTTGCAAATTTACTGAGGGTGTACTCAGTCCCAGAGTCCACTGGGACTCTGAGCTATTAACCCTTTGCATATGACCATCCAACCAATTTCTAATCCATTTAAGAGTCTTCTCATCAAATCCATTTCCATCTACTCACGTTGATTACCTCTGATCTCTCTTTCCCTCTCTCTCAGGAGTTAGAGAGAGAAACAAAGTGAGAGCTGAGAAACCTGTTTGATATGTCAGTTTGCTGTAAATATTGAAATGTGTGCTATAAAAAGAGAGAAAGAGAAAAACATATTTTCCACAATACTTTGACATTTCTGTTTCAATTCTCATTCCATCCATACTGCTTCCTTGGTGCAATTCTAAACGGGAATGCATGGGCTACGTGAGAGATCCTGCTTCACTGAGCATCTTAAGTAAACAGAAGATTTCAAGAGCCATCTGGCTAACTGTGCCTCCAGTTTTTGGGATATGATGTCAAAATGGGACTTTTCAGGTGGATGATGTACTAGCAGATTAACAATCTATTTTAATGCAAATATATCTTTAGGATGAAGACCTTATATTCATTTCTTAACAGCAAAACATACAAAACAAAATCTAAAAGCATCTAAGTGAATAAAAATCAAGACTTCGTGCTTTAAGTGGTGCAATTTTTTTGTACTCCTCATCTATGCCTTAGGACATATTTGAAACACAAAATTGTTAGGCTCTAGTTAGGGATTTTTGGGTCTAATGCACAGGTTCTGGCAGCTCTAGTCACAGAAAGTTAATACCTTGTCATCTACTCTGCACATTGTCCTGTAGCAGGGATCCTGTGCCCACCAAGGCTAAAGGGGAACATAGGCCCCCGTCAGGCCTGACTGAATTCAATATCCTCTGTATTGGCTTACATCACCAACGATGGTGGGTACATATTAAGGTATCTACAGTGAAGTGGTTGAGTCACTTGACCCACATAATTTGGCAGCCTCTGCGACACCAAGAATAATCTCTGGTCATGGGATAGGTCTTATAGAGGATGTGCAGGTTTTTTTTTTTAAATGCCACAAGCTAGTAGCTTCACCACAGAAATCAGTCCACAGCTAAGTAGAGCTACACAGTACTTAGTCATATTAGGAAGTATCATTGTCACAAATGGGGTGAGGTTCCTTGTTGTCTCCTAAATGCATGTCCCCTTTTCCTTAATTTTCTTTCATAACCATCTTCTTCCCTACCTTCTAAGTTCCCACACTATTTATGGCTAAAACTTCTCCTTTTGCCAAAATGTCTCTCCTTACCATATAGGTTTGGCTTCTCAACATCCATCCGCTGCTTCTGAGCTTCCAAAAAGACTTGGACGTTGAACCCTTTTGCTACAGAAGCACCACTGAGGAACCGAAGAGGGATTTTTGTGCAGACATCAGGTTCTTCTGTACCAAACCCCAAATTAAGCAGAATCTCCACTGGATCCTTTTCCCAGAACACCAGCCATTCAGTGATGCTGTGGTGAAAATAGGATTATTTACATTACTGTCTTGGTACCACCTTTCCCTTGCAGTAGTTATCATATGGTCTTGTTTTTAACAAGCAGCTCTCTTGTGTTCTTTCCCCCTCCTGTGGGGACTACTTCTTAAGTGAAAATAGTCATTTTGGGTTACATTGCTAAAAGACTAATATACGTTCCTCTCCCCAGAGGAATCTGGTGGCATTACATCTAGATAACTTAGCAAGTAGAACATTAATAAAAGGTGTAGGTTCACAGCTCTGCAGGTTCCCTTCTCTCTAGACACAGCGTAGACAAGGCATGCTGCAGCTGCCATAAGAACTCACAGTCTTTTATCTTCCAGGGGATTCAAAGCCCGCTGCAGTTTCGGGTAGGTTTTGATTTTTGCACTGATGCAAATGCATTGGAGATCAGATACATGTTATTGTAAAGATTATTTTGCTCTTGTTCAAATAAATGAGTACATGGCTTTTACAGACTGAGACCTTGACTGCTTATTTAAAATTGTACTCATATTTGTTGATCCCTTGATGAACTAATACCTGGTATTCCTCACTGGAAATACATGGATCTAACTAACCTCTTGGGTGCATCAGTGAGCACGAACAAGTGGGAAGAGCTGAGATTCTCGCATCTTGACATAGCTGGACTTTCTGAAAACTCTTGCAGGGACCTGGTTGATAAAAAAGCAACTGTGAAATGTGTTTACTCATGTACTCCTCTGGGATGTCGTTATGATTTTTTCCTAGAGTAAACATTTGCATTTTGTCTTTGTTTATAATAATACATAATAGCAATGCCTTAGAAGAGGAGCTGCCATCAGTGTGGCAATACGCTTATTCTCAAGAACAGTATGTTACAGTAGGTGTGAGAATGTAGGTGTGAGGTACCAGTTAATTATAAAGGTGGCAGAATGGCTCACTTTTGACAGATGGTGAATCTTTGGGGAATCTTTAGAGAGCATGGTTTCTCTAGCCACCTACTTCAAAAGATATAATCGCTCATAACAAAGTTTTGGAGACACAAGGCACAATGAGTTGCAACAGCAGGAGTGGCACCTGAGAGTGATTCTCTGCTTCATTTCTTATTGTGTCTGTATTTGTTACTCTGTAGAGAAATAACTGTTTTTCAAAGTGTTCACACTGCAAAAGGAATATCCTGCAGCACAGTGGTCTCTCTCAACAGGTTTTGTCATGCCTAACTTGAATTTTACCTACACATACCTATCAAGATCAGTAGCAAATGTTTATATACAGTAGAAACATTATATTGACAATTTTTTTATCATTGCAGATTATCCATCAACTCACATCTTAAACAGGCCTAGAGGGATATGTAGATTTTTGAACTAACACTGTTGATATCAGTATGAGAGAAGGAAACTGCAAAGAAGAATTAAAAATAATTTGGTGGTTTTTTTACCTTTTTTCCCCCTCAAAACAGAAATCTTTCAAACTAGAGAAAAGACCAAAACACTGATTTCATTAAATAAGGAAACACTTTAGCCTGAGTGACAAAGTTACAGAACAATATCACTGTGGGAAGATCAAGTCATAGTTGAGCTAGGTTAGTCATAGAATAATGCAACATGTGCTAATAAGAAAGGGAAGACAGGTGCCCTTACATTTCATAAACCAATAGCAGTACACTCTAAACCCCTGCAATTTAAAAGTAGGCACTATGAGTTGGGTTCCACCATCTGCTGCAGAACCATTGAAGATGTACATAGAGCAAGTATGATTAAAATAAATTTTAATTCCTGGGTTTTTTAATTAAAAACTCCCACAATTAAAATATATTATTTAAAGTTTCATTCCAACACATGCTGGTAGGATTTTTTTTTCATATATAACAGTTTTTCAAGTATATTAGAAATTTTGTGAATGTTTGTGAATATTGATTTCTCTGGGCTTAATATCAGGCACTAAATGTGTTTGAGAGTAGTGACAGTTGCAAGAGTTGCAAGAGTTTCTGGAGGAGGAAATACATGTCATAAAACTGATAACACTGTTTGCTAGATTCCAAGTGTGCTATACCTGTGAGCTGTATTTGATTATTTAGTGAGGATGAGAAGGGAATAAATCAGATGCAAATACACTGTGCCCATCATTGTCACTTGCCCTCCTAACACCAAAATAACAGTCTTATTGATCCTCTCAAAGCTAGGGTAACATTTGCCTATGAGCAGCAGTAGATAAACTTTGAATGCCACAAGACAAATGTTGGAGGGGTTTTGTCTATAAAAATAAATGGAAGAGAAAAAGTTTTAAAGTTTTCTCACCTATTTAACAAAATTCTGTCAGTAAAGAAGGAGTAAACCTCCTTTCATCTTCTCTATTGTATTATTATTCTACTTGTAAATTCGAGCATGAGTTCCTTCTGGCTTACTCAGTAAAAGGATATCCATCCAAATTGAAAATATAAAGGTTACCAACATCCTGTAATTCATGTAGTAACATAAACTAGACTTTCTAGCAGCAAACTGAGCATAATTTGAATAAGAATCATCTACTTGTTGTATACCATTTCTTAGTCATGTGCCAACAGAAGCTGTAGATTCACTATAAAATGTGAGAACTTAAAAAATTAGATTAGACAGTGAGTTAATAAGTATATATTCCTCTCTGTGCTGATCACAAAGTGGCTGATGATGTGATTTCCTCAATATCTCATATTGCCAGGACTGAATAAATACAAGTGCTGCCAAATAAAAACCTAGCACTGTAGAAAACTGGTCAGGGTGTTCAGTAAAAAATTTGATGATGACTTTAATGATGTTGTGTTTATAGGAGATGTAGGCAGTAGCAGGTCACCAAAAAATCAAATGGCAGAACGTGATAGTTTACCCCAAATTGGGTAAGAGGCAGTAGCTGGTGTGGCAATACTCTAAAACCAGGTAAACACAGGGTGTGACACCTTAAGCGGCTTTTGTTGTAGGCTAAAGAAAGTTGAATGGTCCTATGCTTCTGTGGGTCAAAAGTATGCCCAGACTAAGCCACCCAACCTGTTAAGTGTTGAACTCAGGAGCTCATGTCCACCTCATGACTTGGATAAACTTTACATCTTCAAGTAGTGCAACACAAGTCATTTCACTCATGGTTAGAGCCTTCTTTCTCTAACGAGAAGACTCTCATGAGAAGTTTCTCATTAAAGAGGTTGACATTTATTAGAGGGTTTTTTCTCCATATTTGAGAGGTCACAGAAATAGTAGTGGGGAGAGTGCAGTATTTACATTTCCAGATCTAAGTATTTTGTTTCCAACACTAGAAACACTGAATCTCATTACCAAACTGGAAAATACTTCAGGGGAAATAATGCCCTTTAGAAATCTATCAGAAAACTTTATGAAAACAAACAAACAAACAAACAAACAAACAAACAAACAAACAATGCATTGTAAATTTGCACATTTAAGTATATCTTTGCTTATGAATAATAAATTTTGCTAAGCAAAATGTGGCCTCTGATATTTGAGGGAAATTGAGCATTTTAGCTTCAGTCATCTCTAACAGGAGACAAGATTAAATCACATACTGTTGAATATGGACGGTAGGAGTTCTGGAACACACGCAGACAATCAATATGATCAGACGATGTTCAATTTATTATTTAAATGAGTTAACTTTTATACAGTTTAGTTTTTTCCAGGTACGTGCTTACAACAAGATGATTGGATAGCTCAGTCTGTGCACGCATCTCATGCCTTCAGCTCATTGGTTCTGGTGCTCTGTCCACACGGTCTGACACCATTCGTACCACCCAAAGTCCCTCCTATCGATCCGCCTTTAGGGGGTTTCCGAGATTTTCCAAGTGTCCCTTTATCTCCAGTTTCCCTACAACTTTCAACTATAAACACATGGTTTTCTCATACCTTACAACTATAAACATACAGTATTCACACAGCTAACAACTATAAACTCACATAGTTTCAAACAGTCTGCAAGTATAAACACCACACAGCTTGCAACTTCCAAAGTTATGTCAAGTGAGGCCTAGTGCTTCTTAGAAAGATGGATTGTTCATAATGTGTCCATTTTCCTGCAAATAATCTACAGTTGAACTGCATCTTCTACTTGTAAACCAAATAAAGAAAAAGTGTAGATATGGAAACACTGCTAAATAATATTCTGGACTTCCAAAATATTCTTCTGTGGATATGAAGAGCTGTGAATTGACTTGGGCTTATGGCTCCTTTCCTAAAAAAAAAAACAAACCACTCTCTGAATTCACTAAGTTCAGCAGATAAGGAAAGTAGGTGAGAACATGCAAAAAGTTCTGTGTTCAGGTCAGGCAGATTTACAGTCACTTCATGAGAGAATCTTCTCATCTTCCAAATGAAGTAAAAATATACAGCTTATCCATGAATATCACATTCTCCCAATAGCTTGCCCCAGCCTAGAGGTCTGTGGTGCTTGATATTTTATAATTAAACAGTCTTCATTAGAAATGATGAAGGATGTTATGATGTTCTGTCTTACCTCCCTGCTATTGGCTTTGCAGCTTATCCCCACTTCTAGATAAACTGTAAGATAAAACCACTAAAAATAACAAAAAAAAAAAATTAAATGCCCTAAAAGAACAGTTGCTGTGTCCTAAGAAGAGACGAGGTCAGGGACGCAGTCCATTGGGCAGCACAGATCACTCAGGATATATATGGTGATGGCTTGTAGAAAAACAGATCCATAAGCTCAACTTTCCTGCCTGTAAGCATCATCTACTTTTCCCTCAGCATATATTGACCTCAGTTAAGTGTTGAGATTCAAATCTTTAGTTTATGCTTAAGGCAAAGACAATGAAATTTTAGCATTCTGCAGGAGTAAAATCTGTCATTTCTGAACTTAAATGTTACTAAGAATCAAATTAAATCAGCTTCTCTGAGCCAGGATTGAGTAGAATGGAAGCAAAAGCCTTTTCAGTGGATCATGTAGGAGGCAGATGCATGATGGCTCTCAGCTGATCCATGTCTGCATGGTGACATGGTAATTAATAAGGAAACCTGCAATAATGGCTAGCTTTGCTATGTATGAGTTTGGCTGACTTGGACTTACCCTAAAATTGGAAAATGTTGCTGTGACTGTAATATAAGACTATGGCTATTTTTTTACTTCTCACCTCACTTTCAAACATCACTCCTAAGTCTTTTTTGTTGTTGATTGTTTGTACACTTAAGCCGCATTTGGTTTAGCAGTGAATACATGAAGTCATACTGAAGAGCTCATGGGAAATACCAGTCTTTCAGACTTTGTTTTTATCCCAAAGTAGTACAAAAGTTAAAAAAAATCTCAGTTTTGGTGAACGAAATACATTCAGTTTTAAGTTCAAGGTTAAACTATATTTCCCTATAGCAGTACATTGCCTCATGGGGTTGTGGGCATATGAAACCACAGTTTGCACTATAAATCATGCTTGTACAGCAGGCTACATCTCCCGTGTGGCACACAGCAATGTGAAATTCCTATGATGAAGCAGATAACTTGTTCAGAAAGCAATCCAGACACATGATGGGAAATTCTATCCTGCAAAGAATAGCCTAGAAATTAATAGAGCACTGAGATATATTTCTTATGAAGCACTGGGTCCTAAGCAAGATGTGTCATTTCAAACCAAATATTTGTGAAAAACCATTTGATGTAGATCAATAAAATAAAAAGCTCATTCTTAGGTTGAAATCATCCAAAGTAGAATATTTTGTTCTGAGTTTTCAGGGGTCAGAATTTCCCTACTGTGAGACACTGGATTATTATATTAATTATTGGCTTGGACCAACTCAAGTGTGTGTATGTGGGGGGGAAGGGACAGATTGAATTTCACAGAAGTGAGGTGATGCCCTGTCCCAAATCCCAGCCCCAGCAGACACCAGGCAACTCCCAAGCAGCTGCCAGTCAAAGGCAGCCCAGAAGCACTGCCCACATCCCACCTCGGAGCCCCTGACCCAGCCCAGGATTGGCTGGCACACCAGAAGTCCCAGCTGGAGGCAGGTTGTGTGGCCACAGCAGGGCCAAACAAATGAAAGCAGCAACATGTACTCTCTGTGCTTGTTCAAACCCTGCCACCTGGACAGGTGGAAGATGTATTCTCACAGGACTCCAGGTACCTATAATTTCCTCTTTTACTCTCTCTTTCTTTACTTCTTCTTCTAATCTCCTTTCTTAATATTTTGGGTAGCTTGAGATTGGATGGTTTGGATTTTGCTAAATTGTATGGGTTAGCATGTGCTAAGTCAATGCTTTGTGGAATGTGGAATGTTACCCTTTAAACTTTTGCCAAATACTCTTATTTTCTAAAGTTTACCACTAAAAGTAACCCCTGAGAAAATGTGTGCAGCTTTTCTCCTATACACTCTCTCTTAAGGTGTTAAAAGAACTCAGGGCTCTTCTAATATATCTGGGGGCGGATATTGTCAGAGCCTTGTATATTTTTAAAGTAAAACTCCTTTGGTGAGCTCATAGCTCAGGGCCTGGGGTCTTACACCTGCCAGCAACTTCAGTATTGTAGGTATCATATTCCCTGCTGGAGAAATCAAATAACAAATATTTAGGTAATAAAGTGACATAAACTTACAGAACACAAGAATGTAACCAGTGATGAATATTTTCTTCTATAGAGTCTTCTAAAAATAGAAGTAGAGCCCTTTGGAAGACTATTGCCAGATCAGTTCGTGACAATTAACCACCCTATTGTATGGCTCCATTTTTGGTGAATCCTGGAATGGATAAGAAATATTGACAGAAGAATCCAGTAATTTCCTTGAGTAGTCTGAGAGCTTTTTATAACCAAATTTGGAAAGTAAAATAAAATTTATGTATATATAATATATTAATATATATATAAAAATTATATGCAGCCATAGATTTTCTGAAAGTATCTAGCAGTCCTAATGAAAATTGAAAACCATAATTTCTGATTCTGCATGAATGAATCCAAATACACAGTTCCTGTATAGCTTGAAATAGGGAGACAGTCCACTCTTCCATGGAGGGAAGATTCTCTCTTCCTTTTTACCTAGCATGCAGGAAGCTTGCAGCGGAGCCAGAAATTGATCCCAGCTCTCCTACTTTTCAGTTTTCTAACCTGAAGGTAAGCAAAGATGACTCATAGATATTTAACTCATTGCTGAAAAATGCTACAGACAAGCCACCAAAGCCACTGAGACTGTCAGTTTAAGAAACTGCCTTGCTTTCCATTACAAAAGAGGGAGGGAAGGGTTGATTTGCAACATGGCTCAGCTGGACATAAGATAAAGTGGGAGGTGGTTTCCTTGCATTATCACCTCCTGGATTAAATGGTACAACTCTCATCAACACAGTGAATTGACATGGAAAATGGGCAGCAATCAGAAGTCAAAATTAAGTCTCAAAAGACTTTTGGAATACAGTGTCTGTGAATTTACAAAGTTACTCTATTTTTTTTTTGTTAAACTGCAGAGCAACAGGGTTGTGTTAATGTCTGCCTAGCTGTAACCTGGAAAGCTCATTACTGGTGCACTGAAGATTAGAATCTCCCCGTAAGACCAAATGTTTTCTCACAACCAATCTTTTAAGTTTCCTTTGTGGTCAATATAAAGAGGTAGGCAGTTCACACACTTTAGAAGGAAGAGAAAAGAAGGTCCTTTACTGGAAGATGGAAGAAGCAGCCAAGTCTTAGACTAAACACAGAACTCTGAGGTGACATTCCTTGACAAGTGGCACATTCACCCAAGAGAACATTAGAACAATGGTGAAGTTTTGATGAAAACAAGATCAGATTTCGCAACACTGGTGATTTTTTCCCTATCCAATAAAGAAAAAGGAGGCAAAACACAACCACAGTTGTGACACTGAGTATCTGGTACTTAAAGGCTCACCTGAGGAAACAAGAAATTTGTGCTTTTCTAACATTTCAATAGGAAATACAAAGAGGTGCAAAGATTCCACCAGAACCCTGCAAGAACAAAACACTGAGAATAAAGATGAAGTTAGTGACTAAGAACAACGCGTGAATGCTTGTCACCAGTAGAAACAAACTAGTACAGAAAAAGCCCCTGACATTGTCATCAGTTACCATGGGATGCTGAGAATCTGCAGAATCTGATTTTTCCAGTCTTACCAAGCAGTGGCATAAAAGGGTGGTCTATCACTTTTAACGGTCTTCATGTAGGTAAGCCCATGATACTCTGCTGCACAACAGAATCCTTTCTTTGTCCACATCAAAGCTATTGTCAGTCCATTGGCCGGGATCTGATGCCATCTCAAAAAGCAAGTATGAGAAGTAAAGAAAAGATTCCCTGCATTTACTTATTGTGAAACATCAGTGGCATTTTTAGAGCCCATCAGTCAATAGAAAGCTCTATTGTTGGTTATATGGTGGGAAGCTATTTTTTGAGGCTGAATCCCTGGGCTGGCACTCTGGAAACGTGAATTCCCTCTTGAATGGAAAAGTCTCCTCTTTCTTTTACACATCAGTTTCCTCTGTGCAATGAAAATATAATAATATTTCCTCTTGCCAATAGTGTCCTTTTAAGTTGCAAAATTTTTGTCCTTGTAACAGAAATTTTAAAGTCCTCTGCAACAGCTAGCACTGGGGCATCTTGTTCCTTATCAAATCTCATATCTTTCAGAAATTAACCCTTTACCACATGCAGCATGCGTTTGTGACCAAAAGTGAGTTTAGTATGATAGCACTGACATAGCTGTCCAGCTGCTACTCAGACCATGAAAACTGCTCCATCAAACCACAAAAGCAATTTCCTCTCAATGCAACTATTAATCACAACAAAGTTTCTGAGATGGGCAGAAGGGAATGCCTTCATCCTGATCATTGATAAAGATATCAAACAGGACTGGCAGTAGTACTGAGCCCTGGGGAACACCACTAGAGACCAGCCACCAGCTGCATTTAGTTCCATTCACCACCACTCTCTGGGCCCAGCCACCCAGGGAGCTTTTCTCTTAGTGAAGAGTACATCCAAGATATGAGTGACCAGTTTCTCCAGGAGAATGCTGTGGAAGATGGTGCCCCTTCTGTGAATGTTCTCTGGACCAAGAAACCCAACCTTCTTCGAAATCACTTAAATCTTTAGTTGTAGTTAGTAATTTGTCAGTTGGTACACCTACTGACTTCTTTTCCCTTATTTCCTTTTAGGAGACTTTGAGGCTAATAAAAAGCTATGAGCAAAAGGATGAAAGCATGGGCTAGAAACATGCTTTATACAGAGGATGGGTTATACAGCATGAACTATGTTTTCCATGTCTTTTGACAGAGGGAGTCCAGAGTCTTGTCTACTTGCTGTGGCCTCTCAAAGGCTCTTCCAGTCAGAGTACCGCAGTTGCATAAGAATGGTGCCTGCAATATCTGTCACTGCATTTTAAAGGAAAAAACTGCCAGAAAATGGAGCCTCCCATCTGTCAGAGAAGTTGTCAGTAGAAATACCCATGTGACAGAAGGAGGTCAAAGAAAGGACAGCAGTGTTTTGGGGGAGTAAAAGAGAAGAGCGAGGCAGAAGGAACATTTTTTCATGTTAGGATGAGTCAGTGGAGGAGATGCAGTGACACACCTTCTCAGGGTATGAAGTCAGTGTTTAAAGCTAGTTTGTCAGCTGAGTAATCCACTGGCCTGATTCTCTATTAGCCGATGACTTGCACAGCCATTTACAGCAGGGGAAGATGCTACAATGGAACTGAACTGTAAATGACACAATATGAAGGGCAATGAAGAGTTTGGACCCAAATATGGGAAATACAGAGATAACTTTAATTACATTTAATTAGTGCTATCATCATTATTTTCCTCTGCATAGACAGCTGAAGACATTCTTTTGATTCAAATTAATTAACACATAATGATTAATCTGATATGGTACATCTTTTCAGGCAAGAGTGTCCTCTTGTTCACAGTTTGGGTGCCAGCACCAATCATCATCTGTGTGTTTTAATTTCTAACTGCTCTCCAGAAGCAGATTTAGCCTTGCAAATCTGTTGATGGAATGAATGACTGGCTGGTTTCCCTGTTCTATGTGTTTTGTTCATTTGATAACACACTCAGAATATTTTGGAAATCTCTTTTTTACCCACTGCACCCTTTCCCCCTCCCCTCCAAGATAGTTTCAAGGTAGAAATCAAGGACTATGCATCAGCCATATATTTATACCAGCTCTTTACTAGAGAATGAGAGAAATAAAAAGTGTCTAAAAATCAAAAAACACATAAACATTTTGAGGGAGGTTCCCAGACAGATTTGTCTCACTTTTGTTGCCAGCATTTAACAGAACCATTCTCCCTGCCACCAACTAGAGCAAAGTGTGTTTGTTTCACCGAAAGAGGATCGTGAACTTCATCAGCTTCACATAATATACCTTACACTGTATGATACATACTGGATAGCACTGTTAATATTACTTTTTGCTTTTAATTTGTCAATTGATTACTTCATAACACTTGGCTAATATTTATCCATTTTCTTTAGATGTTTATGAATGCAAACATCTCCATATCCATCTTCACGAATACTCAACTAGGCAGCCCCCAGTTATCTTCAATATTGAGAAATACACAAGTAAATTTTCGGTTATGTAGACCTGAATTAGTAGGTAGAGGCCTTTAAATTCTCAAAATCTTCCATATCTATACAGAAAAGTGTTTGAGTATATTTGTGGTGACTGGGCTGGTTTTGCATGACAGCAGAACACTAAGTATGCTTTTGCAACATGGAATGAATAGGAAAAAAATATGCTTTTTTCAGATCCCAGAGCTAGGAAGAGAAGTTCTTCTTTTATCAACTTTATAGTTCATACTCCATATCATTTATGAATCAATTGCTGTTTTTAGGTAACCACTAAAAAAAGAAATGGGAGCAAAACAGTAAAAATCCTTCATACTACTACTGTCATAAGTGACACAGTTGTGTTATGTATTCTGGCTCAGCTACACTTCTTATGGCAGCTCCTTCAGGGAGGAAGATCACAGTATCTTGATGCATCAATATCTGCTCCAGTAAACAAGTAGAAAGATGCATCTTGCAAGGTGCCCTCAGGCAAGAATAATCATAATTTCTGGTCTGTATTATTCACTCTTTTCAATTGCCGTATATTAGGATAAACCACTGCTTGTAGACTGAGGTCTCCAGTTTTCTCTCTGTCTTAATCAGAAGCAAAAGGAGATGACAAAAACCTTCTGTCTTTAGCTTTAGGACCTGACTTTGGGCAGATAAATGAAGCTGAGGTCCCTTTTCCCCGCCCATCAACATTTGAATTGTTAAGCACACTGCAATTGTAGCTGCTGTGGACAATATTAATTTTTTCTGTTTCTACAACATGCCTGCCATTTGCTTGGAAGAAATAAAGGAAAGTTGGTTTGATATTCAAAGCACCTCTGGAACATCCACATGAACACTTACAGGTGAAGTAACTCCAGGGAATGAAGATTTTCTGGAAGCATAAGAGGTAGTGAATGCTGTAATAACACTTAAAGCTTTCTCATATGCTGGCAAATATAAATTTGGGGAGGGTTCTACCCATGTGAAGCCTTTGGTAAAATTTCTGTCCAGGGGCTGTGGTATCAACTAGTTCTGCTCTTTTCAAAGTAAAAGTCTTAGTGCTGGTTGACACAAGCAGTGTTGCTCACTGTGAATAATTGAATTGGAAGCTGATGGTATCATGGTTCTGCATTTTAATCACCAGGTGAGCTCACTCTTATTGAGAAGAAACATTGCAGATAATACTAAATAAAGATGTTTCACACAATCACAGAATTGGTAAGATTGGAAGGGACCACACTGGATCATCTGATCCAACCTTTCTCCCAAACAAGGTCATTCTACAGCACACTGCACAAGGTTGCATCCAGACAGTGCTTGAATATCTCCAGTGAGGGAGATTCCACAACCTCCCTGGGCAATCTGTTCTAGTACTTGGCCATCTGCATAGTAAAGAAGTTCTTTCTCGTATTCAAACAGCATGAGACTGTAGGAAAGAAGCATATTTTAAGCCTCCCAGATACATAAAGGGAAGAACATAAATTCAGCGCACAGGTTGTCAAAAGCAAGAAAACAAAACAACAACAGTGAAAACAGTATCAACAGAAATAATTTTGCAGTACACTCAATTTGAGTCTGTTCCCTTTGCTAAAAAAGCTGGTCAAAAGAAACAGTCTATGAAGCTATGAAAAAAAAATAAGTCGGTTTGTCTTTTTTTAAAGATACCAAGAAGAGCAAGGAAGGGCTGTTTGCCAGGAAGTGGTGTTTAAGCTGGCAGTTTGACCTGATGATTGTTTGCTTAGCCTCTAGGCAAGGGGAAAGCAGAAATCAGGACTAGTCTAATTTTTAACAATGGGAATTCTAGGTAAAGGCAAGATAGGAAAAAGAGAGTGGAGGAATGAGTGCAACAATAACTGACACGGGGGAAAAATGAAAAAAAAAAACCAACAAACCAAAACCAAAAAAACCCCCAGAAGGTGCTTTGGTTGCTTCCCATTCCACAAAATATATTGCTATCCCTTTATGTCCATATGCTTCCTTGGCACATGTACCAGGGGGAGGATTACACTTTACTAAGGAAGTAATGCAAACTTGTCTTCATTTGGTTACCATGGATATGGCACTATGTGAGACAAAGCCTACCATTTGCATTGCAAACAACCAGGATCAGTGAAGGACACACAACTTGATATTCTGGCCACAGAGTGTCTCAGGATCTTCCTTGTCACAAGAAAAAGAACCATAGCTTTAGGTCTGTGCTAGCTACCAAGAGAACAAAGGTAATGGATGTTGCATTTCAGATGAAGAAGAAAGAGGCAGAATTGCACACATCTGCAGAACAACTGGCATTTCTTGTGCTACCTAATGTGAAATATCCAACAGATAGGTATGGCAACGATTTAGCTTTCTGTCTATCCCCCTGGGGTACTACAGCTGAATCAATATGCTGGTAATCTGGAATAAGGGATTTCCACAAGCACTGGAATGGGTTAAGAAGTGGCCAAGTCTTAGCATTGTTGTCTTTTTGCAACAGTTTTTATCTAGCTGAATGTCCTCTTCATTCTGCAGAAGTACTATAGAAAATGCTTTAATTTTATAAAAAAAACAGTTATATGAGCAGTCCTCTAAGCAGGAGGTAAATTGTCTTATTTCCCTAAAAGAAATCGTGTATGATTGTTTGGCTATTAGATTGCTAGATTGTTAGTTTAGGGGTTTTTTTTATTATTGTTTTAAGCTTTGCCAGATATATGGTCATATATCATTATTATTTCAACTGATATGGAATACAAATGGTGTGCCCCTGCTTCTACGGATAGAATTGGCAAAAGTGCCATCAGTTTGGCAATAAAAGAACTGGATTCCAAATCATTAGCCCACATACAAGAATCAAGGGTTTTCTTTCCAGAGGACCTTAGGCACAGATTAATCAGAACAGTAGATCAGATGTCAGGCAAAAATATTTTCCTCCCTTAGCACTGGACTAGGCACATCTCTTGATGGGGCTAAGGCAGCTATATCATTCCAGGACACTCTCCTTGTCTTCCCACTTCAGGAGAGTGGCCCACATGTCATGGTTTGAGATAGCCCCAAAATCCAATTCCCTAGTCTAAGCCCCCCTCCCACATCTCAACCTAATGTGGGATGATTTTTCCAGACAAAACACACCAGACTCAGAATGGGGGGAAAGGGAATATATTACAATGACTATACAAATAAATATTATAACACATTATACACACGATCACAACTATCTCTGCCATGACATATAGTATTTACAGTGGATCAGATCTCTTCTCCCCTCCAAATAAAAGTCCAGGAGGGAAAGAAGGACAGATCCCTTCCAGTCTCAAAGCAGGAGTATCTTCTAAGGCAGCAGGTTCTCCTCATCTGTCTTCCATGCAGCAGTAACTGGGTTGTTGTAGCTGGATCTCTTTTCAACATATGCAAGGGGGTCTCCAAGCCCCTCGGCTCTCCTTCGGTCCAAGCGAAGGCCTCACCTGTGGACTGCCAGCAGGGACAAGACTCGCGTCACCACAGGTATATCACGAAATGCAGGGGCATCTTCGTGAAAGTCCCTTCCTCAGGGGTTCACCCCTGAGTCAGAACATCTTGGGCAGCATTCAGTTGCAAGCCTTTGCCTCAAGAGTTCTACCAGAGCTCCTGTGCTCCGTCTCAGGCTGCCAGACTTGTCAGCAGCAGCGGGGGGGCCAAGGTCAACTCCCCCCACATTCCATCTGGCTGTCCCCGTCCAGCTTCCCAGGACGCTCTGAGCTTCTCAGCTCCTCTCTCTCCGGTGCTGCATGTCCAAAACTGCTCTCCAAAATAGGAGTCCATGTTCCTCCTTTCCAAGAGGGGGTTCAAAGGAGTTTGGGGGGTCTGGTACAGTTCTTACCCCCAAGAACTCTGTAGCTCTGCTGCTGGCTCGCTCTCTCTCTCTCTCTCTTTCCAGGAGTTCCCTCCTGCTTGCCTGTAATGCCTCTGCTGCTTCGTCTTATCTCTTCTGGCTCTGTGCCACTGTTTCTCCAGTCAGTGCAGTTCTGCTGCTGCCGCTCACAATGAAGAAACATCTCCAGGTTCAGTTACAGACACTTAGTCCAGCTTAACACTGTTCCAAGTCTCTGCAGTTCCCCCCCAGCCAGGGGCTGGGAGGCCCCAGAGGCCCCGAGGGGCTCAGAGCCCCTTCCTCGTGGCTCTACAACATGGCCACCTCTCCTACAACAACCAAACTACAACTCATCTCTTCCGGTCAGCTTGTGGAATGTTTACATTTTGCAGGAGCGCCCATTGGACAAAACTTCCAAACTTCCAGGGGTTTCCACCCCTTGGGGTTTTACCATTTTTCTTAACCTCTGGGGGAAAACAGGATTCAAACCACTACACCACAACTAGTGACAGGGCACCAGCACCACCTAAGTTGCTTTCCTTCGATAAGAAGGGTGCAGCCAGATCCCCTCTGTTCTCACACCACCGTTCTCTGTGGGTATGGGGGACTAATAAGGACCACCAACCCTTCAGTTGCCCACCAAAGGGTCCTTAAAATAGTAGATTTGCACCAATATAATCCCACTCACATCAGCAGATTTGTTTCCTCCTGCTGTCTGCAAGTGAGAAAAACATTTGCCCCAGATGTCTTTTCTTCTTTCCTTTCTTCTAAACCAAGCAGCTGGCACTATACCTATACTTGAATGTAATTTCTACCACTGTGGTCATGGGGAGCTCAAGGTCACTGCTGTTGTATCCCTGAGCAAATACTGCAAGCAAAGAAAACTGAGTTTGGCAAATGGGTTAAGTTACCTCTTTGCTCCTACGTCCCACCTCAGCATGCTCCTTGAACTCAGACGCCTTAGCAGCACAGTAATATATGCCCTTGAGACCAGTTTTAGAAGCAGACAAACATCACCAAGACCTTCACATACCCTGAAGATTATTTCAGGCATTTCCAGCAGCCCTAGTGCTAACTACTGATGGGACAGATTTTGCCAGGCCTTTCAGTGATTGTGCTGCTGGGGAGAGGGACAAAGAAAGGGGCAGGTGTAAAACACAGAAATATTGCCCTGGCTGCATGATACCTGTGTAAGCATGATTGGACACATGCTTCAGTATTTCCCTACCTTTTTGGAGCACCTGTTAATGAAATAAAGCCCTGGATCTATTCTTTCCTCTTCCATTTCTGCATTAGTCCATGAAGCAGGTCAAGAAGACGGATGAGGGTAGAACTTGAAATGGGAACAAATACCTGCACCGGCAGCAATCTCTGCATGCCTACAACAGCTCCCTTGCAGCAGTGTGGCATGGGGATGGGTTGCCTTTGGGCTGATCTAAGTGCTCTTCCATATGGACCCTGCAGCAGCAACAGGAAAGCGTAGAAAATCCCAGTGCCAGCCTGTCCTGTCAGACCAAAGCAATTTTGAATCCTGACTATAAGTAAGTCTTCTTGAAAAAAACTTAGCATTTTGTTTACTGTTAGTCCCATCCTCCTGTCCTGTGGGATCCTTTTCTTCCTCTGCAACAAAATCTTTTGGGAAACAGTTTTCTTGGCATTTCTTTAAACAATAGTGCACCAGCCAGTAAAGATGAGTGAGGCAGTCAGTGTGGTAAGTCTCTTGAATGACAAAATGACTCACAGTGAATAATCTATAAGAAGCACTCTTTCTTTTAATGTCTGAAAATAAGTTTGGGCTCTGTCCTTCAGTTAATAGGTCTATTCCCTCTGTGTGTTCGGTCCTCTGTTCACTTGAGTAAAAAACATTTTGTTGCTTTAATTCAAGTAATCGTACACAACCTCAAGGGGGATGGGAAAAGCAGTATTCCCTGTCTCCTCACACCAGCATGACAGTGAATTCTATAGAGTAATGCTGAATCTATAAAAGGTAGATATTCTGCTATTTCTACTGGTTTCAAAAGAGGATCAGGCAGATATTCTAGAAGAGGTAAATGGCCTGTATTTTTATTTTTAGCATTATCAGAGCCAGGAATAACTACCCTCACTCTTAGGGACAGGGCTAAATTTGCAGAACTGTAATTCAGAACTTTTTTTTCTTCTTGACAAAATTGGTATCTGTAAGTCATAAGGGTTACAGCAATAGTTAAGTGTACTGGTCCTTGCAATGTGAAATGAACCCTGTGAGGGGCATTCAGGGCAAACTGTTTTTACATTTGTTGCTATTTATTGCAATATGGTTCAAGTGGAATCTTGATACCTTTATACCTATCCCACCCTTACATACGGGCTCAGGCTTCTTATTAGGATGATAATGGTTAAAAAAAAATTATAGTATGGTTATGCATTTCACTAATATGTCACTAACAGCTTAACACAGAGAAGCAAACACTGAATCAGCTTGCTTGTAGCTAGTCCTACACAATTTTGTCATGGTTTTGGAGCAGATTCAGATAGCTTTAGGTTGGTTCACAGGACAGCCTGGCTGACTTCTGTCAGAAGTTGGCATTCTTGCTATATGTCAGTGTATAAAGAAAGAAATCAGATGAGGTTGACCTTCTATTTCAGATTTGAGATACTACATGTTCATCAGAATTGCTCTGACAAGTGTTTAATATAATTACTCCTTTTTTTCTCTCTGTAGTACGAAGTTTCAACTGATTTCTCTTTCATAGAACAGTAGACAAAAATTACCAAAAATTTACAAAAATTGCCCCAAATTACTCCTGATTTAACTGACAGTCACTTCAGATCTAGTTCTGAGGTTACAAAATTAAATTGAAAGTTAACCACTGAGAATTTGGTTCAGGCTTCATCCACATCAGACTCTGCTAGCCTTCATGAACATTAACTTTGCCCATTAACTGGCACAGGAAACCCTGAGGGAAAACATTTTACTTCGCTGTTGATAAGAACATATTTTGCATACTAGGCTGGGCAGGGGGGGACACTGTAAGTACATGTAATCTTTTGTGTTGTAGCCCAGACTTTATGTCCCTTAGTCAATCAGAGATTTCATTTAAGCAATTGCTAATCCTATCTCTATGTCTGAGAAAAGGAGTTAGTTAATAAGTCAATAACTTAATTGGACTTTATACGAACCAATAAAACTACACAGCTCACTATCTTTGACAGTGGTATCATTAGATAGTGTATATTTAATTACTCAGTGACATAGGCTTCAAGCTTTAGCCATTAGTAATGGCATTGTCCAATGTACATGGAGAAATATGGTACAAGAGACAGTTCTGCTATGTTAAACAAACATTCCCTCTCTATTAGATGCGTTTGAACACAGTAGAACAACAGAAAAGGAGTTTTGTCCTCGAAAGATACCCTTGGCATCACCCTTCTGCCAGCAGTGCTTCTCTGGGGCAGGCTTACAATACATATGCAGCTTCAATAAAGAAAAAGGGAAAGTAAACAAGGCTTACCTGGGCCAACACAGATACCACAGAGCATGACCTACTGCTTCTTCAGAAGCCAGAGGAGGGACAGGTAAGAGTCTACAGCAGTTCTCCCATCTCACCTCGACAGCTCTGAAAAATTCTCACAGCTTTCCTGTTACTAAAGGAGAGAGGACAAACATTTGCCTAACACGGGCTGATATTTTCATAATCCCTACCCAGTTATGTAAAAAAAAAATCTTGTTTTTCAAGTACTTTGTCTACTCTGTATCACACAAATATTTCAAGAACAGACATGTTCAGGAAGTTTTGTATTGTTGAGTTTTTAATTAAAGTGGTGTACTCACACAGTTGATGTGGCACAGATTTTAGAGCCTGTGGCGCCTATTGTGGGAGCTGCCATCCTGCTGATACCACAAGCCATCCTGACTGTGCATACATGAATTCATGCATTCATAAATGAATGCAGAATACTCTGTGCAACCCTGAAGAATGAGGCAGAGACAGACCGGGAAGAGGTCCCAATGACATCCAAAACTGGACTGCCTAAACATTGTAATTTCATGCCATCTTCTACAGGTATGAAGGACAAGATGTCTTGCGAAAAAACAGCCCGCCCAATTTTCAGTCAGGTGCCCAAGGATGTGGCAACCACAGAGTTTATCAGAACAGTAAAAATTCCTGGTGCCTTCATGACTCATGGAAATGGCACAAAGTTCTCTCAAACATCAATCCGAAGAACAAGACTTTTTAAAAGTCAGGTAAGCTAAAAAAACAAACTCAGCACTTGAAAACTAATGAGAATTACATAGTCAAACCCTATGGAACTGCTCTTGTCAGACTGGAAAAAAAATTAACAGCCTGACAAACAAATAATCCAACCTTGCAAAGCTGCCCTCAGCAACACAATATTCCCAAACACACAACTGCTGCAGGGTGTGCCATTTCAGCTGAGAGCAAGGCCACTTTCAATAACCCCAGTATACCAGTGATATTGAGCATACCAGTCAGAGTGGGTATCACCCAGGGCAAATCTCATATTCTCAGCCTGGCTCAGCCTCCAACGTCCATTAAGTGTTTTGGGCAAGTAAGTTCATTTCCCTGTCACTACATAGCACCTGTTGTAAAATAAGGGTTTTAGCAACTTGGCATATGTGTATTAAGGTATGCGTACCACTTTGCTCATTAATATTATATATTCCATGTGGCCATCTAAAGTCAGTCCTCATGGGGGAAGGCAGGGAGGGTAAAAGATCTCTTCTCAACACATGCTACAAACTTGGAAAGCAGCACCCATGAAGGAAAGGATGCCATTAAGCAGCCCTTTGAACAGGAATCCTGAATAGAAAAGCCTTCATGATGTCTCCCTTCATGTGTATTGACAGGTCAAAGTCGGATAGACTTGATGAAATAGCATGCAACTGTGGTCAGGTAGGTTAACTAAACCAATACTGAGACTAGAAAAAAAAAGATCAAGGAAAAACCTAGGAATCCAATCTGGAGTTCTGCATCTCCTAGAGGGAAGCTACTCATCCTGTGTGAATACACATTAATAAGACAGGATTTCATTAAGTAATTTGACCTTCCCCCTTTCTTCCTCCCAGTCTTTTCTTACACTTTTTGGCTTCCTACTCTATCAATGAAGAAGTCCAAAACACAAACTGCTGGTTTCACATGTATCTTCAGTCCATTTGCAATCCCTCAATGCACATGCTTGAGGTTAGGTGTACAAAACTAGAAGTTATGTAAGCACAATGGAGTTCCATGGAGCTCCATTAAACTCGTGGTGTGCAGCACTAACTGGTTTGCACTATTTGTCCTAGTTAGAACAACTGGGACCAGTTCATCACTGTGTGGGTGTAACCCAAAACTGTGTATTCTATAGCCTTCCATGCCATTTCCCAGAAACTGTTATCAATAGATCATTTACACCACCTGCCCAGAGCACGCCTGACTCCTCAGGCTATAAACTGGGTGTTAAGAGGCCTGCAAGATAGGAGGATGCTCCTATCCTCACACCCATTGTGGAACTCCCCGCCTTGAGGGAGATACTGGGCATTCCTGCCTGAACCTGAGGATATATATAATCTTGGAGTCTTGGGACTTTTTTACCAATTGTGGGATCCAGAGAAGGACTGTGACCATCACTCTCGACTGGACTGCAACCACCACTTTTCAACCAGACCACAACCAGCACTTTTCAACCAGACTGCAATCACCACTCTTGACCAGACTGCAACAGCACTCTCACCAACAGGTTTCCCCTTCTCCTTTTCCTTTGGACTCAGGGGGGCCAACGAACACCACTCTGTTCATGCCTGAGGGTGCTGGGTTATACGTTTGGATTTTGTGGGTTAAGACCAATTGTTTGTCTGTATAATCGTACTTTTTGTATTATTTTATTAAATTGTTATTCTGACTTATAATCTCTCTTTTGAGTTGGGTTCAATTCCCCTGCCGGTTTACCTTTAAACCAGCACACTATTGCATGGCATTTTACCAGACAGAAACAAGTTTAACAGCCCTAATTGGTATTGCTGCAAGATGCAGCAAGATGCCCAGCAAGAGCCCGCAGAGATGTCTCTAAACACAAAGTTGTGTTACATGATGTTCATAGAGCAAATTCAACTTCACGAAATTATCTTCTTTTCCCTACAGAAATCTCAGCCTCTTTAAGGTGGAAACCCCAGGCTGGATTAGCAATTTATGTGCACTTCTCCTCCCTTAATTTTCAGAGCATTCAGTAGACCACTGTACTAAAAGAGATGAAGTGATAAAAATCAAAGAGATTGCTAGAAATCAACCGGTGTCTTTTTAACCATCAGACACTGTATCCCAGTGTCTTTGTGACTGCCATTATGATGCAATTAATTTTTACCGTGACCATAATTTATTGAACACAAAAAAATTCTTTCGCGATCATTTTCATCAGGACTCAGAAACTGGGTGTCGAAGGCAAAATCTCACCCTCCAGTATGTAACTGCTGGGTCAAATGACATTCTCACTTTTCCCTCTGAAGTTTTTTCATATAGGAAGTCCTTTGATTTTTGTTTAGATTTCTGATCTTTCTACCATTCTTATTTAGTATTTTACCTTTTTTTCTCAAAAACTACCAACTGAAATTTTGCAAATGCTTTCAAACCCATTAAATGTTTCTATTTCAGTAGTATCAAATGAACCAACTCTGTCAGAAATTAATTTGAAAATATGTACTTGAATAAAGACTACTTCTATGTAAAAAAACCTTTTTTGGAAAAAAAAATCTTGTGAAGAAAATTTTATAGTGGTACCTTTTGAACAAGTCCAGAAGAAAGGGTATACAAACAGTTTCAGGTCAAGAGCTGGTCAAGATGAACTACTTCTATGAAATGTTCTCATTTTGGCAGATCTATATTTTTAACGAGGAAAGTGCAAAAACATGCTCTAGCCAGCTTTATGTCTAATTCCTTTCCTTTCTAATTCCTTTATTTCTAATTCCTCCCTCAATCTCAAATTACTTTGAGGAGAGTCATGTCTTCTTAAAAGATGTCTGTCTTATTTCATAAACAAACATTAGAAATTTCTGAGGGGTGCAACATGATGAACATGTTTGCCAAGCAGTGGTAAGATGATTCTCAGGCTAGCCAGCAAATGTTCTGTATTTGTTGGGAAATCACAGCACGTCCACCTCCTCTCCATGTAGCCTTACACTTTCTACAAGGAAAGCCTTGGCTGCGGCTTCAGTGTAGATATACTTTTCTGCGGCCCTGGGTGGAGGATGAAAAGCACATACTTGTCAAATCTGAGGTTATATTTTTCAGTAGTGGATTTACACAAACACCCCAATGGCCAAATTTCCCTCCTTATCTCAATGCAAACCTACTGAGTTCAGAGCAACCTGACAGAGTTTAGGCTTGGAAGCAGCATAGCATGTGCTTAGAATTAAGCACAGCTTCCACTCTTATGGTAATAAAGACAGACTTACACTTGAAATAAGCAAGATGGATTTAGCCCTTTAGCAACATATTTTTTGTCACCTTTTTTTTTTTGATATTATTTTAAATTTTCCTTCCCAGTCTCCTGTTAAAAAAACCCCAAAAAACAACAGCTCAGCTTCTTCCCCAGAGATTTAAAGCCACAGATGTCTTCTGTACGAATAAAATCAAAACTTTAGGTTGATGACCTGTGACACTGAAGTGAAACCATTCCCCTCAGACCTATTTCTAAAATACTAGGCAAAAAAAAAAAAAAGAACATTTTCCAATAGAACAGCCATTATTAAGGAGCTATTTTCATGTTTGCATGTGTCTGCTCCTCTATGGGTGCATATGGGGAATGTACAAAATTAGAAACAAGTGCTCAAAGTATATTTTTCCAGTATTCTCTGTGAAGTTAGCCAGAAACATGATAAAGAAAAAATCTGGCTGCTGAAAAAACTAATTCATGTTCTCTTGCAACCCATGGCAGAAATTCCTCATTCTGGGCTATTGCCATTCCTTTTCTGCTACTTTTTTTGTCACATAGGAGACTCAAGTTGGAGTGCCGAAGACAATTTGGGAAAACAGCATATAAATTACAGGAACTTCCCTGTCCTGTGACTGCATTCTCCCTAGAGATGTCTCATTGGTTGGAAAGTTTCCGAAGATCTTTCTTTCCCCAGTAAAAACCAGGTTATATTGAAATTTAGATTCCTATGAGACTGACACTTTCACAAGCTAGAAATTTTTTATGTGTTTTGTCTTTTTTAAATTGCTTTAAAATAAGCGCATTTAGAAATTGCATTTTATCACTCTGATACTGTGTTACAACTGGCAAACATTGCTCAGCCACTACAGGAAGTGGGTAAACCCCTCTATTTTTTCTTGACTACTTTCAGATCTTTGTCAATAACAAAAGTGTGTAGATATTGTCATAGAAAATAGTAAGCTAGGAAATGGTACTGTGACTTCAGATATTTAGGTGACTTTGGAATTTAGATAACATTTTAAAAATAGTCATAATCTAGGAAATCTACAAGGCCATAATTTTCTATTTCTCCATACCTGCATGCAAATTAACACCACAGTCCATGTGAAGTTGGCTGGGTTTCATCATTCATTAAGTGCCAATCATAGGAGGAGGTAGAAAATTATCTATTATAAACACGATGCAGATCATAAACCTTTTGGATTCTACAGAAATATTAGAAACAATCTGTTAGTAAGTACAGAATAACATTTGTTTTCAAAATCAAATCCATTTTCTGTACATATGATTCTAGTATCACTTATGTGATCTAATTTTATCCTTACCAGGAATCTGTTCATTATAAGGAGAGGATGAAGCAGCAATGGGTGCCATAGGCAAAATGCTTTTATAAGAAAAATGATTTTGGAGTCACTCTGTCTGTAGTTTTTCAGCGTTTGTAACATCCTCACTAATATTTCTTGGGCATATATATTTTTGGTACTGAAGACAGCTGACGGTCTTCGGTACATATAGCATCTCTAAAGTATTCCAGTTCCTCTTAGAAGATTGCTGCAATAAATACTGAGGAAGCAGTGCAACAGCCTTTGGGCACAAATGTTTATGAAAAGACCTGAATAATAATTGATTAATTGATGTGCAAATTTCCACCAACAGAGGTCATTTTCACTCTAGAATGAGTTAAGGAGCTCATAAAAAGCTGTCCTTTTATCTAAGGGAATATCTTAAAAACTGTCCCACTGCCTGCAGTAGTCTTCATCAAAGCAACTAATCTAGGGCTGATATAAAGAATGTTAAAAAACTTTAATAAATAAATTCAGTCTGTGTTGTGAAATGTCAACAAAATCTCTGCTTTCACATTTCTTGTGCATATGGGATTGGTCAGTTTAAACAACCCTGATGGCTTAAATATTTTTCCTGAACATTTATATTTGTTGAGAAAAAGTTTGCCTATGCAACACTAAAACTTCCTATAAGTCTCAGTAAAAATGCAGTGGGCAAATGAGAACCACCTGTTTTCTCCTTCTTCTTTCTCATGTGCTACTATTGTCATCTGTGAGTCCCTTCCCAGAAGGTGAGATCCCACCCTCACATACACTACCTTGGTGGCACAGCTGTCATTGAGGGGCATCCCTGACAAACGGACTGTGTTTACAAGCATATACCCATGCATATCATTTGCCTGAAGATCAAATTATGAACTAATACATACTGACATTTGATTTTGAGGAAGATAGTGCATTTTAGGTTTTTAGCTTCAACAACATTAAAAGCTGTTATTTAGAAAAGGATCTGGAAATAAAAAAGAAAAAAAAAGTTAAAATTTAAGAATTACCACTTAAGCACAACTATGGCATGAACCTGAGTAACCATTAAACTGTTGTACTGTAACAAATTAAAAACAGAAACAAAGAGGTAACAGAAACACAGAGGTAACACAATGATTCAGATAAGTCACATATGACAGTTGATATTCTTCATATAATCATACCGGGAAACACATCTATGCTGGTTATCAGAGAAGCTCTGATTTATTTGGGTTGTGTTGTTATCTTATGGGTGACATTTCCCTCTATGTTGTCAAACTGCCATTAAAACACCAGCACTCACTGGCCAAACTCTACTATTGAGTTTTTCCCTTTACTGAAAACACAAGTTTCTTCTGTGGATATAATGTGCTATCTGCTGATAAAATGCAGTATAAAACCCGTACTGTTTAAAATTACCACAGTGCTTATCATCTCTAACATCACATGATTTTTTCCCACACCCCAACAGAGGTGAGGATCCCACTGCAGTAGACAATGTAATAAGCATATACTGTCTTCTAAATGCATAGAAATAATTTCTATATAAACTTAAATAATGCCTAGCATTGCAAGGAGCATAATTTTATAGTTCATTTGTAGTTTAAGCATATTTTAATAGCAAGATACATTAATTTTTTTAACAGAGAGATTAATTGTCCCTGTCTTTCATACTAAGCATTTTGGTGAACTTTTGTAAAGCCCCGGGTAGAAGCCACATGCCTGCCCAGGCAGTTTACTTATATTTAAGACTCCAAGAGCTCACCCACATGAACTTTTGCAAAGCCTTTGATTCTTTAATGCCTTGAATACGTGTAAAGAGAACACGCTACACACATTTCCCAAAAGATTTCTTTTAATTTAGTGAGAAAATAAGCATTTTGTCAAAAGGTTTTACAGGAGTAACATACAAGCTAGGAGAAGTATTAAAGTAAAGCAGCCAGCACACGACAACCCACAAACTGGTGAAATACCACCCATCAATTTTAAATTACCCAGAAGAGGAAGAAAACAGTAAAGGAAGAAAAAAGATTAAGAAAAGAGTAAAGAAAGAAAGAGAGAAGAAAATAGAAAAATAGTTACTGCCAAGAGTCACATGGTGGCAGGTCATGGTAGAGATATAAAGTTGGAGGCCCTGTGCACCTCTATTTATGTGCCCCAGCCACTGTGGCCACCCCCTGCCAGGCAGGACATCCGGCTCACTGACCACTCAATCCCCTCCTAGCCAGAGTGAAGGGTAGTACAGCCAATCAGAGGATCCAGGGGGCGTGGTGTGGGTGGGATACCAGGCAGGCCTTATTTGATTGGCAGCTCTGCCACATGGCTCCTGTGCACTCAGCCATGTGCATTCCCGGCTGCCATGTTGACTGCAGGCCAGGAGCTTTCTGATACTGGAGGCCTGACCTCCTCCCCCAACACACATACACAGAGGTTGGTTGATTTGATCCAATTAATAACTCAGTGAGAGATTAATCTAGTCCCTCACAACTTCCTACCTCAAAATTAAGCATGGTACTAGATGAGGTATGCAAAACTGCAGATATAGAATCATAGAATCATTTAATTTGGAAAGCACCTTTAAGATCATGTAGCTAGTAGCATTTAAGTTCATAGCAATATAATGCAGTTCCAAAGAACTTATAGGAAAAACATTATAATATTTTTATTCTAGATACAGTATAGATGTGGATTTCCCACACTTGAAAGAGAACAACTAGATATGCTACTTTGTCTGGTGTTTTGAGAAGGCTAATATATGTTGGCCAGGATAGAAACTCGATTGCAAACTGGACTGTGCACAGGCTGGTGTCCTGCACAATAACACACTCAGCAAAGATGGGCTTGAGTTTCATCCAAAGCACCTGAAAAACAAAAGGAAAACTTTGATTAGACCCAACAACATGGATAGCAAGAGACAGATTTTGTTTATAAATACCACAAAGACAGGAAAGAGGCAGGAAAGGATGTGAAATATCCCTTCTAAGTCTGAAAACACTGCTTGACAATCACTATACAAGAATTAATGCTTGGCAAAGCAACAATATCCCTATCAGTCCTTAGTTTACGTCAAGGACTAAAAGAGGAGTTGAACTTTTACATTTTCACAAAATGTAAATGGTCACTGTGACACACAAGAAATTATGATTGCCCACTGCAGTCCTACCGCTGCTCAAAGGTTGCCCCTTAATGTGCATAACTTCCAAACTGAAAGCTATACTTCTGCCCTTTCTGGTGTGCCTGAGCTCCAGTTACAGAGAGAGACCTGGATTTTGGATGGTGCAACCAAGAGAAGACACCCTACAAAACCAGCGTGGAGGGGGGACATTGGAAGAAAACCTCAACTCAAGAGCCAGACTTGGATGCAGCAGCAGTGCAGATGAGGGCAGTGAGACTAAGCTGCATCCTCAGTGCAGGAAAGTCCCCAAAGGGAAGGAGGCTACAGGTCAATTAGCCCAAAGTATCTAGAGAAAGTGGAAGTTCACTCCTACATTTTCAGCTCTAGATCTACTTCACAGCTGCTAGCTCCCATTAATATATCACAATTATAAAGAATGCATCACAAGTGCTCCAGCTACTGGAGTCAGATTAGTGTTTAAGAATCAAAGCTGTTCATTAAATGAATTTGCAAAACACTTGACAACATCTACGCAGGTTGTGCTGAAAGTAGATGCATAAAAGTTCTCAAAGTTAAGCAGCATCATTGCTTGATTTTTCTCCCCCAAAATATGGGGAATTAGAGGGGAAAAAAATCTATAGTTTTCACTCATCCACCAATATAAACAAATATTTGAGGACTTTAAGAATTAGAAATATGATAAATATATTTCAGTTAGTACAGATAAAGTACTGTTAGTATATCTATAAACTAAAGTTCAAACCTTGTGAATAACAGCATACAGAAGTAGAACATCTCTGATGGGCAAGAGGATTTACCTAGTGATAAAGTTCAAAACAACGAAGAGTAGAATGCCAAAAATAAAAACCACCAATGTTGCTTGCATGAAATCTAGGAAGAAGATTATATCTGTGAAACTCAGTTGTCTAGAAGAGGATTCATTTGTCCAAATGTGTGGTGGGGGAAACAGTTTTCCCCCTGCAGTTATAAAATGGTAAAACCCCAGGGGGTGGTGACCCTTGAAGTTTTGAGGTTTTACCCAATGAGTGCTTCTGCAAAATATAAACATATCACAAGCAGAATGGAAGAGAAGGTTAGTTGTAGTTTTGTTGTAGGAGAAGTAGCCATGTTGTGAAGCTAGGAGGAGAAACAGCAAGAGCCCCCACTGGGGGCTGGGCCCCCCCCACAGCCCCCAGCAGGGGGGCTACAGAGACTTGGAACAGTGTTAAGCTGGACTATGTATCTGTAACTATGAGCTGGGGGATGTTTCTCCACTGTGAGCCGCAGCAAGAGATACTGAAAAGCAGCGGCAGAGACAGCAGTGAAGAGAGGCTATGGCTAAAAGCCAACAGATAAGAACTGAACCAGAGAAGCAGCAGCAAACAGCATGCAACCAAAGAAGATACAGAGTTGTCTGAGAGAACCGAGAGAGAGAGCCAGCAGCAGAGAGAGAGGAAGCTGGGGTAAGAACTGAAATAAAACCCCATACCCCTCTGAGACGTCCGAGAAAGGAGGAAGATGATGAACTCTTACTTGAAAGAGTCTTGGAGTGCTACAGCACTGCAGAAAGAGCTGTAAAGCTCAGAAGGAATGCGGAGGGGGTGACCTTGCCCCCCCCCCCCCCGCTGTTTGAGGCAGAGCACGGAGCTCTGCAAAGGGGAATTTGAATCCCCTGAAGATAGGGACCGTCATGAAGACCCCTGAGCTTCGTGATATGACGTAGTGAAGTGACCCTTGTCCTGGTGAACACAGCCTACAGAAGAAGACCCTCGCTTAAAGACGAGTGGCCAAGGGGCTTGGATACCCCCTCGTGAGTACTGGCAGAGATCCGGCTACAGCTGCTGCATGGAAGAGCGAAACAGAGAGACTGCTGCCCTAGAGAAACTGCTGCTCTGAGAGTGGAAAGAGATCTTTTCCTTCTTCCCTCCTGGACTTTTATTTGGAGGGGAGAAGAGATTTGATCCATTGTAAATACTTTTATGTCATGGTAGAGATAGCTAAGATTGTATATAATGTATTGTTGTATTTATTTGTACAGTCATTGTAATATATTCCCTTTCCCCCATTCTGAGACTCGTGTAGTGTCTGGAAAAACCATCTCTCACTGGGTTGAGATGTGGGAGGGGGTTTGGACTAGGGAATTGGATTTTTGGAGCTCTCAAATCATGACAAAATGACTGACATCAAGGGAGTCAGGCTCCCTAAACACTCCAGATATCTGCTTTTAAAGAGTTTCGAAATCCACCATAGCTGCCCAATACTTATTAAGTGTAACAAAGCAGGATACTAACAGCATATTTACCTTGGAGCACAGCAGAATCATAAGGGATTAATATTGTTTGGAACCACTAATTTCCCCTGCAATATTACTTGATACAGAAACCATTTTGAAGGACTGGAGTACAAAAATGAGAGTATGATTCTGGTTTTCTTCTAGGATAAAAAAAGTTAGCAAAAGAATAACTTTACCTTTTCCTTCTGCACTTCTAATCTGTGGCAGGAAATTCTAGAAACGCTCTCCCGCCTTTCCAGCTCTGTCTACAACAGTCAATTTTCTCATCAGTCAATACAGTCCTTCTGCTTTCTCTTCATCAGGATAAATGTCTTGCCTCTAAACACAAACTCACCGGAGCAGACAAATTCTTTTTTCTTGCATTGCAAGGTCCAACTTACAAACAGGTGCTTTGATACCTGTCCCCATGCTGCTAGAAGGCTCCTCTAAACACAGCCCATGACACCTCCACTTCTCTTCTGGCACTGTAGTGTCCTGTCCTGGCCCTGTCTGAGCTTGTTTGTGGCTAGAGCAAGTGTCTCAGTAAATCATATAGCAATTCCAGAAGTAGCGGTACTGTCCCTAAAAGCCTGATTAGTCACCTACATACAGAGCTGAGGCATTTGTTTATTTAGGATTCGTGCAAAGACAGGTGCTAGGTGGTAAATCCACAAAGCTAGCACGCCGATTCTCAAAACTTTACATTATGTATACATTTTAGCAAACAAAGAACTATGGTACATCAGCTACAGGTACCTAGTTCTCTTGTTAATTAATATTCTACCTTCTATTGGTTACATGATTCTCTTGCTTCTTATTCTAATTAGCCTACATGAATAGTCTTTCTCTTCTTTTGAATTGGTGGGTTTCTCGAGTCGGTGGTCACAATCTTAATGTGCTGGAGTTGTCTTTTACCTCATTGGGACAGATTTCAACACCCTTACTGAGTTGGCTTTGTTACTTTTTTGTTGTCTCTACCAAATGTCTTCGAGGTCTGTCCACTGTCAGCAGGACATCCTTCTTCCCAAGCTTTGCTGTGGAACCCCAGACCTAAACAAACTAAGTCAAATAATACATTGTTACCCTCCCTTTGAGGCCTGTTTTTCATTTCACTGATAAGCCAAGATCCTGTTTCACAACCCCTTTTTCACTTTCTTTTTAATTCTCTGGGTGTATTATTAAATGTCTCTGACTCTTGAGATATTAGCAGTGCACTTACACAGAAAATCTACAGAAACTCTTTCAGGCTGTTTTCAGTAAGGATACCAGTAATTTTTCATTTGGTATTTGTTCTATCTGTCTTTAAAGGATGCTAAAAAAAGTTTTAAAAAGGCACAGATACAATCCTAGGTACATGGAGTAGAGTACTACAAATAAAGCTTTTTTAATTTTTCACTTGTCTCCACATGGTTATTTTGTTGATTTCAACAAAGATACAAAAGGCACTTTCTTTCGGTAAACAAAGCGTGGAGACACAAAGTATCACCCCTAAGTGGTTAAATTATCTGCAAATAAAACCCCTACATCTGGTGTTTGTATTAAGCTACTCTGTTTTTGGCATCCCTCAGACCTGTCTCATTCTATTAGGAGAAATACATATTTTTGTTCTAATATGTGCCTGCTGTAGAGGTAAGCATGGATAAATCTTGTAGTCCAGATATACTAAATCTGTCACTTCTAGGATACACACAGTGTTTATGGTGTTTGCCACAAAGGCTGTCTGCATACAAGTAATGTACATGACATTCCTCAAATACTGTCCGCTTACTGGACAGCACATGTGCAAGTGTTTCTGTCCAGGAAACGTGTTATACTCACTTTTGTTATAGAATGCAGTTCCCACAGTTTGATGCCTGGGAACTATACCTCACCTCAGTTCAGCACTTCACTGCATAGTCAGACAAGAAATTTAAATACCAAAGGAAACGCAATGTTTTGTATCAGAACTTTTGTCATTGCTTAGTCCAAACTGGATACAGAGAGATCAAGCAAAGTGTGAATGTTCATTAACTCCAGAGATGAAAGAGACCTCTAAACTACAGGTCACTGTTCAAAAAAACAGTGCATCACTAGAGTATTTATGTTTTAGGAGTGGGTTAAAAAGGAATCTAGATAAATCCAAAGACAATTCTGCCTCTAGGATGAATTAATTCAGAAAATGGACAACAGTATGAAATGACGCAAACTTTTATCTAAACTTGAAGCAAATCAGATCACATCCCTTTGGGAAAGTAGAAAGCAATCAAAAATAATCTTTTACATTTCTTACCCTAATTTTCTCCAATTGAGATCAAGACAGGAGGCGCCAGCATGGAAATACAAAAGAAAACAGTTCTTGCGGTGATAGACTAAAGCATGAAAAACATTGTGAAATGCCTTTATTAAATATGTAACACTACTTTAAAAACTTGTTTAGGTGCTTTGTTGTGCTTGATATATGGTCTTTTGTTTCTCTGACAAGATGAAACAGAATAAAGAAAGAGAGAATGAAGAGTTGCTTTAAATCCTACATCCCACATCTGATACTATAGAAGCCTTACAGCAAGGGGTTTTGGCAGATATAAGTGCCAGGCCTGGTTGCTGGTGGTCGCATGTGCAGCAACCCAGAATGACAGAGCGAAGGGAGATAGGGTGACCATTACCCCAGCCTGGAGATCCTACTTTCAACACTCAAATAATTCAGTGGGTCAGGATATGGGTAAAAAGGCAAAGCAGACACTTTCCCTTGCTCTCTAAAACATGCTAATAATGGTCATGTTACTGGCCTCACAGGCCTTTTACCCTCAGGGAAGCACAAGGAGTCCAGGGTTCTCGCAGGCTGCCTGCCTCAGATCAACCTTTCTGTTCGGCTCCTGTGCTCTGGCATTGTCCCACATTGCTTTGAGTCTCTTCTACTGCTCAGTCCCTACTGTTTACTCCTGTCATGGGGAAAAAAATAAATCACTGGTTAATTGCTCGTGACCTTTTTCTTCTTTTGCAAAACACCCTCAGCTGGGACTCTGAGCACAGAAGATACATGATAACTTCCTCCAAACATTTGCTGGGAAGGTACTAATCTAGATCCACTGAATTGGTTTCTAGTTGGTTATCCAGTATGCCCCTGCTCAGCAAGGGCAATGTCTACATGCAAGGAAATTTTGTGTCTCAGCAGAATGATACTCTATTTTGTCTCACAGATAAGACTACATATTGGATTTTTCAAAATTGTTATAATCCGTATTTAAACTGATTGCATAGCAGTTCCATGCCTGCTATGTGCCCCACTAGCAGACAGGATACTTCCTAGTCCTAAATGTAAAACAAATTTTAATTCAAAAAGCCTAGAGAGAGACCGAAGTCTTAAAGCCTGCATGCATAGATAGGCTCACTGGCACCTATGTGCTTGAGAAATTGGATGAGAAATCTTTATCCAAAGTTAATCACCTACTTGAAGGATATGGAGATTATGCACAAACCTTGTCCAATTGCACTTATTTCTGCAGTAGTTTTAATATACATCACCTCCATTATAACATTTCTGAGCCCCCCCAACCTGTAATAGATGTATCTTTACTCACTATATTCTTCTTAGGCAGGTGGACAACAAAATCTCAGAGAAGATAAATTACTTGCTTCAGAGCACTTGAGAAGTCTGGAGCAAGGCAAGACCTTGCACATCATCTTTCTCAGGCCCCTCATCTTCCTGTTTTCAGAGGATCAAAAATAAAAGCCATACAAGAGCAAATTGCCCAGAGCTGACCCCAAATACAAATATTTGCATGAACAGTTTTGCATAACATATTCCTATTCTGGCAGGATATTGCATCCTTTCAGCTCCTCTCTGCTTCAGGTTAAGAATACTTAGAATTTCTGAAAATTTGGGGCCTTTCTGTCTACAAAATAGATTTTATATGTGCATATCACCAAGTGCTTCTGACAGTATGGGAGCCCCGTCATCATTGCTGTGGATAGATGAGGCTGTGCATACTTCGGCGTTACACATGTAAACCACAAGCAGATATATTTTCTCTGATGCAAATAAATTTATTTTAACTTCTGCCTATGACTTCACAGAAGATTTGAAAAATCAAGCAAAGTCATTAAGGAAATTAAATGATCTTTTAAAAGTCAATCAACTCAGCTCTGGTTTCCTGGATTTTAAGGGAGAAAGGTAACAACAGAATTCTCTAATCTAATCATGACTTGAAAGTAAGTAAAATGAGAGAAAATAGAGTAGTTACTGACTCTCTCAAGAAGAAACACAGGAACAGTGACAGATAAGTCACTTCAGGGACACAGATGTGTCCCTTCAGGGACAGAAGGATTATGTTTCTCTGCTTCTACATAATTGTCTCTACCTGGATAGATTTCCAGTTGTGTCATCCACATTAAGAGGAGCATTAGTAGATGAATTACTGTAGTGTACAAAGGTAGTCAGTGACACTACTATCTAAACATATTCGGTGTGGAGTGTGACATTCAAATCAAGGAAGGAAGTTTCTGGTGTGCTGTTGGGAACTAGGCAAACTACCATCAGACCTTCTTGATGCAGTCATCATCACTTTGTATAAGAAGAAAGGAGTTAAATCAGACTGTTCAAATTACTGTGGTATTACTCTACTCTCCATTGCTGGCAAAATCCTGGCAAGAATACTTTTGAACAGGTTAATACCTGCTATAGCAGAAGGAATTCTACCTGAAAGCCAGTGCGGTTTCAGAGCCAACAGGAGTACCACAGACACGGTATTTGTTCTCAGATAACTGCAAGAGAAGTGTAGGGAACAGAACAAAGGTCTCTATGTAACCTTTGTTATTCTCACCAAGGCTTTCGATACTGTGAGCAGAAAAGGTCTGTGGCAGATTTTGGAACATTTAGGATGTCCCCCCAAGTTCCTTAAAATGATCATCTCACTTCATGAGAATCAGCGCAGCCAAGTCAGATATGGTGATACACTTTCTGAGCCCTTTCTAATAACCAATGGTGTGAAACAAGGCTGTGTTCTTGCACCAACTCTATTCACAATCTTTTTCAGCATGATGCTCCAAAGGGCCACTGCAGACCTCGATGATCAAGACGGTATCTACATTCGATACTGTACTGATGGAAGCCTATTCAACCTAAGGCGACTGAAGGACCACACTAAGACCTTAAACCATCTTGTCCGGGAGCTGCTTTATGTTGATGACACCGCCCTTGTTGCCCACACAGAAGCAGCTTTGCAGCGTTTAACATCCTGCTTTGCCGACGCTGCTGAGCTCTTTGGTCTGGAAGTAAGTCAGCTTAAAGAAGACAGAAGTTCTCTATCAACCTGCACCTCAGGAAGTCTTCCATCATTCCCATATCACCATTGGCCAATCAGAGCTCAAATCAGTCCAGCAGTTTAATTACTTAGGCAGCCTCATCTCCTCGGATGGTAAGATTGACGGAGAGATAGACAACAGGTTAGCAAAGGCATACAGTGCTTTCGGAAAACTCCATAAAAGAGTATGACGTAATAAACACTTGAAGAAAAGTACCAAGATCAGTGTTTACAAAGCCATTGTGCTGTCTACTCTTTTATATGGTTCCGAATCATGGGTCATCTACCGCCACCACCTGCGTCTCTTAGAACCCTTCCATCAACGCTGTCTCCGCAAAATCCTAAACATCCACTGGTCAGATTATGTGACCAATATATCTGTTCTAGAACAAGCAGCAGTCACAAGTATTGAGGCCATGTTGCTGAGAACACAGCTGCGTTGGGCAGGACACGTCTCAAGGATGAAGGACCACCACCTCCCTAAGATCCTGCTTTATGGTGAACTTGCCACTGGCTGGTGCAAGAGAGGAGCCCTGAAGAGAAGATACAAGGACTCCCTGAAACAACATCTCAGCCTTGGCCATATTGACCACCATAACTGGTCTACTCTGGCCTCCAATCGGGAGACCTGGAGACACACCATCTATAACGCTGCTGCTTCCTTTGAGAACGCACGCAGGATCACTCTCGAGGAGAAAAGACAATGCAGAAAGAACCGTGTCTTGCAGAATATACCACCTAAGGAGTCTTTCTGTTGTGCCTTTTGCAATCGGACGTCTCTCTCGTATTGGCCTTATTAGCCACCAACATGCTTGTAACAAATGTGGATAGAGCCTTTCCCAAATCTTCATTCGCGAAGCCTAGCCACGATGATGATGATTTTTTTCCCCATATATCATACCATCACATTCTTCCTAACAAAAAATCTTTTAAATATGCATACCCTTGTAACAGGGGTTAGAAGGGACTAATTCCTTGCAACTGTTTTTATTTAGTGAATGCAATGGTCCAAAAAAACTTTAGCGAGGTTCCTAAAATCTGTGCTATAAAGGCACTTCAGAGCAAAGATGCTTCAGTTGAATTTTAAAGTTCAGCCTACAATATCTAATAGTTGTCTTGCTTTCCTAAATTGCCCTAAATATTATTTGTATTTTTATATCACTAAAATAATACAGCTTTGCAAAATCAAGGCAATTTTATAACAGCAAATTTGACGTTCCTTATTTTTCTGTCTTGCTTTTAGAGCTCAGAAAACTCCAGCCAAACTTACCATTTTCACTCCAGTTAAAACACAACTGCTTTTAAAATGGCATTTTCAAAGAAGAGGCTTCTGTCGCCCTATACACTGATACTGCATTGCATACAGCTCTGCAACTTTCCAACTCGTAAAGAACTGCAGTGCTGACAACAGAGGTCAGACCCACTGATGAAGGGAGTAGCCTGTGTAACAATAAGAGGCTGTAGAACTAGCTTCTAATTTTTTGAGCATGACAGTATGCTTTTTCTAGTAGCTATTAATTCAGCAGAATCAACTGACAAAAATTACAATTCTGTTAGCAAAAAATACCATCACCTACCCCTCATATAGCTACATGTGCCATATATCACTCCTTGCCACGCCTATCCATGGTGGCTACGCCTCTCCTAACAAAAATAGCTGACACTGACATTATCAGCTGATTTTCCCTGCCAAGAGATAACTAGCTAGAGACAGAAGCACTTGCAAAGCAACAGATAATGAGGATTAGTCATTATCTGTTCACTTGCAAGCAGCCTTCCCTGAAATAGGTGAGGATGCAAACACATATTTGGAAGTTACCATCCTGTGGAGAGGACAGTGCTGCTGCCAATTCAAACTGCTATATGTTTTTGAAAAGAAAACATGGTCCCAAATAAGACCAATTACTAGCTGAAGTAATCTAGCTACAAACACCGCACACCCGTTTACTCCCTTGACACCTCAGGAGGAAAACTGCAGCTTAAGTTCAGTGACCTTGCTAGCTAACCCCCACATATAAATGCGAGTGCAACAGCAGTGGTCTAGGAGGTCCTATAATTCAAATTGATAAATTTAAATTTCATCACAGCCGTGAGTTAGAAACATAATTTGATTTAATCAAGGTGATTTTCAGAGTGCAAGTGCACAGCCAGGGTTAAGTAATGCTAGTGTGAAACACGCACTGTAGGAGATAGAGAATGCCCCAAAACACTTTGCTGACACTAGCCAATGCCTCAGGTACTGCATTTTTCTTTTTGTAAGAATTTTTCTTCCTAGTCTTTGCAACTGCTTTTTTATGGTTTTCCAAGAAAGAAGAGGGCCCAATTCAATGCTTTGAATCATGAGGCCTGGTTTTAGGACTTACATAAATGGGTGGCAGTGATACTAAGAGTTGTATCTGGTTTTCCCAGTTATGAATCTGACAAGGAATCTTAGGTTCAAAAGCCATTTCCTCATTCTTCTTATAGTCATAAAGAAATTTGTATTCTGGAGCTGTTTCCCTTTCCTTTTTGCACATCCATTAATGCATTTTTTCTTTTTTTTTTGTTTCATAGCTGCCAAGTCTTGCACAGCTCCATGTGTGAATTTATGCAAATTTCAGAATGTGCTAATTCACATATTTGCAAATTGGCAAGTGATTGGCAAACATGTAAATGAGCTCATTTAGTCATTTTCCTCTTCCTTAAACTTCAGTTTGGGATCAGTACACCCTTCCCCAAGTTATGGCAACAAGGGGAATGTAATGCAACCTGGCAGGTCTTGTAGTGGCTTGGCTTAGTGTAAGCATGTGCCCTGAGTATGGGAAGAAAATTAAAAAACAGCATAGGCTGCTAAGGCACTAAGAAGATCTCTAGATGTGGTAGGAAGGCATCAGGGGAGTACTCAGAACAGCTGCAGATATATCAGCAGTAAATTGGTGTGGATGCGATTATGTTTAGCATGGCCATGAGCTGAGACGTCTGATGGTGTAAGGCAATGCTGGCTGTGAGTGGAGCTAAAGAGCTGCTTTCCCTCCGGGGGACAGCAGTTTGTAACATAGTCGATGACCCTGGATGAGGGAAAGATAGTCCAACAGGAGAAGGCTGTAGATCAGGAGGTATGGGGGAAAATGTCTTCTGGTAGAGCCTAAGATTTTGCTGCAAAATGGGCAAGCAGGACTTGGAGCAGGAATGGATATGTCTTAACACCTAGGTTCCCACTGGCTGTTGTTGCTACCCACCTCCAAACTATGGAGCTCCTTTGGCACCCATCTCGCAAGATCTCCTGGCAGCAGCTCCTGCAGTACCTGCAAATTGCTGCTTGCAGTTAGGGTACGACATAGCTGCTACATGGGGGCAACCCATACCTGAAGTATGATGGTAGGCAACTCTCTTAATTTTCCCTCTTACCAAGAGCAACTTACTGCTTTCGCATGAAAGGTAATGGCTCATGGACAAAATGCTACCCTCCAGTTTTTCCATTGGTCACAGCACAGCAAAGCTGGGTGTGAAGTGTGTGCTGCTGAGCACACCAGCACTTCCAAGGTTTAGGACAACCTCTGATCTCCTTTAATTTACTTGAGCCAGAACATGTTTGAAGTCCTGTAATACTTTTAAATCATACTTTATGAGCTAAAAAGTTCCCAGTGACTGCTTATTTCAGCCAGCACTAGTTGTGTTGCTTTTCCTCAAAAGCAACATGTTTGTAGCAAGCTGTATCACCTCTAAAAATGAGAGATGCCTTGTAATTTTGAGTGACAAAATTAGCAGAGAGTAGACTCAAAAGGTTAAATAAACCAGGACTGAGAATCCAAACAGGAAAGAAAAAAGGACAGAGAAAATGTACAGCTTATCTTTAAGCTGTCTAAGGCAGCTTGCCCTAGAATTAGCTTAATTAGCTTCATTACCTTGTTTCATATGGAAATATTATAGATACAATATTCTTTCTGTGTCACTCAGGTAGTTAAATCCACACAATTTGCTTTTTGAAGCTTGGATTCTGATGACTTTATTTCAAGAAATCAAAAGTATCTAATTTGCATTCATATTCACATTAGTAGTCCATATGTTAGCCCTGTTTAAAAGCTATATGCTACATTCATTATAAAATACTTGGCTTCCTAGCTTTATCCTTTTACTTTGAAATTATTATGATAATATTGCAAGTCTTCTATTTAGGCTATTCTCAAATACAAGGGTTTTTTTGTGTTTTGATTCTTTTTCAAAGTCTTCCAAGGGGAGGGCTTTTAAATTTTTGTTTACAGAGTTATGGGAACTTGCAAATTGGCAAAATAACTCTCTGCCTTCATATTACAACGTATTATTCCTCATACCTGAAGCTTTATTAAAATATCAGGATTTCAATATGTCTATGCATAAGATTTCAGACTGCATGGAGCATCACAAGTGCCCTTTAGAGTTCATCATGCTGCTCACTTAACTAAGTCAACTTCTCACAGTAATAAAATTTAGCAGCATTACATTATTGTTCTTCTTTTCTTTTGCATTGTAGAGCACAGAGTAAGGCATTTGCTTCTTAGGGAGTTCATAATCCAAATGAAACAAAAGTAAATTCACAGAATTAAAAAAAAATTAGTCACTGTCAGATGAAATATCCTGTCCACGATCACATAAAGACAAATCCAAGAATTAAATCAGGGCCTTCCAGGATGTCCTACTCTGCCTCAGATAGAAAAGTACCTACTATACACTATTACTTACCTCATCAGGTCATCACTTTTTCAGTACTTGCTATCATGCTATCATGCATTAAAGCCATCACCAGAGTATTACTTCCAGAATAACACGTATTAGAGTTTGTTTTTATTCACTGGCTTAAACAGTGAACATCTAATGCTCATAGTTCGAGAAACAAATCCTATTTCTTCACCAATAGGTGATTTCCCCTGGGAGGCTAATCTTCATAACCTTGAAAACTCGAAAGATAAACTCCTTTCTTACCTGCATGTTCACTGTGACTTCTGACATTTGCAAAATCCTTTCCCAGTCTTTGGGAGCTCTCTGGACATCTTAAAAGGTGAAGGATAATGAGGTTTCTGCTATGAGATGAACATCACAAAAGGGTATCTGCTGAGTATGAGACAAATAACCAGAGGTAAACACCTCAAAATAAAAACAAACCAAAACAATGACAGCAAACCCACAAACAGAACAAAAGCACCAAAACAAACAAACCCAAAAAACTCCATTAAAAATCCAGTTATCATAAAAAAAAATATATGCTTCATTGGCCTTAAATTTTTACATTAACTTCATTTAAGCAAGTGTTTATTGGATGAGTGAAAGAGAAGCAGAAGGTTTATTAACTAACTGTTTGTGAGGTGGGGAGTTTTAAAATTATTAGATTTCCTCTTTGGAGACATCTCAACCTGACTCCATTAACAAATTTTACATAGTACTCTTGAGAATGAATTGTTGTTAATGGTCAAAAAGTTCATTTACAATTAATTTCCAAGTGTAAGGACTACATCTTTCATAACAACGGTTGCATACGGGAGGAGCATAAACATAAGCCATTGGGTTATGATGGCAGTATCATGAAATCAGAAATTCCTGGAGAATCAGACAGACAGTATTCTGAGTTGGAAGGGACCCACAAGGATAATTGAGTCCAACTCCTAAGTGAATGGCCCTTAAAAGGATTAAACCCACAACCTTGGCATTATTAGCACCATGTGCTAGCCAATTGAGCTAATTGCAGGGTTATTGAGAGAATAAGCTTCAAATCCCACCTGATTATGAAGAAATTTGAGAAGAGCCCCTGAGTATCCTATTCTGATCATATGAAGGAGAGGAGAGGAGGGGAGGGGAGAGAAGGGAGCAAGGTGAAAATTCAGACATGAAATATAAAATACCCAAGCATGAAACCTATGTTACATGAATAATTACAAAATTACCACAGAGCATTTCTGATCATTGTGGGCATACCACTGGCACATAACTGTTTGAAATAAATAGGAAATACTGCCTTTTATCGGTGGACTACTTCTCTGCATTTTCTTTAAAAAATGGAGCTCTTTATAACACCTGAGTGGTACAATAACGCATGATAAATTACAGCTCACTTTCTAGACATCTCTGAGTAAAGTAATCACAAATAATGATCCTCAACTCATAAGTGAGTTTTACTATGGTAATAGTTTAAGCACATCATGCCAAGCTTCAAGTAAAGTCAAAAAATCTTGGAAAAACTCAATGTGCATAACAAATAGACTGACTTTTTCTTAAGTGAAAGAGAACTTAGATCAGTACTTAGTATTGCTAGACAATATATTGAATCCTCCCTTCCCCCAAAAGAACAACAGTTTAGAGAGTATAGGCAGAAAGCCAAAACTTCAGTGTTAAAATCAAACAAGCTTCTTGAGTCAAAGACTATTAGTTACAAAATTAGTTACAAAAGAGCAATATGACAAGAAATAATAACAAAACCTTACACTGATGTGTTAAAAAGTTACCGTATCTTCATTCCATTTCCAACTCTATACCTCTGTCTTACAGCTACACTATTCATAGCAGCTGTGATCACTCTTGACAGTCAGTCCCTGAGGGGAACAAGAATTGCTTGAATAACACAAACAAAAAGGCACAGATACACCATGTCCAAGATGCTTCTCACTGTGCTGACTCACTGACCAAAGTAAATCTCTGAACATCTTGAAATGGTTTATCCATAAAAGTGTGGGGGCTGATTCTCAGTTGTCATAAGTCAGGATCAAAGACTGTAGCCATTATAGGTCTCCTGAAGAGAGCTGAACAACACTGGTTCAGTGCAGTTGCTGTTCTGGGCCTATTGGTCCAGTTTTCTGGACAGATATAAGTGAAATGTGGTAACAAAATCAATAGAACTCAATATTCGCTATGGTTGAGGTGATGCTTCTCTCCTAGCACGTACTTGCAACTCCCACTTGAAATGAGAAATTAAATAAAAAATGTATTTGGAGGTAGGTGTGAGGTGGGAACAGTAAGCAAAAGGCTTCTTCTCTCTACCCTACACATTCATTGGCTCTATGCAGTTGTCTTAGAGGCAATGTTACTGTACAGGGAGAAAAAAAAAGAATATTTAAGTTAGGGGAACCACTCATGGCAAAAAAAATTATTCAGAGATAGGTGTATGGGGAGGAGGAAGAGGGAGGTAAAAAGATAAGCATATGGAAATAAGTATGTAAATTGATCCTCACCAGCATTGAAGCCATGCCCAGATCTGAACTTCCAGTGTTTCATTTGTTTGGCAACTGGATTATCCAAGCTACAGACATCAGCTCGGGTCGTAAAAACCTGACAATAACTTTCAACAAAATCCATCTTTAGCCTTCCATGAGCCTTGAAAAAATTCATGTAATTATTTTAATTCTCTGTGCCCCTGTGAGCACATATTACTGTTGTCTTTCCTTTTTTTTTTTTTTTTTTTTTTTTTTTTCATCTCTGTAGTACTTCCAGTTTAGAAGAAATCAAGAAGAACATGTTACTGGATAAAATGGTATTAGCATGACAGTAAGGTGAATGCTCCAAGTTTGGACTGTCTCAAAGAAATCCCTGCCTGGATGTTTAGATTTTTCTTGCTGTTTTAAGCCACTAAATTGGGATCACAGTTATTAGGACCTGACTGTAAGTTGGGAAAGTGCTTTGGATAGTACAGAGTTTTCTGTGGTCGATTGAGTATCCTCTTGACCTCAACAAGCCTGATTTTTTATTCTGCAATTTCTGTATCACATATGCTGTCCTCTGCTGCCTGGAGATACATTTTGTCAAAACAACACAAATATCTACATCTGCCTTGGGAATAATGTAAAGAGTACACATAAAGTGGAACCTTCTCCATTCACAGCTAGGATTTTGCTACTTTCTCCCATACTTCCCTCAACAAATTTCAGAAGATAACAGCATTATCAACACCTATCCCTCACTATGTTCTCCTATCTTATGAATCAGGCTACATGATTCTCCACTGCCCAATGAACACAACAGATGAATTACTTTATTGGCAGGCCATAAATATGCAGTTTAGGAGTGTTAATGATTTAAAAGGTCTGGTCCTGCTCCTGTTGCTAGCAACTTCTTCCCAATGAAACAGAGCTAAAACTGTCTCTAAAAAGCTAGAATGTGTCACAGATTCTGCATTTTCTGCTAGTAATTTCCTGTAGTTTCATACTGCACCAGGGTCACAAATGTTCTCCTCCCCATTTCTTTTCTACTCAGTGTAGAGAGCGTGCAGAGTGCTGTGCCCTTGTTGAAAAGTATGTAGCCATAAAGACAGAAAAAGCTGGCCCATAGGTTTTAAATGCTGTCTGTATATTATGAGAGAACTAGTTCCACATTTTAATGGTTCCTTTCTCAACAAAGCAATGAGACTTCTAAGAAAAAACACCAAGTAATGGCACCTATATATATGTACCACCACATGACATCAGAATTTATCTGAAGTAGTGCTTTAACTCAGAACTAAACCACATCCCAGCAGTGTACTCAGCAGCATCAGAGCATAGGGAGCTCAAACAGAAAACTAACCAAGAGTCCCATAAGCTCTGAGGAATAATGATCCAGCATAACTCTTTCATGTAGCCACAGAGCATATCAAATATGGGACTGTACCTAAAATCTTTTTCCAGGAATGCTTAATGGTGTGTATACACATTTTCCACTGGAAATGTATATTTGCATAGGCTTCCTCATTATCTGGGATGATTCTTCTGTTTCTATTGATGGCTTTGAACCAGTTCAAGCTACCAAATCCAATGAACACTGTTACAAAGCTGTACTTTGGAACCAATAACCCTGTCACCCACTATCATAGGAATCAGGAGGAGAGGAAACATCTATTGGTGACTAAGTAGGTCAAATGAAGCCAAGCAACTTAAAACAGCCTTCAATGTACACCAATTTGAGGACTAAGGATATTCAAATTCATCTTAAAATCAGTTTCACAACCTCCTCTTTCTTGAGTTTGATCTCTTTTAAATGAAGTGCAGAGACTAGATTCTAATGCTAAAAGAGGACCTATGTCAAAGTCTAGTGTAAATTCTCCACAGTATTGTGTGCGTTTGGTGAGTGGATTGATTTTCTGACTGACCTGCAGTTATGGTAAACTGTGTCAGCTGGAAAATGCCCCTTAGGAGTCATCCACTAGTTGCAATGTGTCCCAGGTCCTTCCTTCCAAGTCCCCTCCATCTATAGCACCTTTCTCACAGAAGGGCCTAGGAGAGCTCTGATGGACTTCTGTGGCCAGGGTCACTGTCTAAGCAGCTGGGACTGGATGCTTCATATGTGACAGGAGAGGTGTAAAATGGAGTAGTAAATGTTAAGTCTGAACTCTTTAATTTTTGCAGATCCTTACTTGGTATTTTAGCTGCATACATAGATTTACATCCTTTAGGTATTTACAACATAAAACAATTCATTCTGTCATTACATCAACCCATATAATATCTGTGTATTACAACAGACAATCTTCAGCTCACATTCGAATAAATAAACATTGACTTCATATAAATTTTTCTCTTGCCACTGTGTAATTAAATAATTTTACTAGTAGTGTGTACAGATGGCTTAATTTTCTGTAATACCCACTAAATCTCAATTGACTTAGAGGGGACTACTAATCTATTAAAAGTTAAACCCACAATAGATAAATTGGTATCTCAAAAAGGAATTGCCTGTTTAGTAGACTGCCATTTTTAAAATGTTTGGGGATAAAAAAAGAATTTCCCATTTATAACTGCTAGTCACTTAAAAAAAAAAAGAAAAGAAAAAAAAGAAAAAAGCCTCAACCATGCGACCTTAAACAAAGAAATAAGGCTAACAGATGATCTCTCTCCTTGTTGATAATCTTTCACTGTGAAACATTTCTGTCAGACTGGAACCCAGCACTGAGAGCGAAAGCAAAGCTTAGTCTTCTTTCAGATACTGTTGCATGTTTCTATACTTTCATATTACAAGAAAAGAAAAAAAAGAAAGGAAAATAATATATAACCAACTGAAGTGAATTACAAGATAACACATTGCATGAAACTGTACAGCTTTTTTGTAAAGGGAAATTTAACATCTCCAGAACCTGTGCACTGAGTTAATTTTCTATTTTTATTGTGTTGCAGCTTTAAAAAATTGCCAATTAAGTCAAATTAAGCTGTTGTTCGGTTGCTTTCTATAATTACTAGCAATAGTTTATGGTAAGTTCAAGCAAATAGAGAGTGTTTGGGGGTTTGTTTTTTGTTTTGTCTCTTCTTTTTTCTGTTTAATTTTTTTTCCAGAGTAGTAGTTTCTTTTTGTAGAAACAATTATCATTGTAGTGCTTCCCAGCAAAGAAAAACACAGCCTGCAGCCATCCTATATTTCATTTTCAGTCCAGCAGTTTTAGAGAGGCTTTTTGTTTTTCTAGAAAATGTACAATAAGAGGAAAACAATCCAAGGTAAAAAATACAATGTAGGGCGTATCATGAAGCAGGCAGAAGCAAACAAGGCAAAATGAAGAGGAAGGTCTCCTGGTCTAGACGACTCTTTCCTATCATGCTCAGAGTTAATGTGGCAGTATTTGTTCTATCACTCAGAGCCGGGACTATAATATAACCCCAGCCACTCTAACAACATTATTGCTGCACCTGAAATATTTGCAATGCAGGTCCATGAATGACAGACTTGTTACAAAGAAAAAACCAGAGACACACGCACTGGTCTCATGCATGTTGTTTGCAATTCCAGTCCCCCCTCTTTTAAAAGAGTATGGTGGAACTGAAAAGGTAAAGGGAATCACGGCACAAACGGTCAGGAGTAGGATTCAGCTTTTGTGTGACACTTTTTTGTAAGAGAAATGACTAATGACTGGGCCTGTTTCACCCTGTCATGGGATGATGATGTAGGTATCTAAAGACATCTATGAAACCATAAGTGCTGCTGAAATACAGAGAATGATGTTCTGTTCTGTCTTCTGGAGTAAGAAGCAGAGCATAAGAAACAAAGCTAGGAATGGCCAGTTCAAATTTAACTGAAAGAAACACTTCTTCACAGAGGATGTGATTAAGCTGCAGATCTCTATGTCAGGGGGTATTAGAGATGCTGAAGGTCTGTGTGAGTCAAAAAGAGCTTGGAAAAATTCAGAGGAAAAAATAAAAACAAAACCAAAACCAAAAAAAACCCCAGACAGCACAACCGCATTAGGATCAGTAATCTATACTACATTGATGGAGCTGAGAGAAGAAAATTACTGCCCCAGCCTTCTCTTTATAGCCCTGGCATCTCCAGTGTCATGGCAGCTGTTAGGGAAACTTTCCTGTCTGACCATCCATGAGCTACTCTGGCAATCACACTTCCGTCATGCCAGACTGTCACTTATGGGACCAAAGACCCTTTGCAGCAGGTGGCTCCAGTGAGCCAGCAAGTGCCCCACTTGACTCTTTAAACACACAGAGTCAGACAAGATTTCCTTGCCAGCTCAGCCCCAGGTGTTTTCTCAGACATCTGGATCCTTAAAGCAATTTTTAATCATGGCACAGTCATACAAAAACAGCTCAAGCTGGGTGCCTCCAAGGAGGGACCACGAACCAAGAAATCCCTGGGTTTGGTTCTACGCACGCAACAGTCTGGGGTCTTCCTGCTGAGTCATTGGCTCCTGCTGTGTCTCAGAGTGACCAGTCTGTGCTGTGTTGGTGCCACAGGTGCCTGTGCCCTTTGCCCTGCAAAGGGGCGGTTGGTGTAAGTCGAAAGTTTGTTGCTGTGGGCTGCAGCCATTTCCCCCATCCAAAGCACAACCTGCAGCTTGAGCTGCACTACAGCTGCACACCGAGCTAGGTGTGTTCTTGAACATGTCCCATGTGCCTTTTACTACAGCACTGGGCACCGTTGTCTAGCCTACCATGTCAAGGTGAAATAATTTCTATATTAGGGAGAAAATGACAAGACCCTCAATACTGTTTAATAGAGCAGAGAAGTAGTATAAAACTGTATTTTAGGTAAGGCATAAGTCAAATGTAAACATTCTGGTAGCAAGGCATTGGTAACATGTAACACTTAGCCCAACAGAGGTTCATAGCACTTTATAAACGCTCACAGTCTCCCAGCACCTTCACTGCTGGCATGAAGATATTATTCCAAGGCCAGTGCCAGAGAAAATTCCAACATCCACAAAAAGAGAGATTAGCCCTCTTGTAGAGAATGAGAAAGCAGAATACACAGATGTTAAGCACCTAGCCCAAAGTGATCTATTAGTGTAGCCAGGACAGCAACCATCCCAGCTACCTCCCAGTCCTATGCTTAAGCCTCTTGACTGATCTGCTCTTCAGCTGACAAGCTCTACATGGATCTCCGCACCACATTTCCTAGCAGTGCCTGCTAAGTGGCATATCCATCAGCACCAAAGAGGTGTGGAGAGGGAATGGAGCATCAGAGTCAGCAAATGTCTTAGCTCCAGCTCTGAGCAGTCCATTTATTGTGCACCTTACAGATTTTTCCCAGTATAAAGAATAAATAATTTTTTCAAGCACTGAATTTATTCAAGCACTAAAGCCAGTTCCAGATCAATCAGTGCCAATTCAGGGGCTATTTAAATGAATGTAGGTAACCTGAGTCCTCCATAAAGCGTGGGGTGCTGTGAGTACCCACAGAATAGTCATCCTCTGTCTCCCTGGGAGGTAAGCTAAAGGAAATTGCTTCTACCCCACAGTCCTACTGCTAGCCAGGAGGATGCTTTGTTTTGGACCTGTATGCAATGTTCGCCATAGTATGAACTTTATGTTTTGAGAGATTTACCAAAGCATTATGGTGTTATTTCCCTTTTTCCAGGAATTTTTTTTTAATTCTCCTAAGAAATGCATAACTCCAGATTAATTGCAAGGGGGAAGGGGAAAAACAACAAGGAATCCATTTTTATTCTCCTTGAATTAGAAACTTGAATTTTCTTTCCCTCCTACTGATTCACTGCTCAGCATTCAGCTAAGATGATCACTGAAAACGGAAAAGCAAATTAACAGTATTGTTTCTTAGGGTATGAAATAGTTTACGATTAAATAAGGTGCTGCAGACTACTGTACTGATCAACAGTGACTGGTAGCTTTCTGCTAAGCTGAAAATGAATTCAGTGCAGGACAGCATTCCAAATTGCTCTTACAAGGTTTCCTTTATTATTTTTATTTGGTTATGCTCTGACTCTCATCCAGAATTGTACTTAATGCCCTCATCTGAAGTTGTTGAAATGGCACCCCATGGCATAGTGTGACAGTGAAAGGATATTGCCTTTGGAAGCTGATAATAGTCCATGAGAAGTAAACAGCAGAAAACAGGAGAGCAGTTGTTCCAAAATTATAAGAACAAAAATCTTTACACTTTTAGCTTGTCGGAGGGATTGAGAATGGGGAGTTTGCGGCTACTGAGGACTTGCAGATCCAGATGGGTTACAGGTTGAAGATATAAGTAATGAAAAAACAGTACATTATATGAAACAAAATAATTTAATATTTTCCGTCTTCCACTTGCCACTCAAAAATAATATTTGCTATATAACCTTATCCACAAGGTATCATTATTCCCTGGGATGGGAGATATGAACCAATAAGGTGTCATTAGAAATGAGCAGCAAGGGTTGCAAAGGTCAGGTCAATCAACAAAACCTCAGTCCTGGTAATTCTGACTTAGGCAAAGATACTTCAGTGGCCCCTGAGAACAAGGCCCCACAGAATTCAAAGGGAGGTCTCTACCTCAACTTTTATAAGCTTAGGAGTACAAAACAAAGCTGGGAAGGCCTAATTCCTCAGTGACTTTACCCTAGACTTACCTGCACATTGCTCCAACAGGAGTATTGCAAAGGCAAATCACTTGACTAAAACAGTATCAAAAGGCAAGCTATGAGCATATCTGTGTTTTAACAAACCTGTTTGTCCTAATTCAACTAAAATGATGTTTCCCCCACTATTGAATACACTTGTACAGGTGAAAACAAAGAAAAAATGGAAGTAACAATAATAGTGTCTCATTCATTTAATTACCCACAAAAGCTTTTCCTCCCTTCTTAGATTGTATCTATGGCCATAACTGCCTCATCATAAGCTTTGACACATGCCTCTGCATCCAACAGACCACCGGAATAACAAGTTGGCAGCCAAACTCTTTCATGTCCCCTACCAGTCTACCGAATTCCTCACTGTAGGAAAAACAAGGAGATACTGAATTCTTGGCCCCAGAATAGCAATACTGAAGTGGAGTCTATGTGTCCTAAGTTACTTTAACAGCTGTCTACCTTACAGTGTATTTCACTACAAAGAAAAGCACTACAGCTTTTTAACATAACCATTACTTAAATTACTTACTACCATAAAACTTGCGATTTTCCCCTCCCCTCTCTAAGCAATAAAATGATAAAATAATAATAATTAGAAAAAAAACCAGCACCACAGGAGATAGTTACATTTACTGTGTAGTGATTTCCCAATAGAAATTAATTCAAAGAAAATTTGCATTCTACATTTTAAAAAAATATAAATAATTCATATTCTCATATCATGAGTACGCTGCATGTCATACACTGAAGTAGATGAAATTTTTCAGTTTATTTGTTTAAAATTTTAATTCAGGAACTCATTATCATGTTATTTTATGCTTCTATTCCACTGTGGTAATTTAATAGTCTTCAATAGAATTACACTCAATTAAAATGTGTTCAGTTTTACCATAATCAATTTTTTTAGCATTTAATTTAATTGCTGTAGGCTTCAATTTTACTTATGTACTATTAACTCACCTTGTTCACTGATTCTGCTCTCAGAACTACGAAAAGAGTACAGTTTCATTCCTCTTAAGTCACCTCTGCGTAAACATCGCTCCATCTCTTTCAGACCAATGATTGCCATAACTGGGAATTGCTCTCTGAGAGCAGAGTGAGGCCCCATTGTTTCTAACTTTCTAAGAGCAATTCTTCTTTCACGTAAACACAGTGAACTCCCTTGCCCACTAGTACACCCCGTTATCCTCTGACAAGTCCTTCCTATATCAGCATGAGTCCCACAAGTTTCTGATTGCTCAGTTCCTGTCCACTGTTACCATACATGTAATTTTGTGCTAAAACCTCCAGAGCTGGGCAGGTAACTAGATGGTTTGCTGGAGAGGACAGGAAAATGCTGCACTTCTTGTAGGATCAGTGACATGATGTGGAAAGGGACCTCATTACAATCACTGGAGGCTTGATGTCTAAAATTAGACAGCACAAAGAAATAAGCGACCCATGGAAAGGTAGCAAATGGTAATTCAGGCTTTTTTCTGGATCTGTGCAACTTTGTATCACCACAAGCATGGGAATGGTTTACCAGGAAGATGCACATCAGCTTCTGGATCTCCGCTGCCAAAAACAGATTTCCTAAACTGTTCTGGCGTATAAGCACTGTACAAATATAATACAAGTGTTGTCTGGGGTGGGGGGGGGAAAGGAAGAAAAGAGAAAAATAGCTCTTCATCTTCTGTATGTGCCCATCTGATCCTATGTTGCAGGTGACAACACACTACTGATGCATATGGTGACATTATCAGATTCACATTGTTCTGTAACTGATTGACATAGTTTATAGTGCAACCTTTACAGATACTAACATTTTCACAGAATCACAGAGTCACAGAATATACCAAATTGGAAGAGAACCACAAGGATCATCGAGTCCAATTCCTAGCCCTGCACAGAACCATTTCCAAGAGTCAAGCCATGTGCCTGAGGGTATTGTCCAAAGGCTTCTTGAACTCTGTCAAGGTTGGTGCTGTGACCACTTCCCTGGGGAGCCTGTTTCAGCACCCAGTCACTCTCTGGGTGAAGAACATCTTTCTAATACCCAGCCTAAATATCCACTGACACAACTTCAGGCCATTCCCTTGGGTTCTGTCAGTGGTCACCAGAGAGAACAGATCAGTTTCTGCCCCTCCTCTTCCTCTCACAAGGAAGTTGTAGATCGCAATGAGGTCTCCCCTCAATCTCCTCTTCTCCAGGCTGAAGAGACCAAGTGACTTCAGCTACTCCTCATATGGCTTCCCCTCAAGCCCTTCATCATCTTTGTTGCCCTCCTTTGGATGCTAAACTGCTATTACACACTGACGAGCTCTGTCTGACCTGTGTTCATTAGTATTTTTTCTAAGTATTATATTTAACTTGTAACCTCCAAAATGAATAGGCTATTTAAAATTTTCCCTTCATTGTCCCAAGATAAATGACTTGCATTTATCAACTTTAAGTTTCCTATGCCACTCTGTTAGGTCCTGTTTTCTCTTTCCGAATTTCCTTATGACTCTTGACAGGCTTAAAAGGCTACAAATTCTTCCACCTGAGAGTTTATTTTCCTAATCTCAAGTGTCAGTCAGTACTTCTCCAATTGCAAAAATCAGTCTTTATTTATCCTCAGATTGCAATAAAATTAACTTTCCTTTCTCGTGTATATGCATACGCTGTTATTAAAGACCAAAGGTCTACCCAAATCTAACTGGCCAATCAGATTATTATGATCAACTTTCTGTAGTCAGCAACAGGGGGACAGGCAATGTGCTCAGCAATACACTTGATTTGCTTCAGAAACCATTGATACATAAATAACCATAGATGAGATATTTGTTAAGGTCTAGAGAAGCCTAGAGTCACACTATTGGCACTCTATCAAGACTCTTCAACAGCCCTATTCACTGGACTTCCAAGAAGCTCATGCTTGGGTCAGACCATATGCCTCCAACAAGGGTCAGCCATGGAGCCTGTGTCATGGCCCCTCCACAAATGGTAAGAGTATTCCATCTAGAATGGCCAACACAAACAAAACCTGCCAGAAAAAGAATTAGTTTTTTCTTTCTGTGCAGTGATATATCTATGTCTGTCTTAAATTCATCTGACCTATGATTCAGGTTTTTTCTGCAGTCAGCAGTAATGGCATTTCCATTAAAAATTAATGCCAGCAACACTGCATTTTTAGTATTGGAATGACATTGAGGTCTTCAGTCACTCTAAAAAGAAACAATATAAGGAACCACCACGTGTAATGTCCCAAGGCAAATTGGACATGGGAAAGCAAAGTTTTGTGCATTAAGTTTCAAGCAACACTGAAGCTGAGCTGAGATTTTGTGTGCCAAGTTTCAGCCTAAAGGAAGGGGGGTTTTGGCTACAGTATAAGCCCTGGAAAATCCTAAGCCTTCTAGAGGAAGCATCCAATTGTACTGTATGGCAGAGCAGTGGCTATGTTACAACAAAGTCACTCAATAAGATAATTTCGTATGTTAGCATTTTAATTAAAATAAAGAATACTTGCCTCCATCTTACACTCCACAACTCTCTCTTCAAATTACACAGACAGACAAAGAGCACAAAGCAAAGAGAAAATAGGATCACAAATCTTATCTGACTTGAAAGCATGACTCAGAATCTCTGTGAGAAATATGGCCAATAAAATCAGAGTTAATGATTCCATAAACATTTATTTGGAGGCAATATTAACAGTGGTCCCTAAAATGTTGCTGGGCAATAAAGAATAAATAACACCTATTTTTAATGTAATAGTAAAAAAATGTCATTTACCGCACATTTGCAATACTCTACTTGAATACATTATTAAACAGTAACCCAGTATAGATTAACACTGAACAGAAGCTCCAGATGTAGAGATGTTTCCCCGTGGTTTTATCAGCAGCAACATGGTTGATGCTAGCTCAATCCTGATCCCAGTGTGAACAGGCCTTTGGCTTGCTTTATTTGGTTTTTGGATGAATAATAACACTTGTGCAGACTTCACACTAGGCTTGGTGCTTTGATCAAAGCATTTTCAGTGGGCATAAAATCTGCCTCTAATGTTTGCACCTAAGCTTTCATTTTAAAGTAAAACACTGAGGTGAGACCCTGTCAATCCAGCCTTGCATACCACTTTCTCCAGCCAAATTGTTGCACAGATTGTTCCCTGCAGGGTCTTCCACCAAGAGAAAAACAGGTCTTCTCCAACCCATGATAACAAATGGCCCAGGAACCTGCTCTGCACCTCCTTCCCTCACCGGCTTCCCCAAGCACCAACTTTGCTCAGCCCAAATGTAACTGTGGGGGAATCAATCATTACTAAGCAGCATGAGGTAGGAACTAATAATGTGTGCTAGCCCACATCTAACAGCAGAAAAACTCCTAAGGATGTGCAGGGCTGCCTTCATTGACCTTCCTCTTCTCCACCCGGTCATGTTACTCAGGGTGAGAAATAGTGTCTTACCCAGCAGGTTTCTTGAGAAAGATGAGCAATATAGCTCAGACTAGCACTAACTGGTTAAAGGCTTTTCTGCTCACTTCAGTTAAAGGTGATCTCATCTTCTCTAGGACAGATGCATTTTTGGAAAGGCACTGCTGATGCTATCCTGAAGGATCAGGTGAATTAATGAAGCCTTCTTTCTCTCTCTTCAATCTCCATGGCCCCCAGATACTTAATAAACCAGCAGCCTTTCTCTTGGGCAGTAGCACTTCAGCCTGGTTGACATCTGCCTCCCTGCCGTGGGAATTTTTGTTATACAGGATCATGTCTCCCTCTAGTGACTAAATATCTGTATTTTTGAAAGTCGTGACCCCAACTTTAAAGACAATTCTTAGAGTCTGTAAAGCAGGTATCTATCCGTAGATTCAACTCGCTTATCTTTCATTCCTGATTGTGCTCCAAGATGTGAATTGGATTTTGCTTAAAACTATCCAGTTATTAAGAGAGTTATAGAGATTCTCGATAGACATTTTGTCTCCATTACACAGGACTTTTAAATAAAAAAAAGACAGTATCTGACAATTGGGAATGATAGATCTTGATTAAACATTCATGCTATTTATTTTGTACTGGCAGCTAATCTTTGTCCAAACATTTTAATCCAGGCAGTGATATTTAACAGCAACTCTACTAAATTTATCACTTGTGCTTGCTACAGATATGAGGCTCATTCTTTCTTATTTGGCAAGCTAGAAGATATCTACTTATCCTCATCAACAAAACAGAAGCCCAAATTGGTTTGAAAAGACATAAAAAAGGAAAACCATGTTCAAAGTTTCATCAGCTGGAGATAAGAGTGGAGAGAAAATGAACAGAGAAGAGACTGGAAACTTGAAGCATCACAAAAGGTCTGCCATGCTGGTTTAGTCTTGGCTTATTCCACAGGCAATAATGCACTTTACACTGATAATAAAAAGCAACAACACAAAAAATATCAGATAAGGAGGATGTTCCTTAGAAAAGTAAAATCTTTTTATCTTTAACCTTAGTATTGTGAGGCATATGTGTGTGTATACATCAACAAATGGAATTGGAACATAGAGTTTAAGAGTGACCAAAACGTAGCACCATGGCACACACCAAGGATAATCACTAGGAAGGAAGGAAAGGCAACACAAAATCTCATGGGAGGCATGTCACATTCCTCACACAGAAACAGAAGGAAACAGTAAAGAAAAATGACAACACACTGGAAGTATACAGGGAAAAAAACATAGCAAAACTATTTTTGAAACTATGTTGGAAGTTGCTAACAGCAGAAACATAAGACAAAGTCAACTTAAAACTCACATTTTCACTCAAAAATTTTAAGCAAATATTATTACAATAAATACAATTGAAAAAAGGGGATGAAATTATTTTTATTTTTTAATTGGATGAGTTTCCCACACATAAAATCAACTTAATTTTCCAATGGGCATGACTTTTGTTCTCATTTTTATGACACTTAGCTTGCCTAAATCCACATGTAATCTTCGGGAACACGCAGAATTCAACAATTTCAGTATTTCCCCTGGCTGGAGAACAGGGTCTGGTTCTGCGTCTGCCAATATATTTTGCCTCATATCTTCATAGGATCCCATGAAGTACAAGCAAGAAACCTCTCTACTAAGATTTATCATGATCTGAGTTTGTTATTATCCTGCTTGATCCCCTAGATCTTTCACTGAAAAGAGGAAAAACAAATTTAAAATCTATAGAAACTGATAAAGTTTTAAGTGGGAATAGTGTCCAGAGCTAGATGTCAAGCCGATGGGGTTCCTTAACCTATTTTTGCCTAATTGCAAAAGAGCGTCATTTTATATGGTCTGAAATATTTTTCGTTTTTAATAGCAATAAAAATCATAATACTACTGCAAAGCTATAGAAGAGCCTTTAAAATTTTCCTTATTATTCACTGTTCCCGCTGTATGGTTTCAAGGATAGATTTGTTTTTCCTTCTTAGTCAACTGTAGTTCAGCTTCTTCCCTTAGCTCTATTCTGGTCCTGTTGCAAAGGAGTATCTCAGGTAACCCTAACCTGGCCCTCATCTCAGGATGTTTGTAGTTTCCTTTATCAGAGTAGCATAGAATCACAGAATATGCTGAGTTGTAAGGGACCCATCAGGATCATCGAGTCCAACTCCTGGCTACAGTGTAAATATGTGAAACAATGGATTGTTCTTTTTTCTTTTTTCAGCCCTGAAGGAAACCATTATTGTATAATATTTCCCTTTCAATCATCTACATTCCTCAATTAAATTACGCAGCTTCACGTCACTGGCTAGAGCAATGGTATGCCCATACTAGAAAAAAAAAAACAGGGAAGGATAAAGAAATAAAACCTTCCTAAAAATCGTGCAAATATTACAAACAACCTCCTGCTGCCAAAATCCATCAACTGTTATGATGCTCCCCGTCAACAAAGCAGACCTCAGCTCCGCCTGCTACTCTTCTTCTATTTGCCCATAGGTGGCACCAGTCATGTCCATAACACCTGAATGTGTCTGCCGATATCCCTACAGACTTCAACTGTACCTTCCCACATGGTTTCTCCCGTGCTGTCGGTGCAGGTGTTAATCACAAACTTTAAAATATGCAGAAGCACCTCCAGACAATCTAAGCATGAAATAAACTCTCCCTCTATCTGCTAATTCATACACCGCTATCCAAGCGTACAGCTATGTCCTCAAATGGTAAGGCCAAATAGTGGCTAATATCAGTCTAAATCGTACTTCTCAGTAAAGGTGGCTTTAAAAATGTTAGGGTATACTTAATATTGTTCTTGTAGAGATGCCTCTGCTGAAGAGAAGCAGCAAACTCAGTCTCCCAAGGAAAGCAACATCGGCTCATAGTTCACTGAAGTACACCTAAAATGCAGCATTGAATATATAGGTCAAGAAATATTCTAAATATAAACCACTATATATATATAATACCCTAACACATTCACAAAGGCTAAAGAAGTATAATTCATTCCTGTTCAACTTCACTTTTCAGTTGGTTTATTTAAATGATTAGTTATCATGCAACTTACTTTTCTCATAAAAAAGGGTGTTTTAACACATTTCAACTCTGTAAACTACCATTTTCACATGAATTAGTGTGAGTTTTATTGCTGTATTTTCTCAACTTATTAAAAGGGCTTCAGAATAAATACTTCAGAAATAAAACTGAAGGATGGATTTATTATTTACAGTCTTAATCCTAGACTTCATATCTACTTAATATGTGTAAAGTGTTTAGTTTTCCAATGTAGTCCAACTGCATCACTGGAATCAAACTTCTAATTGCCTCTTTGGGATTTAAAACCATTAGAGTTGTGCTTTTATGTTCTCTTTTGTTTTGCTTGAATCACTTTTTCAGATCTATGAAGTACAGCTGGCACAATAAAAGTTTGATCAATGCTTAACCAATGCAGTGGATATTTCTTCTAGATACATAAAACACAGGTAAAAAATATTAATCTATGAAAATTGTCTTTGTCAGCTACTTATTCTTGGAATTTAAATCAGTTTCAGTCTTGAGGTACATGATTTGGCCTGGGATTTTCCAGTCTGGGTTTTTTAACAGTTTCTTGTAATGTGTACATCTGACATATTAAAATGAATGATAGTCTGATGTGAAGTTTCAGTTGATGGGACAGATTTTTTTTTTTCTTATACTGTGATACTTGAATAAAATTATCCTAGTACTACAGGAGTTAGCATAGGAAAAAGCCTATAAAAGCAGCCTTTATTTCCTTACCAATTTAGTCTCCTTTCATGCATTATTGACAATGATGCTTTTGGATCATATACTCAAATCCTTTAGGCCTCAAAGTCATACTTTGGACATATGTGAAATCACCAAACCCCTGCCAAGAAATTGAAAACTTAAACCATTTGTGTTTGGCAATATGAACTGGTCTTTAAGTTCTGGAGTAGATTAACCTGGTAGACAATTAATTCTTGATCTCTCAGACTGATTTAGGCACCTTCTCCACCTAAAATCTAACACTTCTGGAATTGTTGGTGGTTCTGAAGGTGTTCTTCAGTACGAACCAAGAATTCAGATTCTAGCCTTCAGATAATATTTATTACACTATACCTTTTAAAATCAAAAGTAAAGTAGAAAAAAGGGAACATGTCAGTACATACCTTTTTGATGATAGATTTTCTGAATAGTGTAGCATAGAAATATCGTAGGTATACTAACAGAAAAGTGCAGAACCAGTTTAAACATTGTGTTGCCAGAGGTCATATTTTTCAGCAAGTTTCACAATATTTGGTGCTTGTCTCTGAAAGTTCAGTTTAACAGATTTAAATTATTTAAAGCATTTAATTAATTTAATTAAATTAATTTAATTTAAATTAAATCCTTTAATTAATTAAAGGATTTAAATTATTACATTAGCCTCAGAAGCAAGACCACAAATAAAACAGACAATATTTGTCAACAAATTTGAAGCCACTGTTAGGAATTTAGACCCTGTATTCCTACATTCTATTCATGTCATATGTAGTTCATCACATAGCCCTGTGTGGTTCTGGAATGTGATTTGTAATCCTGTCAAAGGCTTACATGCCTTTGTCAGGCATATAAACTGTCCATACAACACAGCAGAAAGCCTCTCGCAGCCACACTAATGTGTAAAGGAATGAACCCACCTTTACAGGAGTCATAGCTAGAGTGGAGAGCTAAGTGGACTTTCTACTGCCTACGCAGTAGGTTTGGTCCAACTGCATGTACAAGACAGAGTTTTTTTGTGGAAGCAAGCATAAAGACACAGTCTCTAGCAGTTATAAGATGGGTCTCCGCGACACTCTTCAGTTAGGTATTATAAACATGTCTACTGGAACAGAACTTGCATCAAAACAAAAGTATAATTGACTGAAAGCATGAAGGGAAACAGCTATAGCTATAGCAGATTTGCCTTGTCTCATTAGGGTGGAGGCTGTCATACCATCCAGAACAAGACTGATTTTTCTAGGCAATATTCAAATTTCTTCTTTCTGTCTTAATTAACTTAATTATGAGATTCAGGTTTCTGGAGCTTATATGCATATTTAGAAGACAAGACTCACATTCTGCTTATGCTTTGAAATAAATAGTTAATATCCCTAGAAATGTCAAGCCTTACTCACTGTAGTTTTTGCAATAAAATGAAGACATTTTGCTTATCCAAACATAGCCATAGAAGTAGTTAATACTTACTAGAATGATTTTGCATCTCTCTTCTATCCTGTCATCATAAATGGGTGTAGCGAGAACATATTCACAAGTGAAGTATATCTCATCTTTTTTTATAGAACAAAGGATACGCACAAGGTAAGCACAATGATCACTCAAGGAAAGACACCATTTACCAATGCCACTAAACTAAGAGAAAGCCCTCAAATATGTTCTGAGATATTCACTTTCAATATGTATATTAAATAGACAACTTTTTATTTGACAATATGCCTGGTGGTCTAGTGGTTAGGGTGCAGGACTCTCACCGCTGCGACCCGGGTTTGATTCCCAGCCCCCCGGGCAGATGGAGCTCGTCAGCCTGGTAAGGCAATCCATCTAAGAGAAGGTCACTCTAAACAAACCTACGTCCTGGGGACCTCACTTCCACTGTCCAAGTTTGCTTGGCCCCAGCAGATGAACCTCAGGATTAAAGGGTGGGCTCAGTTCAGCGCACGCTGGGTCTCACCTAAAAAATCCACTGCGCAGGCTCGAAGGGTTAATGACCTTTCCCAAATCTTCGCTCGCGAAGACTGGCCATTATTTGACAATCCAACAGATATTTCTGACAATTCTTCTATGCTATATACTGAGTGAAACTTTTCTTCCAGATTATTCCTTGAATTAAAGCTCTCACTCTGTTCATATAACTCTGGAAGACCTGACTCTATTGTCACTAGTAGTAACCTTCCTGAAATACCTCAGTGATTGAAAAAGTGATTCTGGCATGATTTGGCAGATCTCAAAGAGTTTTTCAAAAACTGATAATTTTTTTAATTTTTACTGAATTTAAGCACAGTTAATTGAAGAGCATCATGTTCAGCTAGCTTAAGCATGGTTGCTCCTCCTCTCAACTGACTGTTGATGGCTCAGACCTGTTAGCTTCACACAGCAAATGCCGTGAATTGCTTATCCCTTTCTACCATTTAGGCCATAATAGCTCACCTCAGAACAGTCCTCAGACATTCTGAAAACATATTGAGAGGTCTTCTTGCATCATTTACTACCTAGACAGCAAAAAAAACCCCACCATAACTAATTAGTAAAACCTGTTCTTTCTTGAAAGTCAATAGGCCTTAGGCTCCTATATTCCTACTAGTCTTGAGAGTGTTAAGGAAACTTCCCAGTCTGACCATTCACAAGACTCTCTGGCAGTCACACTCCCAATGCCAGAGCCTTTATGTGGGGACCCACACCAGATGTATTCCTCAACAGAAAGCTGGATTTTGAAAGTGTAGGTCCATGCTATGAATCCTTCTCTATCAGATCTGACTCAAGAAGAGGTTTTCTGCACCCTCCCAAGAACCTCCCGTGTGGAAAATTCTCATCGACAGAGGTTAATGTCCGCAAAGGAGACAGAGGAGTTCTGCCAGAGTAATTTTATTCCTGAGCGAAGGGAGAGCTCACTGGGAACATGTAGTGAAAATCTCTAAAATAACAGGAGGATGCAGCCTCCTTTTATCCTGATTTTTCCCAGCCACATAATGTTCTCTTCCTTTCCTCATTGGCTAAAGTACTCAGAAGGTACAGACTTCCCAAAAATGCTTATTTCATACAAACAGGCAGTTCTTTCTTTCTATTCTTAAACAGCTATTTCCTTTTCACACTATTCTTATACAAGTTACTATTGAATTTTTAAGTCAAAACAGCTATTTTATTATTAAACAGCTTTTACTTTTCTCACTATTCTTCGGCAAGTTATTACTGAAGAGCTATTTTTATTCTTTACCCACAAATAGCCAATTTCCTTATCTACAAACCATTATTTTCTTTCTCACCAACAACCATCTTTTTGCCCACAAATAACTGTTTACGCAGCTTGTTTGTAAAGACACATTCATCTTGTTCTTGTCACTCCCATTCCCACTGCTTCCCTGTCAAAGGCTGCAGTCTCTCCACTGTGAAAATACTTGTGTGTTTATATTCAAGACTACTTTTTAAAATTTCCTTTTAACAAAATATTTTACATAAATTAAAGGATATTATTGGAACCAGGATAGAAAGAAAATTTCCTAAAATGATTTTGCAAACAAATATTTTATAAAGTAGCATTTGAAACTAAATTATTTAGAGCCTTGTAATGTTCAATAACCAGCAATGTGGGCTTCTCTCACACTCAGACCTCATTCTACCATCACATCCCAGCATGGGAGGATGGAGCTAGGAAATGAAATGCTATTGTCTCTCTGACATGTCTCATCCTCTTTATGAAAATATCCTTATCCCATCTAGCTCTTGCTATCATACTGAGACGTAGGCCAATTCAAGCTTTTGCAAAACAGTTCCCTAGTTTTGACTGTACAATGTGAAAAACAAACTTCAGCAATAGAATTGCAGGCACAACTGCAATTTGGATGATGTGAGGTGTATGTGAAGCTTAGCTCATCCTTCTAACACAACATTCAGGTAGGGTAGCTGCACTACGTTCCAAACTGTGCTATTTTAAAGTAAATTATTTTCCTTTCACAGCACTGTGAATATTTGCAGCCACTACAGGAAACAGAGTAATGGAAGGCTTGTCAATTTATTTTACCAGTGAGATAGAATGGTGCCTCAGCACTTCTCTCTTTGAAGAAAGAGGCGTGAAGGAAAGATGTACTGTATGTCTTTCAAACTGCCTTTCAATCATCATTGAAATCAGATATTTATTTAAAGACATACAGCATCATTTGTAATACTGCACTATCTGGAACTGCTGCTTTAATCACATGTAATACAGGAAACAAGATGTACAAAGCAGAAGGGAAGATATGTGTTCAACCATACTTGGCCTGATATCTCTTGATTCACAAGAGGCCAGAGTGGCAGGTTCTGGAGGCTTAGAGTGAAATGCTTAACCATCAGAAATGCTGTATGGAGGTTCATGCTCCATATACCTTCCCATTTAAACCACTGCTAAGCTTTTTTCACTCATAGCCATTGTCAAAAAAGCCAAGACAGTTTAACCTCCATTCTTGTACTGATCTAAACATCTGTGATGAAGCAACTGCCAAAGAAGATCTTTAAAGTCCATGGTAGCCATAATTATCTTTCACTAACTAGGAACTAACTAGGAACTTAGTTCCCACAGGATGCCAAAAGACCACCAGGTGGTTCTCTGAAACCCTTTTGTCAAACTTACAGTATGATTTGGATGAAGTTGCAAACCTTGTGTTATTAAGCCTCTTTCTGCAATTATGAGTATTTCTGGACCCCTTAAGCTTTTTATCCCCTGCACATGACACCCATGCATAGGATGGCATACTCAGCCATGGCAGTCGCGTTAAGACACACTGGCATGACCCAGAGAGAAAGCATACCTCAACCTGAGCTCCTTGAAATGACAATCTCCTCCTTTTATTTTGTCATGGTCTCTGCTCCCCACAGAAAATTCATATATATGTCTCATTGGTAGATGATGGATCAGAAGGGAAACCGCAAGGCTCTACTGCAAATGCATGAGAACGAGACCTAATTACAAGAAAGAGAGGTGGAATTTGGTTGTGTAAGACCTGCACAAGAAACACATGAGCCTTGACTTTTCATTCTCTTGTCTGTGAGCTGTCTTTGTGTTTGAATACCTTTTGGTGCTGTGATTGAAAGAAAATTTCTTGGGGTCGAAAGAAGATTTACCCTTTGCTGGAAGTCCCCTGGTTAAGTCTGCTGTTGCTGGGGAACTCTGTGCAGCCTTTCCTTTGGTCAAGGGCTGAACGCTATAGGCTTAATCTTTAATTAGCTTTCCCTTAACCCCTCCATAAGGCTTGCCACTGGAAGGCTTCTCCATAGCGTGAGGAAGACGCTTGTGTAAGTAAGACCTTTTAATGAATCTCTTCAGAAGTGCTCAGGCTGAGAGAGCTGCCAGGACATAAAAAGCACTCTATCTTGGCTTCACAATAACAGGGTTTTCTGCAGGATACCGTGGGGTGGCCACCAAATAATGTAATTTCAGCTTTGCCCTTTTTGTCTCCCTGACATTGCCTGGGTTCATGGCATTCCCGGCCATGGAAATTTTAAACAAGACAGAAGAAAAAAAGAAGGGCTAATTTAATAAATCTTTTCACAAACAGACCCCTTGCTCTCTTCAACCCAACTAGGAACCCACATGCAAGGAGTCTGCCCGCCAGTTAAAGGAACATCATGCACTGGACATAGATATGAAGTATTCCCTATTAAGAAGTCAAGGAAGTTTCATGGCATTGTTACTTCAGATCAGTCTGAGCTGGAAATTTCTCCACTGTCTGGGGCAAATATTGCTTTCTGAATGCAAAGATATGGTTGTGTCTTTGAAAAAACTTGTCACAATACCTGTCACAAGGCAGTTTTCTACAGACCACCCACCACAGAGCTGAACTCCCAAGGTCTCTCCATGGTCAGCAAATGGGAAACAGGCACTGTCAGAGAAAGGCATAGTCCAGGACCCTGCTGCAAGTACCCAGAACTGCTATCTAAAAAAGTTTCTCTTCACTGACTATAGATGTTACCTTGGGAGATGAAACTATATTTTGGCAGTTGCAGAAAGCTGGGTGGTAGAATATACACTTAGTAGTCTCATTGACTGATCACAATTACAGAGGTTATAGTTGTGTTCTCCCTTTCCTCTTCTTGCTGGGTTTTTGTGATTGCTGCTAACAATCTCACTTGCAGTTTCTGCATTGCAGCCTGAGTTTTCATTATCAGAAGCAGTTACACTATTATTAGCAATTCCGTGGAGCCTGAAGCTTCACTTTGATAATTACTTTTCCTAACAGAATGTTTTGCATTTCACCTGGGCGACTACAATATCTGCCTAATACTGTGCAGTAGGGTTTTCCTCTATTAGAGAGGAGGTTTTCTTCCACCTCACAGCCTTCAGTCATAGGAGAATTTCCTTTGTCTTTCTCCAGCCAGGAAGTTGTATAATTTGCTGAGCTTTCCAGCACTGGCCCACAAAATGGGCAACACCTTCATAGCTGGAGTCAAGGGAAAAATCTCATCAGATATGTTGAAGTCACTCAGCTGTGTGAGGAAATGGCTCCTCTTCAGTCACCTGGGATGCTATGGTTGTTAGTGCATCAGACACTCTTCCTCCAAAATCTTCTTCAGGCAAAATTTCTTCTTTCTGGGATTACTTTGGTGGTAATATGCTATCTAATGACCTTCCATTTTGTGAAGTGGTCTCAGAAATATTCTATTGTCATCACTCACCATCAGATAGTTTTTCCTCTGTGTCAGAGGAGATCAGTTGCTGCTTCAGTTTTCTAGGTCCAACTCACATGCTCAAAGGTTCCATAATTCACCACATTTTCTCTCTGAAGCAAAAGGAACTCACTCTTGTACAGACCCTCTTGATATGATTCCTTCTTTCAAATGACTGATTACCTCATCACTGTCTATTTCTTTCCTGGTAAATGCTCTACATCACACACATCTGCTCTTTTCGTTCTTTCTTCCCCTTTGCAACATGCTGCCCAACACAACTGCAGTCAAGAAAAATCTCCTAAAGGAATTGTTTCTAAAAGGCTTGTATTGTGCTTTTCAAGAAGCACTTTAACAGCTTAGAAGTGATGTAATGAAGTCTTGGTCATGCAGACACTAGGGATTTGTCATAAATGTACTCTAGGGGCCTCTGATCTGTTTCAGTGGGAAGAACATGGCTACATATGTGGTGGTTAAGCTCCTGGCACCCAGGGAAAACAATAATAATAATTTTTTTTCCCTCTGAATATCAGATGGATATGCTGTGTTGACATATGTACTTTGAGTCCTTTCACTGTGAGCTGTTTATTGCACTACTGCTGTTCCAACTGCTGCTTCTTTAACACTTCCTTGGGGTAGGATTTCCCTTGTTTCCATGAAGTGTTTTCTTTCCCAAGGCAACAGCATCCTTCATTTTTCAGGTTGCTGCCCCACCCTAGTTGTTATAGAGGCCCTGTGACTTCTGCTTTTCTTGACACCCAGTATTAATTGGTAAGCAGTCACCCAGCCCATGGCTTTCAGTTTCTTAGAGGGGGTTGTTTTATGGTATTCACTTCATTTGTGGTGCCTGAAGTCCTTAATTTGCTATGCAGTTATTTACATTCTGCTCTGATCCCAGTTTAGTTTATGCTTTTGAATTTTGGCTGAGCAGTGATCTTCCCTCTTGCCTCACTCACTCACATACGTCTACATTGTCATGTATGTTTTCACATTCCGTCAACAGTCATGTATTGTACACCCTTTACCCAGGAAATCTTGTATGCCATAGGGAGCTTGTATCCTCCCTGGTAAGTATAGAGACTGTAATTTTCTTCCTCTTTGTACTCATTTTAGAAGTTTGGCTATTTTAAATCATACTCTTTTGTTAAACACTGAGGTTTCTTTACCTCTTTGTACCTGGTTTACAGAAGTGGCTGCTGAAATACCTGAGCTGTCAGTACCAGAACTTTGGGAGGTGACTTATTTTTGCAGTTTCCAGTTTTGCCATGAACAAAAATTCCTAGCTGTTAGAAAAATTCTATTTTACTTGCCTCTGCTACAAAATAGATTGCACAGGTATAAAATTTTTTATGAGGTTTTCTGTCTCAGAACAGATTTGCCAGCATGTCAAACACACAGAAAGAGAGATTCTGATCTTTCCCTTTGCATCTATATTCAGTCTGTATTTCTCCAACAACTAGGGTGGAAGACCTCCATATTTCATTAGTCATACTGATGCAGGCAATGTTAAAGTCCAAACGGAAGCTGGCTTTTGCCCACCTTGTGTCTCATGAATACAAATTACTTTTCCTCAGTTTATTCAAAATTGAACATCACAGGTTTTCCTTTGGCCCTATGCAGGTAATTAGACCTAGGAAGCTAGCTGCATTGTTATCGTACTTTTTGTAATGTACTGCAGCCAAGAAGAGTGCTGTGTCATAGCTGCTGCTTGAGTCTCTTTAGGGGTGCTCTCCAATTGCAGGCACTCTACACCCTGTACTTTTCTGTTTGCTTATGCATCATGCTTCTGCAAAATGATTTACTTTGTGGTTGGACTCAAACAGCCTTATCAAAATGCAGCTCTTCAATAGAGGTGAAATGAAACATTTGTACCATGTGAAAACAGAATGTTTTACTATTTTCCATGGGGGAATTTAGGAAGAAGGTGAAAAGCTTCTCAGCTGTTGAGTCAGCATTCTACAGGAGTGGGCAGTAAGGGTGAAAAGAATCTCCCTAAACGGCCAGAGCATTATTTTCTTTTAGCAGTTTTGACGGTCAGAATTGGAAACAGTGTCAGAACATAAAGCTGCAAATAAAGGAAGATAATGCTTCAATCTAGATTTAAAAGCAAATTCACAGCTGTCTGTAAATTAAAACAAAGACCAGCTCAGTGACTTGGGAGCTTGAAGACACGTAGAGCCTGCATCTGCCTGCACTTCAGGCTGATGGGGTACCAAGCAATCCTAACCTGCCAGGAGGATAGCTGTGTGCATGTGGTGCTGAGTCTCAGTAATACGCCTTGCCAACAAGCAGCGTGTACTACATGAGGGTAAATGCCAACATAACATAGTGCTATAGTACCAGGCCAGGGCTGCCTCATATACATACATACATATATGTCCAAAATTACTCTTACCTGAGCTAGACTTTTAAAGATTGAGAAAGGGTGTAGATAGAGAACTCAATGGGAATTGGATATTGAAAGCATCAGTGAAAAACAATTTGCCTCTATTGGTACTGAATATGTTTGAAAATACGGTTATGTTTCAAGCATAATAACTTCAGTGAAAGTAAGTTTGATTATTTGGTTCTACAAATTACTTGATTTTTGCCTGAGATGACATTAGTGCACGACAAATTTTATTTTTGCTCATATTTTCTCCTAATTTTTTATGATGCAATTGAGTATGACAGAATTTTTGAAAAATATTCTTATGAAAAATGACTGTAAAACATATATCTTCAGATATTTTTGTTGACTTAGGTCCAGTTTGCACTTCAATTTTACAAACTAATGAAGGTATACCAGAGGAGACAGAGTTTGTATCTGTAAAGTGTACATTATCTTAAGCTCATTCCTGGAACGGACCCAGTGAGCCTACAGAGGACTGTTTGGAGGCTAACCTCTGCTTTCCCCCTATTCCCAGTAATCTTGAAGAGGACACAATCAGTCCCACTGGGGGAAGACTGAAGATTTCCTTCAGCTGAAAGAGAGCAAAGTAAAGTACCCCAAAGAGGTACCAGAACTTCCTCCACTGACCCACATGAAAATTAGCTCTGCTCTGGCAGCCTGAGAGGAGCACTGGTAAACAGCCTACAGATATTTTGGCATCTGGTATTACCTGACAGACAGACACATCCTCTTCAATGCTGTCTCAAACCTCACTAAAACCTGGGACAGTAGCTGACTAGTCATACCAAGTTCAGGTATGCAGAGCAGAGGGACTGTTTAGATGTGTATAAAGAGGCATTCTCACAAGGGTGTCCAAGGAGGAAAAGGCAATAGCACAGCGACCTGGAAAGCTAATCACTTATCCCAGGCTTTTAATGAGGTCTACTGAGTTTGACCTCTCAGCATTACTAATTGATTAGAGGATGTAACTTGTAAGATGGAAAATATCCCTGTCCCATCAATCACACAGCAAGGAGGCTCCTTACATCTTCCATTCAGCACCTATATCAGGAAATCCGCAGCAACTGCCCTCCCTTGAAGATCTGACTGTTCAGAACCATCAACAGGTTTCGTGGTTGCAGTGACTCATTGAAGGAAGTAAATTAATGGGGAAAACAGCCAAAAAAAGTCATTAAAAAGGAAAAGAAAAAAAATTAAACCCAGCAGTCTTAGTATCTTAAACTACATATTTGCACTCCACTCTCCTAACAAAAGACACGATGAGCTTTGCGCGCACACATGCATACGGTCTTGCTTATTCTATGCTTTTTTGCCTCATCTGGCAGCCACTTTCTGGTCCAGCAAACACTAACATCTAATGAGACAAACTTCCCATTTTCAGACTAATCAGTTGGCTGCACTAATTGCAAATGCAAATATGCAAATTTATATTAATTAATTACTCTGCTAATTAGTTCTGTGGTCTTTTTGGGGTAATAAATCATTGTGCAGTGGAAAGGAAACACATCCTGTCCCATTTCACTCCACATAAAAGTTTAATGTACTCATTGAAGAAACTATATAAACCCCCCCTGATTCTGACAGCTCTGACTCTACTGATGGGTTCCTTACAGAAAGGTATGATCATAAGAAGTCTTTCACATCTCCAGCAAATGCCATCACTAAGGTGCCTGTTAGCAATTTAATTATCAGATTATGAGCTCCAGGACAAGCTAGTTTGCTGTGCTGCAGGCTGTGACTCTGAGCTCTGTAGATGATACATTTTGCAGCAAATGCTGTTTATACATACATGAAAGATAATCTGGAGAAAAAACATTCACTTTGCTCTACCTGAATGTTCTGCTAAGGCTTACACTCAAATCCCAGGAAGCTGGATTTGCTAAAACCATCATAACTATATACACTTCATTTCACATTTGAATGGGTTGTTCAAGGAAAAGTAGTTGAAGAAGAAACTGCTTGCAGAGCCTTTCACTGGCCTTGAATTTTGCTTTGCCTCTGATCAATGGTGAACTTTTAATTCTCCATATGGCACCATCTCTGCCTTACAATCCTCACCTCAGCATACCCTAGGAATAGGGAGGGTCACTGCACTGCCCCTCCACTAGTGTTTTGTCCAGTCTCAGATGATCTGTGGTCTTCCTTCCCCACAACAACATCTGGAAGGTTCAGCGAGTTCCCTGTACCGACTTAATGCTGCAGCGATGGCATGCAGGGAATCCCACTCATGGAGGCTTAGGTACCAAAGCCCGTCGGAGTGTGATGGTTAGTGTGCCAGGTGGCAGGCTTATTCTACATCTTCCTTTTTTTAGAACAGGAAAAAAAAACCCATCACTACAGCATAACAGACCAAACAGCATCTGACTGTGGAAATAGAGTCACTGAGTCTCTTCAACATATAAAGCTACACCAACTACCAGCAATGCTATGGTATGCAGCTCATCACAGGCATCCTAGGAGCCAAAGACTCACCTAAGAGGTTTAAAAAGGCATTAAGCAAAGTGCATCCTCTTACACACATTCAGGCTAACTAGAAACCTCCCACAGCTCTCAGGTTTCTTCATCCTTCATTTGCTTATTTTTCTCTGTTACATACAATTGTTTCCATAAATGTGAAACATCTACAGAGCAATTTCTAGAGAGTTTGAACATATCTTGAGTTAATCTGCCTTACAGAGATAGGCTGGAAACCAGCCAAAGATGCTATAAAAGTCAATAGAACACTTCTAGTATCTCAGAGATTCAGACATTTCACATATAAAAAGTCTTCCACAACTAAAAAAAAATAAAGAAGAAAAAGCATTAGCAAATGTTTTGCTTTATGCTTTAAATTATCTGGTTTAAATTGAAACAATAAATCAGATTTGCAGGTAATTAAATTCTAAAGGCCTTTATCATTCTAGGTTTAACCACAAGTTGAGCTGTATTTTTCTCACAGTTTGAAACCCTAGGATACTTCAGGATACTTCTTTTTATTTATTGTGCTTTCCAATCTAAACACTGGAATAAAATACTGTTAAACTGATAACCTGAAGTGCTGTGATTTAGGCCCTGGGAAACAAAGGAAAAATTAAAAAAGTAAAACTATTTAAATAGAAAGAGTAGTTTAAGGAACAGCCAAAGAAAAAATTTATTTTTCAAAACATTACCATTTTTGCTTGAAATAATTAAAATATTTATTTAAAAGCAAATCACCTTTGATCTTTCTAGTCTGCAGGATCCTGGAGTCACACTGTTTGTTAGAGTGCAGGCCTTTCCACCTGCTGAGAGTTTTGCCTGATATTTAAAGAACAAAACAGCTTCTGCTTTTTTTGTTGTTGATTATTGTTTTGGGGTTTCTTTTGGGAGGAGGAGTGGAGTGTGTGGTTTTGTTTGGTTTTTTTTTTCAGTTTTTGTTTTGTTTTTTTTTTTAAACCCTACAAGGTTTCAGAGATTAGTATGTAAAGATTTTAACAAAACTCGACAGGTGCCTCTTAATGGATAGATACAAGACGGTAATAGAACTTTGTTCTGATTGTCTATAGTGAACTTTAAAGAGTTACATTTAAATTGTAATTGTATTGGGACATGAGATATAACTTAAAATATTTGACGAAGCCAATAGATCCTTTGATGGATTAGCTTTAATTAGAAAGATTCAACAAGAACATGCATATTTTGCAAATTGCAGTAGGTGTGAACAAAAATATCTTTTTTTCTTTGTCTTTTTTTATTCAGAATACTTTTTTTATTCAGAATACTTACATATAGTCAGAAAAATGTGATTGTTAATAAAAATTCCATCATGATAGTCTATGTTTATACCCTTTCAGTTACTTCTGGCTGATAATAATTCTCTTGTCAGGGCTGTGAAATTAAGACTTTTCTTAACATATAGAACAGTAAGATCCATTTGGTATCTAAGATGAAACCTAGATGAGTGTTCAGATTGACAGTGTTTTCACCCTTGCAATTAGCTATTCACACAAATGGGGGTTTAGTTTGCACTTACACTTGGAATATGGCACCTCTTCATACAGAAAGCATCATTCACATGTTAACATTTTAATTTTTGGTTTTTTGTTGGCAAGTAAACCAGTGTGCTTGCTATTGAGTTTGGTTATCATTTCGATATATACTTTTCATTATTTATTAGTATTCTATTTTTTTAAAAAATTACCGTAAGCAAAGCATGAACAAATACTATCATGATGCTCCTTTCATTTGCCCTGCTCTGGAGGAGGACCTCACCTGCCTACAGTCACTCTGCTGCTTCCAGGCAAATGCTTTCCACAGGCAGAGTGTTGGGGCACTGCTTTCCAGTATCTTTTTCTTTAAGGGTTAAAGATCATCCTCTCTCCCTTGCTGAGGGAAGGATGGGTCGCCTCAGTACAACAGAACATGTACCACACCACTGAGCTTCATTTGCAGCCTTATCCTCACTTGCACACTGACTCAGTAATGTCTGGAGGAAGGGCACAGAACTAGGAAGCCTTATGGCAATATAGCAACGGTTGCCAAAAATTCATCAAGGATTCTGATGCGTTTTGAACAAGTCCTGTTCATTCTAAACTGAGGAATAAAAGGCTCAGTGATGGAAGAGAAGGCAAAAGGACAGCTAAAACATCTCTGTTCTGCTAAAGCTAAGATGTGACCGATCTGCTCATACACATTAAGAGTTTTGAACAGAAAAAAACCCAAAATTAAACATCTTAAATGGACTGTGCTCAATATGGACTTACGCTAGAGAGCTCACTGCCACTAAAAGTAGATTTCCAATATGTATGTTTGCAAAGAGGAATTGATATGCATATCAGAGTTACCATAATTAATTATAATAATGCTTTTGGATTATGCTTCAGGGCTCACAGAATTCAGCAAATTATACACAACGGGGTTAGACTTAACAAAGGTAATCTCTTTTTAACCCTCATCTACACATTTTTGGGGTCCCTCTTTATCAAAGGCTATTGACAGAAAATAAATAAGAGATAAAAACGATTTTAGATCTAAACAAACAGAAAAAATTACTATGTTCTGTGGACTATGAATGGCTCTCTGAATTTTTTTTAGTCTCTTTTCTTATTCTTTATAAGGCTAGAATAAAAAGGGAATGAAAAAAAGGATAAGGAAAACTTGATCACTCAAGTGATCAAGCAATAGAGGTGGTGTAATACACAAGGACTTTTGCATCAAACAAATTAATTAATATTGCAGCAGCAACAAGCATCTCTAATGCAAATCAAGGTGTGAAGCAGGTCAGAGCTTCAGGGACAGGGGTCTCCACTAGCGCAGGTCAGAAAAGTAGAACTAAACCACCACAACCCTACTGAAGATGAAAAGGTCTGGCTTCCTCTCTTTTACTGTATTTCAAAGTCCTTTGCTCAGTTTTGGGGGGGATACTTCATTACACCGCATTGAGGCAGAAACACCGAGCCTGCAATGTAACAGGTTAAAATGAAGTTGAGGCTGCAAGGCACCTTGAAATAGTTAAAGAGAAACCAAAATTAGAGAATTCTTCCAATGAGTTATCACAAAATTTCCATGTTTGTTTTCAATCCCAGCCATGATGAAATGTTGCTATATACTCCCTTACAGTATTTTTAACTGAAAAACTGCATTTAAATTTCAGAAGTGGAATTTTTTTCACTTTGATGTACAAAGTAGGGAAAACCAGATAATTGCCAGAAACTTAAAACAGAGAAATGCCTGTTTCTTCAACAACACCAAGTATTGTTGGAGTTTTCCTCAGGAGCAAGCAACCCCTGCAAGACCATCTTTCTGCCTTGGCTACATCTTGTGATACAGCAGGATGGTCATTCAGAGGCAGGGTCACACTGTGCCCTAGAAAATGTGTTGCGGCCACAGAACAAAAGCCATGAAAAAGAATTGGTCTCCACGCCACAGCTCCAATGAACCAATGTGTCTTCTAGGACAGGACACATTGGTGTTTAAATGACTAGAAAAATATACAGTTTGAAACAGCTCAATGAACAGATTGTTCCTGTTGGGATTATTGACCCCACAAAGTAATGGTTTTGATTTTCTGAGAAGATAGTCAATAGATTTCATTAATGACGAAACATACCCAAGAAAATTCTGATTTGTGATAACAGCTTTATCATGAGGAAATTGTTCTGGCAGAGGATCTCCAAACAGCTCCAGTCCTGACCCTGCAAAGACTTACAGTGGAATTCAACTTATTTAACATCAGCCACCAAAAAGTTGGCTGTTCTAAGCAGGTTGTCTCGGATGCGCACAGAGTTAGTGGAAAGTAGCAGAAGGTGATTCATTGAACTTAGTTTAGACACCCCAGGAGAAACTGTTGCCTCCTCTTCCCCTTCTCTAAAAGCAAGCTTAGACAGTTGGCTTTCAGTCTAGCAGCTACTGAGTAGCAAATTGAGGGTACGTGAGTCCTTGCCAAGCTTCACTTGTACATGCAAGATTGTTATTCAATGCCCATCTAACGTAGTGCTGGTGCCAAGCAAAATCCGCCTGGATCTGAGCTCAGTGAAAAGCCCCTACCTTCACTGTTATTCCTAGAATAACCGTGGATGCATGTGTCTGCCTGTACAAAATGGATATAATAATACTTTGGACTCTGTGAGATTAGGTGGCAAAGACCTGAAGCCATGGCGTTAAATATGTGGCTGAGAGCACAAGGTTGCAACAGCCTAAAACTACAGGAATCTCTTTTCGTTCCCTAATTGGAAAAAAATCTTATTGAAAATAGGAATGACAGATTTGGAGTGAATTTTTGATGGAATTTTAAAAGTCCCAATGGTCTCATGTTGGCTCGATCACATTGCCTATAGTGTTTATTGCATCTCAAAAGCAAAGCCTTGAATCGAGCTGACTAATAAAAATAAATAAATAAATAAATAAATAAATAAATAAATAAATAAATAAATAAAAGACCCATGGTCAATAAAAATCTCTATTAAAAAAATCAGCTAGTGTTTTGGGAGGATTCTTGAAGGTTTGAAAAGGTATTTTTGGGGAGAAATGGTTTGGGGTATTTTTGTTGTTAATTAACTGCTAATTTTTTGTTCCTATTTTAATTTTTCTTTGAACTAGCCTCTATTGTAAAGAGCAGAGAGCAAAATGGGTTTGTATGTAGTTCTTTAACATTCCCTACGTAGCTTACTTAGTGAAAAACTGAACAAAAATACTGTCTTTTGGTTAAATATTTTTTCATCAGTTAATTTATTTTACTGTACCTTAATTATTTTTCTTTTTCAGCATTTTACTTATCCAGGATAAAATTTATCTTTATGCAGTAACACAATAGCAACTATGAAGGTTAAGTCTGTCGCTGATCCTTAAATCACTTTTCCTATATAAAGCACGCAAATTCACCTTTTCTTCTGCAAGAGCAAGATACATTTGTCATATTTGACTCTAGCTTTACATAAACAGAGGTTAAATAAAGCATTAGCACACAAGATTTGACCAAGACAAAAATTTTTGACCATACACTACAATTTAAACATCTGACTTACGTGAAATTTAATTATTCAGTTTCTCTGGAATAGAAGAGGAAGCACAGTTGGGTCTGGATGGAATTTATCAGACTGTGAACTAGCTGTGCTGTAAATAGAGAAAGTTAGACTGGACTGCAGAGGAACAGTAAAATATTTATGCTGTGCTGTGTTACCTATAGAACATCCATAGGCAGCAGTGTCACTGACCTTTTATTTTTCTGCCCTGCCTTCATCTATCCCCTTCTAGCTCACACCACCATTGCCCCAGAAAACCAGTCATCAGTAGCATTACTCTTGCCTCAATCTATCCCTGGTAAGATATTTGAAAAGGCAATCAGCCCACCTGGAAAAAACCCATAAAAGTGAAAAATATATTTGTGCCTAAGAGATAAAACCATTATGTTTGTACTAGGGACTTGGACACACCAGGCTCTCACATACTTCTTTAGCTGCCTGACTACCCTTTTTTTGAATCACTTGTGGATATAATCACTTGCAGATATAAATTGGGTTATGTGCATGTGGTAGCAGTGTGCATGGAATTCACAGCAATATTCACAGCATCCACCTCTGGGAACTGATCCCTTATGGTTGCAGTCAGGAACATATGTTTTAAGTACATAGTCTGAATAGAAGTTTCATTATTTTTCTTTGAAGTTGAAAAAGAAAATTTTTTCAATAAATGATCATCTCATCACTTAGAATTTAGAATTAGGTCAATAGGAAGGGCACATGTGCGTGTGGGTTAGATCCAGACTCACCATGGGAACTTGAGAGATAGCTCCTCCATTAAACACTCAGTGAACCAGCAGGAACTAAAGCTTAATTTCAGTTCATACAGTGCTGTAAGATATTTATTTGCCATGTACTGTGAAAAGTGAAAAGTAACTTTCACAAGTACTGAAAGTAAAAACGGATTTTTCTTGGATAAGAAGTCCTTGGTGCTCTGAGTATTTTTTCCAGCCACAGATGGGATTTTGCCATTTTAATAGTTTTTGTTCCATAATACTACTTTTATGCATAAAAAATTTTTAACTTTTCTTCAAGGTCTCCATGGATTAAACAGTCCCTAAGTACACATTGACAGCATGGAATGTTATGGACCCTTAACATTTAAAACTGAAGGAGAGGGAGCTTGTGCGTGTATATTTATCTCCTTGCTCCCTATCTTTCACAAACTGTAAGTTTTAATGGCAGTTAACACTAGACCACAGCATTTCTAAATTAACAATATCCCTGCAAATTCTAATTGGTATTCTAATTAGTTTGACAATTCTACTAATTAAGAACATTAAACTTTTTAACAAAGGCTATCTTTTTTTTGTTGTGTTTGGTAAAATGGAATTGAGGGTATAAGGGAGCCTGAACTGCTACTGCAGAGAATTGCTGATGATTAAAAAAGCACCCATATTTGGGGAGCTTGTAGAAACATTTAGAAATGGCAGTTAAATAAGAAGAATTGGCTCTCTGAATTATAGGATATTGTAAATGATAGAGAAATGCATTTAAAAAGTGAAAACTGCAAATCCACAGTAGATGGTTAAAAGAGGTTTGCCTTTTGGAAATAATGATTTAATCCAGGTGCAATAGGGATTTCAATACATTAGGCAAACTGAGACATTCCTTTGTTTGAAGAAAGATCACTTTTCTAAATTTTCTTTCCTTTCAATATGAAACAAAAGTGAAGAAAAGAAATGTGTTCTATGATGTAAAATTTTCAGTAAATATTTGTTGCATATCAATCATTTTAAAAAGAAATTCCTCTCGTTTTGATTTTATGTATTATATGATTTTCAAAAGAAGCATCCTTTTAAATCCCTTTGAAATTACTTAAATATATTAGTTTTCCTAAATATCTTGTTCTCAGAATGAAATTTCATTGTAGTGTAATTAATACACAAAGTTTTATGCCAAAAAATATACACAATCTTCTGAGAGAAAATAGTTTTCTGGTTTTTTGGTTTGGGTTTTTTGTCACTTTATGCTACAAGGTCAAACTGCAAATATCTTCCTCATAATGAAGATTTCTGTTTCTATGGGTGTAAGAGCAGTTGCACAGAGTCTATGCAAAAAAACTCATTAACGTTAGCTTGTGTCACAGGAATCAAACAAATAAAAAACTGAATGGAAGGCAATATTTACTCCAAACCCCACCAACGTGAGCCTCAGAGATTTCACTCTTCCAACACCCAGCCTTCAAAACATAGTGCAGAAACTCTGAATCTCTCAGGATTTGGCCCCATGCTGTAATGCCAAGTGTATTTCCTCCATTGCCTCACCAAATCATTACTGCGCTGTCTGTATTCACACTGTTCCAGTTACCATCTGCTGACATCAACTGTCTTCAAAATTCATAGCAAAGTACCCTTTTGAGATAAATTTTACCTAGATGGAATTACATAGCAAGATGTCTTACAGGTCCAAACGCAGAATGCGTTTGTATGTCTCTCTAGACAGAAAGTGCACTTCAAATTTCAACCTAAGTCATGCACAAAATTCCCGAATACAAGAATGAAGCCCTGAACATACTATTCTTCAGAATGCATGCCTTTGAACACCTTGTAAAGTGCATTTTTTTCTCTCCTACTAACACTACCGTAGTAAGAATTGAACTACAAGAAATATTTCTCCAAAAATAGAAAATGAATTAAAGATGATCTGAAAGAAACCAAAATAAGGCCAGATACATCAGATACATACTGGCTTACATTACTAACAATACCTTGGGAAAAATAAAGTATTCCTAACTTGCAAAAACATATGTATATTCAGTGGTGTTTCTGCTGACCACTGACAGTTTCAGCATTTTGCAAACTATGCCCTGTCAGGATTCAGGCTCAGCAAGCCACACTTCCTTCTTAGGAAAGGGAATTTGGCCAGAAAGGAAGGCTTTTTACCAAAGTTCTAGGTGCATTCTGGCCATGGTTCTTTTGAACTATTTGGAGCTTCAAACTAGTCCTCAGCCAGCCAAAGGACTGAAATGAAAGCTCCAGGCTGCGAAAAGATATTATTCAATTTCTTTTGCACATCCTGTAAGGTGAGATGACTTGGCATAGTGTTTACCTTCAAAACCAACACTGTATATTCAGACTGGGGCATGAAGCACTAATTTTCATGATGACTGGTGGACAAGGAAGCTGGCAAGCTCTAGGGTTTACACAACTCCTTGAAGTTTACCTAGATGTAAGACATGGTAATTAAAGAAACTACTGTTTACTTCATCTTTTACTTGAATACATGATAACCTCACCTCTCTTTAAAGCAGATCACAACTTTATGTTAATTTTGGCAAACTTTGCTGTTTAGACAATGCTTTTTTTGAGAAAGTGTCAACATATCTTATAAGAAAAATCTATGCAGATGTAAGCAAAATCCCCTCTTGAGCTCTATTTGTTTAGTTGTATACTTGAATAGATGGGAACCATCAATTTCTTCTTAATTCTTTTCTATGTTTGGCTAAGAATCTAAGAAATTTACAGCTTACAATATCAATGTGTCCACTTGTCCAGCAAATTTGGTGAAAAACACATTGAAATGGGTTTTTACAAAGATGAGAAACATCAGTTACTCTAAAAGTAGATCTGCAGCTAGAAGTAATAGAATTACTCATTCATCACTGAAAAAATTGGTTTTTAGATACCAGTTTTCCAAAATGATTTTGGGAAAATATCGTTACAACCCTATCTGCATCCAGCATCATTTTACAGCTGAGATGTAAGCTTTCTCAGAAGCTTGGGGATTGAATCCAGAAAACAGTTTTATAAAATCCTGTTCTACTTGCAGTTAAATTCCACCACCAAATCTCCAGGACTATCAGAGGAAAATTGATCCTCTGGGTAAAAGATCGCAAATGACCCAGCTCCCACACTCAGCTGTGACAAAGTTTGCGTCTGACGCAAAATGGGATGGTCAAGATCCTCCAAAGCATATTGCTGTCCATCTTCCACTGTGTTCAAATCAGTGCAAGAAGCAAGAAGACGAGATGATTCAGTAACTGTACACTTCATTTAATCTCCTTTTGAAAAATAATTTCTGGAATGTTTATCAAATAGACATTAGGCTTTTGATTACTCCTGATACTTGTATTGAACATTTTGAATCAGTGGGAAAAGTTCGGGATTGGTGCTGTAAGATCCTTATGCCTCCCTTTTCCTTCTAAAAAGTAGCATTTCCCTGCTTCATAGCACTGTCATGAAGATAAACATTTAATTCTGGCACTAGATTAGGTCTGTTTATTTTGTTTTTGCTTTTTTTACCCTAAGATACCTTTCTTTTCAATAAGGAAAGATCTTCAGTAAGGCTTTTAAGTACATACATTATTACATGTTGCAGATGCTATTTGGCAATTACGGATGCTAGGAAAAGTGTAACACAGATTTCAAAATATAAGGGAGGCCATAGTTCATTAACAGGTTGGGATACCTGATTGCACAGCTTTTCTACTTTTTGAATGAAAATTTAGTTATCTTCATCAGACCAGTATCTCATGAAGAGCCCTGTGCAAGGAGGGTTATAAATTCAGATAATAAAAAGCAAACCAAAGGGAGCATATATTTCCATTATTATAAGCCTGAGTCATCCTGCTCCACACTTAAAATTATTTCATAAAAACAAGAACTTTACCTGAGTTGTGCTGATGGAAATGGCAAGTTCCCCTCACAAAGCAGTCCATAGTCTACGGCAGCATACTGGGCACACAGAGAGGCAGAAGAAAGCTGGGTCTTCCCAGGCAGGGAGGGACACACATCACTTTAGTCCCATGGTATGCTAGCTGCACACAGGATAGGCAGCTGGCATACAACATGCATATGGCACATTGATCTGTTCTTTTTTCCCAGCAGCTCCTTTTGTAGGGGCACAGTCCTGCCTTACCTGAAAGTCCCAGTTCTGACCAGTCTGAAACTCACTGGTGTTTGCAGACCAGAGTCCCTGACCAAGATAATATACTCTTTGTAAAACAAAACAAACCAAAACAATTTAAATAAATAAATAAAACACACACACACACACACACACAAAAGAAAACACCAAAACAAACAAAACCCAAACCAATCAACGAACCAAAAAACCAAAAACATACACAAAAAAACTGCAGAACACCTCCTCCTGAGCATTATACTCAGCAGGAAACCAGAGCCACTGTTTTTCCTCACTGTTACCCTTCTATTTGCCGCTTGTGGTCTGGCTTTGCAATTTAGGATGCACTAGACACACATTTTCCGCTAGTCTTGCTCCTGAGGTGGCAGCTACCCAGATGTTTGGGCTGTGCATACAGGTACTATGAAAGGAAGGCAAACTGGCATCAGATCATGAGTGTGGAAGAGGGAGTCTGGCACAGCAGCACTGTCACTATGACTAAGATGCAGCGGTGTCCAGTGCATACATTTGAAAGCTGAAAAGGAAAAAGGTTCAGCTAACTTCTCCTTCCAAACAATGTCCTAATGCGTATGAGGTCCCATTGCTGCCAGTGAACAACCAAGATTACCACACTTCAAAATGTATCTGAGTTCCTTAATTTGGAACGGTTTTCCTGTTTCAGCAAAACAGGATGATATGGGTCAGTTAGAGGAGGGTGGGAGAGGATGATGAAAAAAATGCAAAAAAAATTTAAAAAAAAAAGAAAAAAAAAGAGAAAAAGAGAAAAAGTGTAGAGACATTCACAGGGGCTCTGATGATAGCATATTGAAGTTACTTGAAAGAATCCCATTGATTGCAGTGCACTTTTTGGTCAGCCCCCCAGATGCACCATGGAGATTGTGCAGTTCTTTGAACTCAGTATTATTTCAGTGAATCTATTAATGACTCAATATTATTTCAATGAATCTATTAACATTTGGTTGTGTTAAATGTACTATAATAATATTGCACTGGAAATATATTGACTTTTAATATAAAACTATACAGTCTGGGCACAGGAAAAAATTTGCAATAAGGATTCAGTAACATATTGGGTGCTGTGCACCCGTTCTATAGAGTGCATTTTACTGTATTATGTGTATTATTCTTAACATGCATTCACAGTAGACAGCAAAGCAGCAGTTATTGGGTATGCTGTGAATGCATATTAACAGCAGTACACATTTGCATATCACGGATCCATAATACAAAATGCGTAGTAAAATCCTTATGAAAAGTTATTATGCATGCACAGTAGAGGCTTTTTAAACCTTGATATCTCAGCTATTTTGTTTCTCTACTATTTATTTGAAAATATTAAAAAGGTCAAATGATGGATTAAGAATCTGCAAAAATGTAATGTTACTGCTACAGAGGGAATCCTTCAACAGAAACTAATTCATTTTCAGTTTTAATAGCAGTAGGAAAGCCATTCAAGAATGCATTTGAGTACTTTTTAAAAAATAACCAACTACTTCAATAAGAAAAATGATGGAGAAAATATTTTTGTAAAAGTGTATTTTGGAGGCTGGGTGATATAATTGAAAATTTTGTTGGTACTTCCCTTAACACAGCACCAGTAAAATGTCAACCTTTCCTTCAAATTCTCAAAGTATTTTTAGTAAACATTGAAATGGGTTTGGTTACTCAGGACTTTTCATATTCAGATTAAGGTTTTTCAGAATATAATTCTTAATACATAAGTTCCTATTGAGAATAATGGGATTCTACCCTCTCATCTGTTATAGAGATTGCAATATTTGTGATAAAATGAAGCAAATGCTATGAATAGTACAGCACTTGCTCCTTTGGGACAGTTTCTTCTTGAGTTTTAACATCTTTATCACTTCAAATAGATTTTCCTTAAAAAATAAAAATTTAAAAAAAAAAGGAAAAAAAAAAGCCAGCACTCTGTAAAGAATGAGTGATCTGATATGTCTTACTTCTTAAAAACAAACAAACAAACAAGGTTTGGGGTGAAGGCTTTTTTTTTTTTAATGAAAGTCTCTAAAATCATTAAGTATCATTTGTACAACACATTCATGTAGATGTACAAAACAACTCTCCACACAGACCTGTTTTTCTGCTGCTGCTGCCTTATGTTTTGTTCCCTTTTCTAACAAAAAAATATCCAAACAGATTTAAATGAAACTTTGTGGGGAAAAAAATAATGGATTGGGGCTGAGAACATTAATGTCAAGCTTGGGCCCAGTGTGAATTAATGGAGATGAATTATAAACCCTTAAAAAACAGGATTTACAATGGAAATGCTGACATAGACCCATAACAATAGCAGCTCAGCCAGGGATTATTTTAATACTAAAAGCATACTCCACTACTTACTATTTTAAAATAGAGATTACTTAGTCCAAAAAAAGCAGTGATAAATTATAGCAATGAAAGCAAACTTTAAAAAAATGTTTCTAAGATGACACATCATTTCCCCTGTAATTCTCTTGATATTTCCACTTCTTAAATAAATAATAAAAAAAACCCACGAACCCCAAACAAAGCAAGGTGGAGTGGAGTTTAGCATAAGCTCCACAGGAAAACTGAGCTGAGAGTCTTTTTCAGCTTCATTTAACAGTGTTTTGCCTGTGGAAAGAGACAAAAGGGTTAAAGGCGAAAAAGCAGGGAGTATGGGAGAGGCAGCTGACGGGAGAAACAAGGGTATGAAGAAAGGAGCAGCCAGAGATGCAAAGGAAAGAGTAGGGGGAGAGTTTTAGGAGGAGGAAGAGCAGGTTTCCAAAGGGAATAACTTAGTTTCTAAAGAGATTTTGAGGAAACATTCACAAAAAGGCCGGGCAGACAGAGAAAATTTGGCAGGGGGCAAACTCTTCAAGCATCCAAAGTTACATCTATGAGCAGGTGCACCCCAGTCACATTGCAATGTGTCAGAGCAGGACAGGGACCAGCGAGCCCTGCCACATGCTTTTGAAAAAAAGTCACCATTTGTTAAATCTTCATGTTGTATATCCAGTTTTCCATAAATGCTTCTTTTCTTTTGGCAATGTCAAAAACCACCAAGAGATGTGAGGGGAGGATTTCTTACTGATGGCAAGAGATTTGCTCCCATTGTCCTGTACGCTGGGGCAACAAGCTGCACTCAAAAAGTCCCCACACCCCAAAAATCACTCCCAGCAGCATCACAAAAAAAAATATTTTTTGTGACTGTGCTATGTGTTGTAGCACCAGCATTACTTCCCCATTTCTGCCTGTCTTTTCTTGCCTTTTCTTTTTTCTCCCTGGGTACCAGGTGTGCTGGAGGGACTCAGATCAGTACAAGACAGCACTTCTCATATAAACAGTACTGTATTAACAACCACACGGCAGCTGTACCTGTAAGCAGGGATAGCACCAAATGTTGGCATCTCTATCCATGCAGCTAGGCTGCTAAAAAGAAGCAACTACAGTGGAAATGCACCTACTGTATGTGAAATGCTGGTGCGGATTTTTTTCTTTTTTTTTTCTATCAGTCTAACCTTCTGTGTTGATACATGAATGCTGGTACCCACTTAGAGGGATGCCAGATGATCAGTGCAGAATGAAGGTCCCAGGAGAAAGGCTCACGTGGTTTTCTCTGCCCTGTGACGTCACTAGCAGATGGCATGGGTACCAGCTCTGGCAGTTGGCATCAATGTCACTTTTTAGAGATCAATGAGATAGTGCAGATATACACAGATCTAGACTCCAGGAGACGATGCGACATTCAGACTGAAAAGATTTGGAAGGCAAAAAATGAAAACTGATTGTTGAATGAAATAAAAAGCTAAGGTAATACAAATAAAGATATATTTCAGTTGGTGCTGGGTGTGCATGCAAGTGTTTAAAGATACAGTATCATTGTCTTGTATTTTATGTATGCTATTTACTGTCTAATAACTCCTCCTAACATTTTATTCTTCTGATGCAATTGCAAACTTTCATTGCTTCTATGTAATATTGTAGGTGTGTAGACAATACTGATAGAGTTAGTCTTTGACCGGGGTTTTTGTTTAGTTTTTTCTATTAAAAAAAGTCCCTGCATTTGCTTTGCTTGTCTCTTTGAAGACCATGGGATCCAAGATTTTATTGCTCCCAAACTACAAAAAAAAAAAAAAAAAAAAAAAGCAAAGTAACTGGGAAAAGGAAATTATTTTTCCATTCCAGACTGGATTCTGAGCACACGTGCAGAATTGCAGTCGGAATCTACAGACTGCTCTTGTCAGCTAAGAGCTGGAGGAAGACATCTGAGCCTTGCAGAACATAAACACTGCTATAGCGTGCAGGGAATTTTTCGCCTCCCTCCCCCTCTGTTGATGGGGAAGAAAAAATAAAGGAGAAAAGAAAAAGAGAAAAAGCAAATAAGTTGATTCTAACTAAACAGATAATATCAATTAGAATTTTTGCTTGGAAAAAGGAAATAAAAATGGCAGGGGGATTTTATTTCCTAACTCTAATCCAAATACATTTAAGGTTAGATAATTCTGATTTTTGTGTTAATATGAAATAAGTAATATGTAATTTTAATACAAAACATTAAAAAACTGCTTTGTTTTCCATTATGTTACAAGCTGAGTGATTGTGGGAGATGTTCTATTATTTTTTTCTTCTCACCCACTGCAACTTACTGGAGTTTAATATCTTGATACATAAAGGAAGAAACATGGAGGGAAAAAACCCCACAACTTTGAAATATAAGTCAAAAAATGATTTAAAAATATTTACTCTCAGGTAATAGAAATATGGCACTTTGAATTTTAAGGCTGCACTTGCTCTGCTAATTTTTCCACTCAGGGGAATTTGGATTAATGAAATTTCTATATTGCTTTATTGTGTTTTGCATTTCTTTGAATTCCATCATGGTGAGATTTAGAAGGGGTTGTTTAAAAATAAAATAAATGAGCAGGGAGCTAATTGTATATTTTAAATATTGATTTCCTCTATATTTATCTGTAAGAAATGTGTCTTTTTAGTTCTAAGGTCCAATGTTCTGAGTGATTTTAGAATTCTTAACAGCTTTTATGTTTTAAAAAGCGGTCATTTGCAACTGGCATTTTATGCAAGAAATATAGATTGTGCATTTATATACACACACACTCTCATATACAGAGAGCGCACACGCAGACAAAAAAAAGCTGCATGAGGCTGTGTGTGTGAGTCAGGAAACTTTAAAAATGGAAATATTTAAACATTGTACTGGCATTCTTTCAGGTGACTTAAGATTATAGAACCATGTTAACACTACCATTTGATGAGTCTGTTGTAATACCAGAATCCCAGATGTGTAGAAAGTTTTCAAGAGAAAGTGATGACCAAAAGCAAATGAAGAACCCAGAAAGCTTTTCAAAGCAGATCGTGCTCCGAGGAAAGAATATTAAAAGATCTCCTGGAGAAGACACAGAAAAAGAGGAGGAGGAGGAAGAGAGAGAAGAGGAGGATGAGAATGGCTTACCTAGGCGAAGGGGCCTTCGGAAAAAAAAACCAAGCAAGATAAGAATGGAAAGAATCAAATTTAGGCGACAAGAAGCCAATGCTAGAGAGAGGAATCGCATGCACGGCCTTAACGATGCCCTGGACAATTTAAGGAAAGTGGTCCCTTGTTATTCTAAAACACAAAAACTGTCCAAAATAGAAACTTTAAGACTAGCCAAGAACTATATTTGGGCTCTTTCTGAAATCCTGCGAATTGGCAAGAGACCTGACCTGCTCACCTTTGTCCAAAACTTGTGCAAGGGTCTGTCCCAGCCAACTACAAACTTGGTGGCGGGGTGCCTGCAGCTGAATGCCAGAAGTTTCCTAATGGGCCAGGCAGGTGAAGGCACCCATCATACCCGCACACCCTACTCCACCTTCTATCCCCCTTACCACAGCCCAGAGCTTGGCACCCCCGCAGGGCATGGGACTCTAGACAACTCCAAGTCCATGAAACCTTACAATTACTGCAGTGCTTACGAGTCCTTCTATGAAAGCACTTCCCCGGAGTGCGCCAGCCCACAGTTTGAAGGTCCCATAAGTCCTCCCCCCATTAACTATAATGGGATATTTTCCCTGAAGCAAGAAGAAAGCTTGGACTATGGCAAAAATTACAATTACGGCATGCATTACTGTGCAGTGCCATCCAGGGGTCCCCTTGGGCAGAGCTCGATGTTCAGGTTGCCTACAGAGAGCCACTTCCCTTACGACTTACATCTGCGCAGCCAGTCTCTCACCATGCAAGATGAATTGAATGCGGTTTTTCATAATTAATGAGGAAAATGAAAATAAACAGTGGTCATTCACCTCCCCATCTAATTAAGAGTAAGCAGATGCTTGGGCACTGTGTAATTGGCACAATTCTATTTAACATGTTTACTAGTTCCTAAAGTGTGTTTCAACTATTGTGGGGATTTTCTATGTATTAATAAGCCCTTTCCCTTTTTCTGATAAGTATTTTTCCTTTTTTTTTTTGTCTGTAATCCCTGGGAGATTATGTTTCCTCACAGAGGTTATTTCTTCTTCCTTTCTTTCTTTTTATTTCCCTATTTGCTTGATTTGTTGAGCAGTGTGTCTGAACAATGTTGCTGGCATAAAAGCATACACACTGTGTAATGTCTATTTTGATTGTACAGTAATTATACAAATGCATGTTATTGAAATCAGATTAATAAAAATATGTATTTATAATTGGAAGAAAATATATATTATGTATCTGAGGAGAACTGGATTAAAAATATTCAGAACTTTAAGGAAATTATCTTGGAACTGATATGGGCTTGCAATATGCAGAGGTGAGAGTGCAGCAATATTGAAAGCTATGCAAAAAAAAAAAGGTCAACCAACAAACAAATAAACGAAACAGGTTTTGGGTTGTTGTTTTTGGGTAAGTTAAGGAAAAACAATGATTGTCACTGACATTATTCAGCCTGATTTTAGAGTGTTGCTGACAGGGGCCACATGCTAATATTTAGATGATAATGTCAAAAAATTGCCTCAGTTGTTTTGACCATATATAATCAGCACTTTTTTTTGTATAATTCTGACTTCAGATGTAAAGGTTTGTTATAAAAATGTATAACTGTGGTTTCTCACTACGTACTTTAAATGCAATTAAACATAGATGTTTCCACTTTTAAAATACATCTATTAGCTGCAATACTGTATTTTGTCTGATACTTATTATTTCACAGTATAGGCTGCCTTTGGTCTTGTCTATACAGCTTTATTCCCAGGACCCCCATATTACTTGATTCCAGGAATGGAAGTCACGAATTATCAGCATGAACCTTGTGCTATTTTCAGAAGGATGTATTAGTGAAGCAGCAGACCTAAAATATCACAGAAATAGCTGTATGCTAAATGAAATACTGGTTAGGGGAAGAAGGTAACTTTATGTCTCAATGAAAAGCCAGATTTCATACAGGAAGGGGTCCTGAGCCAATAAGCAAGACACTAGCTGCCCCTCCGGCTCTGGCTCATGAAGGAGTGGCAGGAGCGTGAGAAGCGTAAGAACTAGAGAGAGAAGGACTTCCTGGACATTAGTCTTGACTAATAAACAGCACCAGTAAACTACAGATGTGCCTGCAACCCACATTAGCTCAGCAGCTACAGGGGTCTGCACAGTCCCTTACACCTTAAAAGAGTTGAGCTTAGTTGAGCCTCAGTCATTTTCTAACCAGTCAGAGGTATTTATCTGTAAGCTCACGAGTAATAAAATGAATGACCAGTTGACCTAAAGGCCAACAGACTTTAAACCTCTGAGTGAATAAGACCTCTTTATTATAACAGATAAACAGCATCTACCTGACAAACAAAAGTACTCTGCTGTGAACCAGGAGGAAATAATTTTTAAAAGCAATATAAAAAGTGTAAATTCAACATGCAAGTTGGAAACCCCTGGCTGGATCAGAGTCTGGGTCACAGTTTGTTAATGACACATCAGTTTCAGAGCCTCACTTGAGAGTGCAGCTTGATAAAGAGGGGACAAGACAATTTTTCCTGATAATTTACCTAATTTCACAAGCAGAACTACTTGTAAACAGTCTGCTCCTTCAAGCATTGCAGCTCCTTCAGGACAACAGCAGTCTGACATTCATCTCCCCTAAATAAGACCAGGGTCAGGAACAACGGAAAGTACAAGTAGCAGTTTTATGCCTTGGATGAAAGGTCATGGTGATGACTGTCAGCTCAAAAGCATCCCCAGCTGTTTTGCACTGAATATAGGAGGGGCTTGCGAAAAGAGAAAAAGACAAAATAGATTGCTTTTGCTGTTATTCAGAATTATCTGATATTCAGAAAAGCATGGAAAGGTAATGGGAGAGAGAAGGGGGAAACCAGTCAATGAGGAGAAAGCACACAGTCTTGGGCATAGATTCCTGCACACTGAGAAATACTGATATATAACAAGGAGCTACAGGCAAGTGAGCCCAGAAACAGAGGATCCTTTGAATAGGGGTCAGATGCCCTCACACTGAGCAGTGGCAACAAACTCATCTAACCAACTTTACTAAGAGAAGCTTCCTCCAGGAGGCTGAAATTTCACCAAGCACTTCAGAGCAGCCTTGCTGCACTGGGGAAGGGTGTGTTTGCATAAGCTGAGAGTGCTGTGAGTAGGCAGCTGTAAAGTCCTCTACCAAGGGAAGGAAACACTTGCTGCAATACATTCAGCAGGCCCCCAAGGGGTGTTCAGACTTCAGGCTCTGCAATCTGGGGGTCTCCAACTCTGTGGCCCTATATTAACTCGATAACTCACAGGCCAGTTCCTGTTTCCCTGTCTGGCAGCAGAAGCAAAGGGAAAGGGGAAAAAAATCCCTGCCAGTTCAGATCTTTCTCACTCACTCCATGACAGATGGGGAGGCAGTTTGCAGTCAGATTCCTGCTCTGGTAGCTCAAGGCAAGCACTATACTTGCTCAGGGCATTGCAAATTGGAAAGTCACTCTAGAAAAAATAATGGAACAAGTAATAGAAAAATATTGAGATAGCATAAAAACCCTCCAACATTCCCTTTGAGTAGGGTATGGATTATTTAGAGCTATGGAAGTATGGGATTCCCTTGAGAACAGGCTCTCCGACATACCTTCTCTTTCACGCATACAATACACATTTCTCTGCTTCTTCAATGGCCAGTCACAGAACATAAGGTGCTCCAAGCATGATTTATGAAAGCCTTTGAAGTTGCCCTATTTTAGAGAACAAATCTGAGTGCTGAGAAAGTTCTGGTCCTTTAAAATCACAGGAATAAAAACAATGGGTTTCTTTACCTCTAGTCTCCACTTTATGAAGTTTGTCTCCTTTCAACCCCTTTCATACAGCAAAACAAAGGTGCTCATATCTGCTTGTTTTGTTCTCCTGTTAACTGCCTTCACATCCTTGAGGATAGAACTGTGTAAAAGAGCAACTGCTACAGAAAAATTAGGTGAGAAATTTCTATTGTTCCCTGTCTTCTAGCACAAAAATAATGAAGCCTTCTGTCAATTTTAGAGATGGGAACCCAAAAGCTGGCAGAAGAAGAGCTATTTCACACAGTGGAACTCTTTGCCATTTATTATATCCCAGAGTAACATTTAATATGATTTTTAAAAAAGCACTGTGTGCTTTTTGGTATCAGAAAGACACTAATTATTTAAGAATTGCTGTACTGGTTCAGATTAATCATCCATCTAACCTAATATCCAGTTTCCAACATGAGGGTATAAAAAAGTTGTCCAAAGATGTCAGAAGAGGGTGAGGAAAATAGATGTTTGTTTAACTAATACAATGCTGGAAAAGAAGCTAAACGTCATGTTCAAGGATTTCAGCCAGTCCTGATGAAGACAGGGATGTGCCTGAAATGGAAAAAAGGCTATGAGGCATAACATTGTACTGCAATATTTGCAGCCTTTCCTCTGCAACAATGGCCTCACCTGTAATCACTGAGTAGGATGGCCTGGGTAGCACTGGGCTGTACCTCTGAACTCCATCCCAAAAAAACCCTCATCAGGAGTATAATTTAAAACCAGTGGCCCAACCCCTGCAGTCCTACAAATTCCAGTGTGACCCCAAAAAGAGAGGGAGGGGCAACCACTGCTTTGCCAGAGCTCTGTGGAAATCTCAGACCTCCTTGGAACTACAATAAGAATACACTTGTCTTAGGACAAATCCTGGCTATGCTCCCTTTGGGACTTTCTGCATTCTTTCACTTCATAGTTATTTCTACAAAGATTTTTAAAATGTATGGAGATTGCACAGGCAAAAATATGATGGCAGGGTTTCTTCTGTACTAGCAATTCCCTCTCCCATTTTTACCCCTATTTAATTCTTCTTTTTCTGCCTTGCCTATAGGGCTCTCAAATGGCAGCAAATTAAGTGAAATGCCATCAATAAAGTTGAATGAAATCCCAGCGAAACACATGGCAGAATCTCTCCTTGCAAAAGCAAATAGTATTTTTCTAAATTAAAAAGTAGTTGCATGGTTTTGTTTATGAGATTATGAATCTGTCTTAACTGAAGCCTATGGTTATATTTTATGGTCCCAAGGTCAAAGCAGGTTTAATCCGGATACAAAAATCCTGTGACTTTCGATGAACAAGTAGCAGAGATGGTGCTGTTTTAGGATGAATTGTCATGAAAGCGGATTCCCTTACAAAATTTCAGAAATTTCCAAATTCAAAACAAGAACAGACAGTAATCTGGCTGTGAGTCTGACCCAGTCCTGAACTATGGCAGCAGGGTTTGATTTTGCTCTGGAGAGAGACAGATCAGCATGGTGAACAGCTGGCACTGTGCCACTGCAGAATCTCAAGGGCCGACCTGTCATGTCTCACTGATACAAATCTAACTACCATACACAGGGCTGCCATGCAGAATCACACTCCCAAGCCCTCACCACCCCACAATTAGAACAGAGCAAGTAATCTCACAAAATTCTTCTATGTTATGCCAAATGGATGGCCTATTTTCCTGCAGAGCCTTCCCCCTCATCTCAGAGGATGTGCAAGAATGAGCTAGGAAAAGGTAAAGGAAAGCCAAATTTGCAAGCAAAAAATGGGGGAAAAAGGTTTCTCCTTTTTTTTTTTTTTTTTTTTTTTTAACGCCTGCAGTGTGAAGTCCCTGTGACTCACAACTGGCTTTGAATTGGCAACAGCCACAAAGGTTCTTATGGAGTTGGAAAGAGATTTCCTTCCCCTTTTCCCCCAAAACATAATTTTCTCTTGACTGTTTTCCTTTGTCACTTGCTCCTTAGACTTACACATTTATCCATGCAACTGTATTACTTGCATTATTTAATTATATTCTTGAGTGATTTAGTTCTACACCATGTATGTACAACATACCATACAGAAACAAGGAACATCCCGTTGTCGCTGAAATTCTGGACTGAGTAGGTTGAAAAAAAACCTGAAAAAAAGCAGCATTTATGATTTATACTTTTCCTAAGAGACTTAGTGTATTCTTGTCCCCACCTCAATCTTGTGAACACTGTACCTCTGATACTTTGGGGGTCTTTTTGCATTTCTGTAGAACATTGCTAAGCAGGTTTGGGGGTTTTTTTCCCCCTTAGTATTTTTGGGTTTTTATTTTAACCAGTTGATTAGTAATTGAAATAGTACTTTTCAAACTGATGACATTTCCTGGTCTGTAAGTATACCCACACATAAAAAGCTATAAATTCTGAAGTGCTTGGACACTCTGTTTGCAGAAGCAAATTCTAATAATCAGCTGAATTGGAGGTCCTTGTACAGATAGAGAATCCAGAATAAACCACAGATTATAACATAAATTTTGTACTCTTGAAAGCAGGAATGTTAGGACTCGTGTCCACTCTTGTTTTGTTAGAATCCAGTGGATACCAGATTGGAGTCTAAATCACATGGGAAGCTAAGCGTAGCCTTATCCATTATGTTATTTATTTACAGACACATGAGCAGATGTATAATGTTTAGAAGCAACCAAAATGACATTTCTGTTGGGCAGACAGCTTGCAAACAAAGAAACTGACAGGATCTTCCACAGAATCTAAGGAGAAACCCACATGAATGCAGGTGGATATTTGTTTCACAGTGGGAGAAGTGCCTGTGGGAAAGAAAAGCATTGTCCAGACATTGAGAACACCATAAGCAGGGCTCTTACTAATTTTAATAACTATGCAATTTAGATTGCATTTTCAAATAATGAGGTAGAGTCCATGTCAGTTATGATGAAAAGCCCTTTGCCTCTGGATTTACAAAGAGAGCTGTTCTTGTGTTTAGCATCTTTGTCTTTGATAACAGGCATTACTTTAGAAAACTAAACATTTTCCCCACAATAAATATAATAACCATTTTGGTTCACTTCATCAGTTTACATACAGAGGCACACCTACACCCCCTGGGACACAGATTTTGCAGGTTCCCATCAGAAAGTGGGAAAATTATTTGACTGAATGCATGCAGTTATACTAATCTTGGTGCCAAAAGGGCAACAAAATTTGTCAGTGTGGGCAGATAGTGAGTGAATAGCCAGTCAGTATGTCCAGCCACACCAAGTGTTTAGCTACATGAACTTTCAGCCCATGGATTCAAATTAGTCATAACCACTGTGTTCCAACAACTCCTAAGTTCTTATTCTTACTACACTTGCAGTTTCTCCCTTATTCAATAAAATAATAGAAGCTTAGCTGGAAGGATAAACCTGTCCCCATGTCTCATTTCACACTTTCTTTGTAGGAGAGGCTTAAGATAACCAAGCCCAGAAACTAGAATAACAAATATAGCAACCACAGAAACACAGCCTCAACATAACAAGTGATGCAGGATGTGCATCTATGCCACTAGAAGTATGACCACAGCTTTCCTGGCGGATAAAGTAATTCAGTGCAAGATGCATTGCAGCACCCAGCGGAAACACAGGTGAGGGAGTGCTTGACTTCTGTTAGGAAAAAGCAACTTCACGGTCACAACAAATTTAGCTAATTATCTCCTCAGAGATAGGTACATTAAATGTGAGCTGGGGTGCCAGTCTGCTCTGCCTGGACAATAAGTGTGCCCCAGATACAACTCTGTCTATCCCCATTTGGAATGAGGTGGTTACTTTGCATAGCAGGTCGTCTGCACCGTAACAGTTATTACTTCAGCCTTCATGCTGGATTAACAGGCATTTCACAACAGCTGAGCCTGCAAAAGATGCCCTAGAGGAGACCATGCTGCTGTACCATACATCCACGTCTTACTTAATCATGGGTTCCCTGTGCCCTCGGGTACTCACAGAGATGTCAGCATGTTCTGTAAGATGGTGACTCTGCTGTGAGTAATGGTATCTACCACAGGCATGGCCTTATAAAAAAGCTCTTCAGTGGTTCATTTAAGCTATGCCTAGTGGTCTCCATGAAAGACTAACAGTACATGCTGCCTGAGTGCAGTATCTTACTAACACTGTGGTCATATTCCCTTAACTCCTTTTCCTATCTGTGTGTTGGGATGTGCCCTCCCTTCAAATTCAGCACTCTTCTGGGCAAAAATAACACTACAGAATTAGCTTTAATATATTAAATATGTTATTAATGGACAAAGGCATAAGAGAAGATATTTTATATGGGACCACACATATTTCTAGCGGTCTCAGACTGCAAGCATACACTCACCATCACCTCTGACTTCTTGCAGTCACGAATGACTTGTCTAGGAAGAAACTCCTTCTCCAAAAAGGATAAGTTGTTGGCAAGGAAGGACTGCACACAAAGAGGGGTAATCCCTGTGCTCAGATATCCTAAATCAGTGTTATACCTGCCCCTTCTCTCCTGCAGGCCAGTAAGTGTGAAGGTAGCAGTAGACAACACAGAGTCTTTGCTTTCACCTATGATTACCCCAGCTCCTACATCATGTAATCTGGTCTCCAGTTCACTCATTTGCTATGCGACATTTTACTTTGAAATATCTAGAGAATTGTACAATAAATTCAGTCTCAAATTATTGCCTTTTATTTTTTTAAGAAGAATTTCTCAAACTTTTTCCTAAATGTATTTAAATCTTACCAGTGAACATGATGCTTATTACTAAAAAGCAATTCTGGCTAAATTAGCTTGCAGCTACAAAATTAATATAATTCATTTATTACTTGCAGCCACAAATCAAAATGCAGTTAACACTGCTGCATGCAATTTAATATGCACAGTAAGTTTCCATATGGCTTGAATTTTAGGTTCCCTGGTCACTACAGAGGCTCATTTGCAGAATGATCTGTAGGCATGTGAAGTCAGCTTGTGCTTACCGGTAGAAAAGCTTTTCAAGATGGTTCCTACACAGGCACAAGAGTCCAAACAAGTCCAAAACTACTAAGACCACTTGAGATTATCATATCCTGCATAAGACTGAGGAATATCTACATGTATTCATAGAACTACAGATATAACTACTGTTTATACAAAAAGGCATCCACAGTCAGACCTATATTACCAGTTCAGCCTCCTGACCAAGAAGGCACATTTTTTAAAAGCACTGAGCCTCCAATACGTCCTTTAGAGCCATTGGGACCATAGTATAACAACAAGATGTTGCAACATTAACATTACAAAGCTTAAAAAAGAATTTACAAATCTTAAAAACAACTAAAGAGTCTAAATTTTGACAGGGACATGTAGATTGGCTTTAAGTGAGCTACTGTGGAGTCTTTTGCATAACATGCCCAGAGTTGTGCACGCACTGTGATTAGCTTGAACACATCAACTAGATAAAGGCAATATGTTGCACATACATTTAATTTTCAGTAGTCTTGTTCCAGAACCTTGTCAGTCTGAACAAGAAACAGTGCTTGTTTTCAAAGTTGTCTCTCCTACCGTCTTCAAGAACATCGAACTCCAGTAATACCAAGATCATTGTTACTCAACAAGCCTGCTGAAGAGTGAGTACAGTGGATTTATGCCCCTAGATTCAAGTCTGATTGATGATTACTTAACTGAGAGCAAGAGCAACAAACCAAGACCTTTCCAAATAAAAGCAGGCCATGAACGCCGACATCCCATGCCACAGCTCTAGTCACTAGTCTGCAATCCCACACAGGTCACAGTAACACTTATTCCTTCCCTCTTTCTCCCTCTCCAAAAAACCCACCCAACAAAATACTTCTCAAAACCAAAGCGAGATATTTGCTTTGTTGGAAGTTTTCTGATCAGTATTGCTAATAAAATTGTCAGAGATTCCCCATATGCTTTCTCTGTTTCTTCAAACTGACACCAGAAGTGGCATGGGAGTCAGCACCAGCTCAACAGTGAATAAGGCCAAGATCATAGACACAAAATTATCTTGTTTTTATTAACAGCACTTGCAATTGAACCATTGACACTTGTTCGATAAGTCAGCAGCTGTTTTGATTTGGCACTGTTCAGCTGTGCCACTTATAGCTGGGAAACCATAAGAAGCACAATCTCAGTCATATCCAAACAGAATAAAAGGGCATGAGGCCAGGGCAAAAAAGAGGCTTTCACATCCTAAGACCACAATACATCAAGTAACAGCCTGGAAGTGCCTATCAAATGCACGAACACAACCTAGATTTAGGAGGTCCGGTTTATCAAATGTCCACTGGGCTACTCAAAAAGAATGAGAAAGAGTGGTTCTTGATGACTGTTGTTTATTAGAGACATCTTTGAGGCATCATTAGCTGTTGGTGGTTCAGAGTTGGTGGTTGTCAGCACAGCCCCTCTCCTGGAAAACATTTTTACCAGATCTCTTCTGGGCAGCAAAAGTATCAGGATACTATTGCAGCTAGTATTCCTAATCATAGATCTGGAAAAAACAGCAGAGATCAAAGCACTAAACTGATCTAGGCTCTTCCAGGATTTTAGGTTATTTTGACTTATTTCTAACCAACAATTTTGGGGCAAACCCAGACTAACTTACTGTGAAAGAATGGAGATGGAGGGAAGCCAATATAAGCTGGCAGCCTATTATAACTTGTCTTACTCTTTCTAGAACTCTGACATCAATAAGTCCTGTCCATCAGAAGGGCGTCATGGTGGAAAGCAGGCTCACAGATATATTTCACTGCATTTACACAATGATTTTCTGAAACGGAAGGGAGCAGGGAAGCTGCCTTCTTTATTTTAGTACTATCAACTCTTAGTACAGAGAGTCTCTCTCTGGTGTGTTATGTTCTCATGAGCTGGCAGATCTTTGGGAATGCACCTCCTGGCGTGATGCTTAAAAACTCAGTTTCTAACAACATAATTCTCAGATGCTCTCCTGATTTTCTTGAGGCATAAGGACCAGTTGACTATGCAAATGAAAGAAGAGTATGTAGGAAATGAGTTTGACACAAAGGGAGTTGCCAGCAAATGCTGTTGCTTTCTCTGGGCCTAATGGTAAGAGACAGCTGCTCGTGCCAGCCCAGCTGAGAGGGTTAGCACAGCCCTTTTGAAAATCTTTAACCTGATGCACAACTAGGCAGAATTGCCAAACCAAGGTCTTCAAATCTTGCTCTGCTGTTCCATGTTATCATCGACTGTAAATGTATACAGGAGTTATATGAGATGATTTTTGTAGCAGTTTGTGAGTTTATTGTCTGCAAGTCCTCTGTAATAGGAGAGCCAAGACAGGAAATGGACTGCTAGAATGTGAGAAGCATTGTCCTTTGCAATTCCCAAAAGTGCTATTGTAAGAATTCAGTTACCATTTTTACAGCAAGATGTTACTTTTTTTGGATCAAACATTTTGAAATATGAACAACCTCATAGAATAAATATAATAATATAATGGCCAGTCTTCGCGAGCGAAGATTTGGGAAAGGTCATTTACCCTTTGAGCCTGTGCAGTGGATTTTTTAGGTGAGACACAGCGTGCGCTGAACTGAGCCCACCCTTTAATCCTGAGGTTCATCTGCCGGGGCCAAGCAAACTTGGACAGTGGCAGTGAGGTCCCCAGGACGTAGGTTTGTTTAGAGTGACCTTCTCTTAGATGGATTGCCTTACAGGGCTGACGAGCTCCATCTGCCCGGGGGGCTGGGAATCGAACCCGGGTCGCAGCGGTGAGAGTCCTGCACCCTAACCACTAGACCACCAGAGGCCCCTTATAGAATAAAAAAAATAGAATAAATAGTCACACGAGTATTTAATCACTGTACAAAATACTATGGGTTTATTTTAAATTTTCATTACAGAGTGATTCCCTCAAGTAATTATTACAGCAATCCTAACTCTGATACAGGTATTTTGTCAATCTATCTAAGAAATGGTAGCAGAGTAATGTAATTCATGGGCATACATAAATATTTTTGGACTTAGTGATTCTTAAATTATTTGGAAATACTTATGGTAATCAGTAAATACTGATACTATTCTTTCACCTCCAAATGGATCTGTCATTTGGAGAATGGGCACATTGCTTAGAGTACCACTTTGTGGGAAAAAAGAACACAAATGTTTATTAGTAGTATTAAAGGAAATGCTTTTCAGCTCTGAGCAGAAGAGCTGTTGGGAGCAGCACATGCAGACAGCAGACAGAATAAAAATTCTTCCACAGGAGAAGACTTTCATTTCAAACAAGGGAGAAAATGCATGGTTAAAAGCATACCATATTAAAAAAAAATAAAAATGAACATTTGTGCACTTCTTCTGAGAGGATAGAGGCACCCAGTACTTTCCAAAATCCCAGATAGAGTAAGTGGTTAATAAAATTCACATTTCCTGATTCTTCTGCTCTTTCCTTAGCACTTCCCAAAAATTAGGATAAATCTCAGCTGAGGTTGTGTGCTCACCCATAGAAGGTTAGAATCCCATGGCAAGATTCTGTTCTCATTCCTACCAGCAAAACCCCTTTAAAGACACTAGATTTACTCAGGTATTAATAAGGATAAGCATAAAAACTTGCAAAAGTTCAACATCCTCCACACTTCTACTCAATAACAAATCCAAACATCCTGCTCTTACAGGTTTCCCTCTTCTTTTTTGGTCTCCTCCAGAACACTTCACATTTGTGAGCTGGCTCCATTGCTACTGTTTAAATGCATGGGAAAACCCAAAATGGCTGTCCCAAGAAGTTAGAAAGTGAACATAAGCTTAGTAATCCACCTCCTAAACTGAACTGAACCCAGAGTCCTTAAATCAGATTTCAGACATGTGACTGAGCCACCTTGGCTTAATGGCTGCCATGCATCAGCTGAGCCCCAGTGAAAATAGTTTAAATTAGCATGTGCTACCCTACATTTGCAACAGCTCAGCTGCTGCAGAGGAACTCATTAAGCTATGGTAACTTGCTCAAGAATCTGAGACCTCAATCTGATGCTTTACCCAGTGGCCCACATAACTGCCCAAATCATGCTCTCTGCCTCCATGCCAATAAACCTCCTGAGCCCATACTTTGCAAAATAAGGATGTGCCCAAGAAAATAAGCTTACGATTTTCCAGTGAGATGCTTCAGAAGAAGATTTGTTCAGATAATCAGAGAGATTTGGAAAGAATGCTCTGCAATTCAAATATACTCCATAGATGGCACTAGGATTATCTTCATGTCCTGTTCATCTTCTGTTTCATATACAATGTTTTCTTCTTCAACCCACCAACAAGAATGATACTATTCATTCCTCCTACCTTAATTCCTGCAATTTTTTCTGCTTATGATCTCCTCAAGACCTACTTCTCCAGAACACTTCAAGCAACTACTTTTTTCTAGGGAACAAAATTTAAAAAAAAAAAAATCAGACATGTAACCCTGTTCACATTCTAATCTCCTGATTCCTCCTTCATTTAAAAATCCAGTTTCAAACTGTCTCTATCCTTCTCTCTTCCTCTCTAAACCATCTGTTCATATATTGTCTACCAGAAATGTAGTGCAGCAAACTTTATTTCAGCTGGTGCCATGTGAAATGCACATCCTGGTCCTTGAGCCCTGTTATAGGAAAGAAGGCTCCTATTCATTCTTACTTACTTCCTTAATCTCACTTTTGGGGTATTTTAAATGTATCATTTATTAAATATAAGATGCAGATCACATTAAAATGTTCTGCAAAATTAAGTTCTATTTTATTTCTTGTTATTTTGCAACCTGTAATATCTACCAAGAGAAATATCTGTGAAGATAATTAAATTATATTAAATGCAGAGCAAAAGTGAATATTCCAATATTCCTGACCCAGTATAGCTCAGTATCTCAGGTTTTGTAAAGCACTAGTTTAAACCTTGGGTTAAGTGCTAGCTGAACTATTATGCCTATGTGTAAAAAAAATTGGATTGAGCCAAGAAATTTCGGACAATTGCCAGGATAAGATTTGCAATTTTGCAAGTCAACTAATACAACAACAAAATCATATTTTGGAGTAGGTAGATGCAGAAAGACCAGTTACTGTCTGATACCACAAACTTATCAGAGCAGCTCAAGAAAAAGCAGGCTGGTCTTCTCCCATCTGACAATATTGTCATAGCAGTTTCAACAGGTAAATGTAATTTCAGCTTTGTGTTATTGCACAAAAACATTGATTATCTGTGAGTTACCCCTTAATAATATACTATGATGCTTTTCTTAGACTTACGCCTCCTAAGCTCACAGGCAACTAAGACCTGCTTAGCTTTAGGAATACCTTCCAGGGCTGATGGCTGGGCTGTGCTAGCACAAGGTCTGCTAAGAATTGCAATTTTCTGACTGAGGGAAGAAATAGAAAAGGGAGGATTGCTGTAGTTGTTTTCATCTGGTTGGGCTGAGACCTTGCTTCTTGCTCAGTCCAGACCCACTAGCTGTGAAATAATGGGACCCTAAAGGAGCCATGGACATTACCATTCTTTACTTGTTCTCTCAGATCTCTGAGGGAGATGCCTCCTACTGCTTGAGGCGATGTCATGGATTTACAGGTCAGTCTTGTCCATTAAGGCATCCTGCAATCTCTCCACTATCCTACAAGAGAGCCAGGAGGCAGCTCTCAACAGCTTCTAACCAGGCAACAAGGGCCTGGGAAGGGCTGGCCTCAGGTTTGCTGATATAGACACCAAATGGTCTTCCCTGGTGGCAGTTAGTTCAGATTATTGGCAGGGTTTGAAGCTGTGTATTCATAACAAAACCTCAGGGAAAAGACAATGAAAATTTTGGGGTTTGGCATCTCCATGAGGGAATCCTTACTTTAGCTCGATCAGTAGCTAGTAGAGCAATGGAGGAAATGACATGTGAATCACTTTTAGCAAAGGGGAAAACATATCTGTCCCTAAGTGCTTACATCTAGATTCCGTGCCAGGAGCAGAAAAGCACACAAATGAAAATGAACGTTTTATAATAAAAAAGGCAAATAGGGAATGTTCCCTAAAACTAAGAAAAACAGAATAAAATAGCTCAGCACACTAAAAAATTGCTGTAGACAAACCCAAATGCATCCTATTGCATTTTTCCAGAGCTAGAAAGAGAGTTACTAGTTCATAAATTCCATCAGGAGCTTGGGGATTTTTGATGTAATGAGTTTTACAGTTTCAGAGGAGACCGCTTTGCTAATAATTATGTAACAGTAATTAAATCTGAAAAAGGTTGTACTCTAACTATGTTGATTTATTGCAGCTCCACCGAAGTACTCCTAGAGTGTGCTTTGGAGCGTGCACCTCCTCCCTCCAGTTTTCTTTAAATTCTCACAGAGCACTGGGTCACAGATGGTCTGAGACGCGATATTTTCCCTATTAAATTCCTAATAATCTTTTTCTGAGGCTGACTCATGGAAGCCTGGGGATTTCTCATTTTAATTAGAAGGTTTAAGGAGCTAACTCTGTTTGAAATTTCCTCTTAGGAGACATGGGTGCAAGTGATCCCATTCAAAAGAATGACACAATATCAAGACCAACAGCTCATTTCCATATAAGATTACAGCTAGTTTGGCATAACTCCTGATCTGGATGCTGATGATGTGCCCCCTGAGCATGAGGCACAAACTTTTACCATTTGAAACCAGGATTGTTTAAAGATTATGTCTGAAGACATTTTAGGCTCTAGCTGGATATTTCCTACCCTACCACAGTGCTCCATCACTCTGTGTAGAAACCATTTAGAAATGTGTATTATTTATTAGTCTGATTGAAGTAATTATTCTATATAATTGGAAAAGCAGCCTTGGTAAGGATGCTCATATAAAGAGATATACCATATTGTCCAAAGGGCTGATCCTCACAGTATTTAAGACACTAGTGTTTCATATTAATTTTATCTAAAAATATTATAAACTATAAAAACAGAGTATTCACCCAGCAAAATGTTTTATGTATGACTTTAGAATTCACAGTATGTGAAGAGCAACGTCCCACCTCTGCCATCCAAAGAAGGTTATTCTTAGGCCCTCATAGCTGAGTTTGATCATTTCATAGAATGCCTGTTGTTTAAGAGTTAGTCTGCTGTACACATGTCCCTTGATAGTCTACTGTGAAAAAAACCCTACTTCTAAGAAGGCAGCTGTTGAAGTTACATCAGCCTACACTCTTTAGCGAATTCCTGTGCTTTAGGAAAATAAAGAGCATCTCTTATTCTTCCAGTGTGGTATGCAATTGTCAAGAAGTCAGAAGAGACATTATTTGCCTTTTATAGCACTGGGTGGCTTCCCAGTTTTAGACAGAGAGAAGTGGTTTTGTATTTTGGGAAAATAAAAATTTCACCCAGTCTCAACTGCACTACTTAAACAGGCTGAAAATAAAATTTCATTGGAAGTAGTACCGTAGCACATAGACTTGGCTGTGAATAGAAGAAATTACCTTTTCTACATTAAATCCTGCCAGTTGTGCCATCTCCATGAATGGGTTTTATAAGCCTGAAGTTTCAACTTTGTTACGCATTTTAAAAACACTCCGTGTGTAATTGTTCAAAAGCTTAATTTGTCATAAATTGTTTAAAAGGTTTAATTTCTCTATATAATCCATTCATTTTTATGTGCAATTTTTATGATCTTGTTGCTAAAATGCTCTAAAGATTTGGTACTTAATTTAATGGCAGGTATTTCTTTTATGAGTCACAGAATAAAAAAAACAAAGACACAGAGTAGTGCTTTATACTGTTTCTCAAGGATCAAATCAATCCTTACTGTCATATCGCAGTGTGCAAATGCCTCACAAATGGTGTTACTGCCATTAAAGTGCCACACCACTTGTGAAGGAGGAAGAAGCCATACTAGTAATACTAACAAGAAAAGCCAATGCTTGCCAGGGATATAGCAAGAAAGAAGAATTTGGCCTTGCCCTAGATTGTACACAGTAGTTTGTGTATGAAATACCAGTATATGAAATGCAAAGCCAGCTATTCTTCTGAATATGCATGAACACAGCTGATGCTGTAAGAATTGGCTGGATTTGGCCACTTGCTTCATGATACCTTTTGTGAAGCCCAGGAAAAAGGTGCCTGGTGGTAGATGCCTTGCCAAGGCACTCCCATGGAAGCAGCTTGGCCTCTGTGGTCTATGGTTATAATACCATTTCTTGTCATCAAAACAAATGTACATCCCATGCTATCATTGTTTGGAAAATCCAGTTGCGTTAATTTCTCCCAAAACTGATGTAGGGAACAAAGTACTGCCTTTTAGGCCCCATTCACAAAACAGTTGAGATGTAAAATGAACTCCTCAGCAGAGAGCCAGCAGAAAACACAAGCAACAGCAGCTTTTTTCGAAAACAGTTGGATTTCCAGCTCTTTTGTCCCCCTTGAAAGTCCAAACAATGAAAACACAAGGAAAGGTAGATTCAAAACACTCTGTAAAGCAAAGAGTTAAAGTGGCAGATGAAATTAGGTTCTGTAATGAGTTAAAGGGAAAATGTCTCTGAGTTCTGATTAATGACAAGGGACACCTAGAGCTGCTGCGCCTATCTCAGCAGTACATGACTGGTACATCAGGGTAATGTCTAATAACTAATCTTTGACACTAGAATTAAGTCATTTAGCAAGAAAGCAGGTCATTAGAAGCTAAATTGAAATATAAGTAATACTATCTCTATGGAGGATTGTAAATTAATTGGGTTTTAACAATAACATTTGTGTATTTTATTAAAGCAGTGTAAGAATTCAGCAAAGAAAAGAATGTAGCAGATAAACAGGGCAGGTGTTGATAATGCAAATGAAATAGATGACAGATGGTTAGTAGCACGATCACTCACTGTGTGTGTATAATGGATAGAGGTAATCAAATTCCTTTGTGAATTGGTGACTTTCTTTACATCAAGAACTTTAACTGTGCCATGCTTATACAGCTTCTCCTTAAAAATTACCTCCACTCCTTGTCATTATCCTGAGGTGCGGGACACTTGTATTTGCATACTGTCACAAAAAAAAAAAAAAAGCTAGGCATGCAAATAAAACCCCACCTGGGCAACCAGCTCTGTTATCAAAATTGTTGTGGGATTCTGAAGAAGTCCCTGCCATCAAAGAGCAGCTCATCCCCCAGAGAAGTCCAGATGACCCCTGGTGTAAAGCTTTTTCTCCATCCCTGTGGATGAACTGCTGGGCTGAATATGACCCTAAGATGTGGCTGCTGCCCCCCAAATGCCCATTCATGGTCCTGTATTGGGGGGAAGGGACAAATTAATGCTGTAGCAGAATAACATGACTGTTTCTTGCTGAAGGGAGCTTGTTAAGCTCAGCTCATTCCATAACAGATAAACTGATTTTTGAGGGAGATTTATTTCGTGGCTCTACACAGCTATGTTTGGTGATTTGACGTAGACTGCAAGAGAAAATCATCAGGCTCTAGATGCAGAGATATCACATAATTATATATCCATCACACACACTCACAAACACACTCAGAGAAAAAGCAAAGAATGCTTGAGCCAGCACTTACTTTACAGAAAGCTGCATCTGTTCTGAAACAAACAAACAAAAAAGAGCAAATATAATTGATCAAGGACTTCAGACATCATATCAGGAGCCATTCTATTAGCAGAGCAATTTCCAGGATAGGTACAAAATTGTCTGCTGATGGAGTAGATGGGAAATGTTATCTACACACAACACTTTCTTAGTACTCTGCATTTCATCGAAACAAAGCCATGCCTTTTCCACGAAAGTACTCTGCACACATCAGTGTTAGGAGAATGCCTGCAAGATATTTCTATGATTGCTGGTGAGGCCAGGTTGACATTGCTTCCGTCCTTGCTCTTATTTACAAGCATAGCATTGCTGCACCAAGGCAGCATCTAGCTCTTTAGAGGAGTGGTGTTGTCAGGGTGTCATTAGGGAAGTACAAAAAGGCAATGGTCTTTATGGTCTAGCAACGTATTCCTGCAAGGATATGTTCTGCTGAAGCACCTGCTTTGCACACCCCTTCCTCATCCTCAAGGAACAGAAGTAACGCCTGCAGGGGTAAGAAGGGTGGCAGAATCCTCTGCAGCATCCGTCCAGCACACCTAAACTGTATTAAACTGCCAAAACCTCTCCTAAACTCTAAAACTGTTCAGCAAAATGCTTTGTTTTCTCTAAGGCTAGAGTAGTTTCAGGGTCATGATGTCAGCTGCTTGTACCCTCCTCTGTCATCAGAAGTTGGAGTCTGGATAAATATAGATCATTCACCATGCTTATGGAGATAAACATGGTGCACAGTAAATACTGTGCTTGAAGCTAAATGTCAAGAATTTTAGCAAGCTTCTGTAGTGAGACTACAGATATACACAGATGCTAAAGAAAGTTTACTACAATTTATATTATGGAATCAAAAACTGCTGTGTTGGATGACAGAGCATACTACTTAATATCTTTTGTAATACATCAAGACCAGAGTCTTTGGCATTGTTTTGGAGCAGAATGCTTTCTCCCAGAAAAACTACATCTATTCCCTATTGAAAACAAATTGTAGAAGGTTGCTGTATCATTAGAACAGGGAAGATGCATGCACAGTCCAGAGATTACTGTATGAAATACTGTATGAAAAGACTGGAACTACATTCAAGACTATTTATGTTCTATTTTATTCATGCTGTATTTCTCTTTTAGGAGATTCTTCAATATTATAAAACTATTGTTTAGTTTAATCATATCTATATTTACAACTGACACCTGCAAACAATTTTAAACAGTTATTAGGGAATTTTATTATTTTTCCCATGGGAAAACAGCATATTATTTATTTTAGGGGCAAAACCAGGCAAAACACAGAATTTTTAAGTTGTTAAAGAAACTATGCATAAACACGTCAGTATCATATGTATTTGGAATAAAGAGAATTAATGTTACTGAATAATAATAAAAAAGCCTTTTAGAAAATATTTTTTCACTGCCTTTAAATTATATCTGCTTAGGCATCAAATCTTTGTTGTTGCTATTGTTGTTTCTGTTCCTTGCCTACCCTGCAGAGATAAAATGCAAAGAATGAGCTTGGTTATTTCCTTTTAGAAGCAACGTTGACAATGAATTGCAAAATACATGGGCAGTGCGTTAATGCTAACTTTGTGTTACATCTAACCTTGAACGAAAAGCTGTGGTAGGGGAAAATATGGACTGTTGCATTTTCACCACTGCTGGTGGTTAACAACTAGAGAAGAAGGCATTTAGACTACTAGGTGGCAGGCTGAGTTTATAAGAGTATTTCTTAAAAAAAAGGATTTTAGCATAATGTACACAATACAGAAACTAGCAAGAAACAAAACTGCATGCAGAAAACATGAACACACTATTCTCATGATCAAGTTACTGAGCCAAAGGATATTTTAAAATGAATGAGATCCCATATAGAGGTATTTAACTGTCTTGCGCTTGACTTGTTGCTCACAGGCAAATACAATAAAAGGTACTAAAACAGGTAGAAACTGTGTAACCAGGGCTTTCCATATGGTTGTTAAAAAAACAAACAAAAGTTTTAAAATCAGATCCCGATGACAAGACTGGGTCCAGTGTACACTCCAAGCTAGAACCCCAGTTCAACCCAATCGATCATTTTACTACTGCATATGTTACAATAGCGTTTTGTTAACTCTATTTTGACAAATGGCTGTGTGGTCATTTTATACAGATGAGAGATCTCAGAATCAGTTCCCACCATGATAAGAGTCCTCTCCTGTGGGGACTGGAACTACTGTGTCTCCATGTTGGTCAGAAGCTCCTTCAGGAGGCCACACAGTTAGCTCTGTGTCATGTGGAGTTCACATTTCTGCCCTGGCACCTAAACTCCCTGAAATTTGTGTAAAATTACCTGCTTAACAGGAATGAGAAATTGAATGTTCATTCATCTTAGCTGTTCCCTGCCTCCCACCCCAGGCCATTTTGACAAAGAGTTACGAATTCCCCAAAGCTGTCAACATACTTCAGGAGACTTCATTCACACATTCCATATGTATATTAGCAACTATAGTACAGTCTCTCAACTCTATTCCCATACTTCTTTGAGATCACCACAGAAAACCTGCATTGACTAATATTACCTCTCACTCACCATTCTAGGGCAAGTGTCGGGCAAAGGAGGAAATATATTCTATATAGTTAAACTAAATTAAGATAGGCTTCAGGGGAGTAACTCCTTTCTATCCCTGCATGTGTTGTGATAAGTGGGTCTTAGGAAAAATAGCAGAAGTGCCAGATTAAATTTACCTTTTTCAAATGCAAATCTCTTCTGGAATTACTGGTATTGGAAAGCTGAAATACAGAAGAAAGTTATCAAGAAAGAGGAAAACCCTTACAACATTTTGTTTCTTAACTTTTCAAAATTCCTGCTAACAAGGAGAATCTAGAGAAATAATCCGATCATCAGTTGTTTATTTATCAAAAACCTTACTGTGTGGGGAGCTGGGAAAAAGAAGAAACACAGAAGATACCTGTAAATTCATCTATTTGAGGAAACCAGAATATCAAAAGAATCCTGTTTTCTTTTATAAATCACATGGGCCTTTTTTTTGAGCAATTTTTGAAGACCCAAAAGCTCACTGAGGTTAAAATAATGGTCTGCATTCAGAGAGTTGAATACATTCCTATTCCATTAACAAACCACAGATTAACCTGCATTTACACTATGCAGGAGTTGCAAGAATGACCAACTCTGCAACACTTCTGTTGTGTGTTCTCTCTTTAATGAAAACTAAGCATCTATGAGATGAAAAAGCACTAAATAATCACTTTTTCACCTTGACCCCTGCCATGTCTATGGGACTTGTTCTTGCACTGACGTATTACCATCATATTGGTCTCATTAGTGGTAGGCGGAAGCTAGGGGGGGGTTTGAGATAGAAAAAGAGAAAAACCACTTGCATCACTTGTCTGTGAACTTCAGACGGAGCAGAGTGAAGGCATCTGCCTATAAGCTGGGAGACTGACAGTCACAGAGCAAGGGTTGGAGAATGGGAGAAAAAATGTGACACAGATCTGTAACCTGATACAGGCCAATGGAGGATATTGGACAGAAAGAGCCTTTAAAGCAAGCTCTTGGAATCTCCTAGAACAAATATCAGATTTTTTGTAACAATTTTAAAATTTCTCAGTAGGATTTACTTTTTAAAGCTGTTACTGACAAGTAAATGGCTTTTTAGATTTTTTTAACTCATAAAGCATAATTTCTGTTATATTAACCTAATTTTATGGCTGATATATGTGTGTTTGACAATTAACTTTCCATCTTTGTCTTTAACTGAAATTTTGGAATAGGAATCCAAAAGTGAAAAGCTATTTTGTAAGGACTAAGCATTGCTTCTTTTGCTACTCAAGAGCTGCCTTAAAACTGCTGAGGGATTTCAGATAGAAAGTGGCATTTGCTGTAGTCCATGAAGCTTCTCAGGATTTCACTGGGCAAGGACAGAAAGAAATGGCTTCAATGGCTTTAGGGGAAGCAAATCACCAAAAAAAAAGGAAGTAGTTCAGTAAAGACTCCTTCCTTCCCATGGAAAAGTGAAGGAAAAAAAAAAACAAAACACTCTCTTAGGACATAAGAGAGGCTTTAATGAGAAAACAAAAGTTAAAGGTATGGAAAAATGGACACAAAAGGTTTGTCGTGGGACAGACCTAAAACATTTCCAGAAAAAAACCCTACCAAGGTATCCAGCTGAAAGATTGTATCTTCCTCTCAGCAATGATGAGGCAGAAAAGGTGAAGTCAACACTGCACAAATGTTGAATAGAAAGAGTTAATTTGTTTCTGAGAAAATCTGTAACCTATAATTAGCAGTAGATAGCAGAATCCATTGATAAGACATGCATATGTGATCCATGACATCCATAATGCAGTCACTCAAATATCTCCTGAAAGTATTTTGAGTTGCTTTCACAAGAGCTTGACTGTTGTGGAGGGGGCAGCTGAAAGGAGTTTCATCATAGCTATTGCCATAGGGAACTGCATGAGAGATGGGATGGAGAAGGTGCTGTGGGAAAGACCCAGAGAGCAGCTGGGCAAGAGACACATGATAAAATCAAGCAGAAAAGAAATCATCTGCACTGAAGCACAGTGATACTCATTTCAGACCTCTGCTCTTATTGATAATGAGTATGGGGAACTTGCATGATACTTATGCTGTTCAGAAATTACTCAAAGCTAAGCAGCTCCTTACAGACTGTATCAGAACGGCAGCCAGCCAGCACAGGGAAATGTGAGCCTCCGTGTAACATAGTCACTGCATCCAACACTGTCATGGCAGAGACTCACAAGTCACAGTTCCCCACCGCGGTCTTGTTGTCTGTCCTAGTTAGAACAGCTGGGACCAATTCATCACTGGATGGGTGTAACCCAAAACTGTGTATTCTATAGCCTTCCATGCCATTTCCCAGAAACTGTTATCAATAGAGTATTTACACCCTCTGCCCAGAGCAGCCTGACTCCTCAGGCTATAAATTAGGCGTTAAGAGGCCTACCAGATAGGAAGATATTCCTGTCCTCACACCCTTTTATGGAATTCCCCACTCTGAGGGAAGGACTGAGCATTCCTGCCTGAACTGGAGAATATATAAACTTGGAGTTTTGGAACCTTTTTACCACTCGTGGGATCCAGAGGAAGACTGCAGCTCACCGCTCTCATCCAGACTGCAGCTCACTGCTCTCAACCAGACTGAGACCACCACCCTCAATTGGACTGCAATCACCACTTTTAACCAGACTGCAACAGCTCTCCCACCAGCAGGTTTTTCCCCTCTCCCTTTACTTTGGACTCGGGGGGGGGGCCCAAGGAACACCACTTTGTTCATGCCCCAGGGTGCTGGGTTATACATTTGGGTTTTGTGGGTTAAGACCAATTGTTTGTCTGTATAATCATACTTATTGTATTATTTTATTAAATTGTTATTCTGACTTATAATCTCTCTTTTGAGTTGAGTTCATTTCCCCTGCTGGTTAACTTTTAAACCTGCACATTGTCAAACTTAAAAATAACACCGACTGATCAATATGGACACAATGCACATCAGCAGTTGCTCAACAACCCAATGACTCAAACAGAAGCATGCAGTTGCAGTGGCACTAGACCTCCATATCCACATGTGACTTTCAGGAGGCAGCAACAAGAGGTACTTAATCTACCTCCCTGCCCAGAGGCTCAGCTCTCACAGACATCTCTGCTTCGGTTTAGTTTCAGGGTTTCTTGCTATAAACAACTGATATAGCACCCTCATTACTCTGTCATTTTGACATGTTTTTCCACAGGAGACGCATAGGTGGTGAGAATGGAAGCTTCATGTAGCTGAAGGGCTACCTCATATGCTAATACCCATTGTGCAGCTACAGCATCCTGTAGACTCTCCTGGTGCCAAATCATACCTAGTATCCCTTTTTCTGATCTTTATTCTTTCTGACACTGACATCAGCATCTAACAGTGCAGCCATTGTGCTCCGCAGCCATCAGTTGAACAAAATGTCAGCATGCCTCATTGGTGCTGCTCTGTAATTTAACAGCAGTATATATAAATTACGTCTGCCTTCACTGTCTTGTCTTTAAGAGGTGTGATATTATTTTAATGCTACATTCTAGTAACCTCCTTGCTAGTGGTTAAGGGAGAGTAAAAAAGTAAAAATCTTTACTTGATATGAAGAAATAGGTCATGCTTTTGATAGTTCATTTCTGGAAGTCACCATGACAGATATAAAATATATAAGGAATAGATTCAATAGGAACAAATATCTATGAGATCTTTTAGTAAAATGAACTTGGGAAAGAAAGAACATCAGATTAGGAGAAACACACAGTTTTCCCCTTCTAACTTAGATAAATATACAACTGTTTTGTTTCATGCAGATGTGCACCTTTGCTTTTTTTTTTCTCTCATCACTAGGTTCAGCAACTTTCTTGAAAGAGGCAATATTTATGGCCTCATCAACAACTTCTAACATTTACTTTTTTGTAAGGTCTAATTTCTAAGTGACCTTCATTATACCACTTCATAAAGGTAAGAGTCAACTTCCTGGTACCTTTACACAAAGCTCCTTCCGGTACTAGAACATTTTTGAAAATAGTAAGAGGAACAGGGGATATGCTATTATGCCCAGAATGTTTTAATAGCATTACTTGGTTTTGCTGGGTCTCCTCCCAGTGTTGGTCAACTACAACCTACATAGGAACCAAGACCAGAGTTTTACAGAAAGGTTTTTAAATAGTTTCTCTCAGGACTCTGCATCATCACATTGTTTTCAAATGCTGAATATGATATATAGTGGCTGTGGATGTATCTCCCAGATTTGAATCTTATTTACAATTATAGTGGGGGGTGGGGGGAGAAAAAGTCTGGTACAGGAGATAGGAAGAAAAGAGGAGTAAGAAAATGCCATGCCAGGGACAGGTGATTTTTCAGAGTCAGTTTCAGTAAAAGCTCATCCTTTATAAAGGACAAGGTGAATTTTTTTGCACCTTGTTACCTCTTGGAGATCACCATTTACTGACAGCGACTCCAGTGTTCACATTCACCAAATAAGCCTCTTCTGCTTCAGCATGCTAGTAATCCACCTTGCCAGCCCTGACAACAAGCTACAAATCTCCCATTCAGTATTGTAAGAGAGCTGTAAAAATAGCCTGATAAGAGACAGGGAGCAATTCAGTCTCAGGAAATACTTTGATAAAAAGGATAAACTTGTTCTGTTAACTGCTTCATCGACTGAAGCACTTGATTTACAATTACTCACCACACCTGGTTTAAATACCTTTCTCAAGGTTGTTGGATCAAATGGCTAAGGAAGACTTAATTCATCCACCGTGTAGTATGTATTTTAAGTCCCTTTATTTGTAAATATTTACATAATTGTTCATGTAAATTGGGAAAATATTAACAAATGTAGCCTTTTAGGACTACTCTCCAGACAGAAGACAGCATTTTTAAATCAAAAAAAACCCATAAAGCTAAAATAACTTGTTCCTAAGGACTAAGAAAACCCCTAATGTCTTTGCAAATGGCACTCTGTCTCTCTTTCAGCTTGTTACCAAAGCAGAGCAGATTTTAAATTATTATCCCCAATGAGTGAATTGCCTACTGAGGTTTATAACACTAAAACACATTTCATTTATAAAGGAAATGTTTTCTTCAGCTTGCTGTCTCAAAGCAATTCCCATGCTCTGTTGTCTTATGAAATACCAAGATTTAACATATTGGTGATGCTTTATACATACTAATACTCCCATTTACTAAATACACATATTGTCAATTGTGTTACCCTTAACCATACTACATAGAATTAATTGGTACTGTTGCTAAGATTATCAGTACTAATAACAGCAACTAAAGCACTGACAATACAGCAAATATTTTCTCAGCTGAAGGTCACACTCTCCATTGACCTGCTTCTTCCTTCATGTCTCTGAATTCAGGGCAGCATAAATGGAAAAGTATAAGACAAGACTATATTTGCAGCTAATTTTGCACTATGCCACTTGAAGTTCTGTCCTTCTTTAATCACAGGAAGCTTCATGCACTAAGGATTTATGTACAGTTCTATTGCAAGCAAGGGTCTGCTCCAGTTTGACCCAAATCCCATTGTAGTCAGAGTAGGTCCACCCTGACAATGTGTATGTACCAAACCCTTTCTGTCCATAGAACGCGTACAGTTATTAACCAGCAGCAGTATCAGCTAAAGGTGTTTGAGTAGAAGAACCCTAGGATTTCATAGGTAATAAAAAAAATTAAATCAGAGAAATAAGTTTTCCCACCATACTTTGTAAGATGCTTAAATAAAACTACAGAGATTAATCGTTCTTTATTAAATATTAAGTGGCTCTGAAAGAGCAGTTTCTAAGGGGGCCTATTTAATTTCTAAACAGTCCCACTACATTTCATCTCTTCTGAATTCTATGGGGAAAGAGAGATAGAAATTACATTTAATAAAAATAAAAATCTGACAACAGGAGGGGAAAACATTTTGCAAGCACTGCAGAAACCCCGGAAAAAAAATAGTAAAAAGGATTATTTAAACAAAAATTAAGGACTACTCACATTTGAATATTATATCTTAGGGCACAAAGCCAAATGCAGATGCATCTAGTAATGTTTTGGAACAAGGCCAAATTCTCTCCCTTCTTGTTGTTCAATTTTATAGCAAGGGAACAAAAGGGGGGGTTTGATATAATATGATCGTTTGGTAACCAATGTTTGGGGGCTTGTTAAGGTGCAAGTGAGGGCATTTATGTGAAAGGAGGGCATAAAACTAACAGTGTTCTTCAAATCAAAGGATGATGTGTGTCACGTAGCACTGTATTTTGTGATTATTTCCGATAGCAGCAAAGCAGCTCAGCACAATGATTTACAAGCAAAGACATTGTGTCAATCCACTGGGTTTCACTCCACAACCATCTTGAGAAATATCAAATCTAGACATTATATGCAGTGACAATCCCAAACATACCATGGCAGTTGTGTTTCTATCTGGAGACAAACAAACATCAACAACGAGGTTTTTATTCTTCTCTCATAGCACTGATAAAACCAGTCCTATCTTTAGCAAATCCTAATGTCTGGGAATATTAACATGTTAATGCTGGGTTTTTGCTCCAGATTGCAATGCATTCACTAGAGTCCTCATACCCAACAGACAGGAAGAGAACCTGACAGCTCTGGATTGGGTCAGACCAGAACAAATCATCAGCAGTGCCAAAGACCCACGCCCTCCCTCTCCTTTCCAGTCACACTAATGTATTTCATAGTGTGGGGATCACTGGATGGGGGAGTGACAGCTGCAGAGGCAGTATCAGCCTCCAAGGACCTGTGGGATATTAGCAGGTACATTAAGGCTGATCCTGTTGCCATGAATTTCCTTGCTGTGCTCTCTGCAATGTGAAACTCTGCAATGGAAGGGTTTTGGGGCAGCAGAGTGGAAGCTGTGTATTCTAGTGGGTACCCAAAGTGACTGGGGCCAATTGAGGTGATAAAGAGCGTCTGTGCCCCCAGCCTAGACCTCCATCACAGTGACAGTTTTTGGGCGTACTGTTCTTTGAAGGGTGGAAAAGATACCCTCCCTCTCAATGCCTACTCTGAAACTAGCAAGGTCAGTTAAGTAAGTTAAAGTAATGATTAATAATCCTGGAAACCTGTAGCTGCAGGAAGTCAGAATAACTGATTGGAAGGAGAATGAAGAGTGATTTTCATACTTGGGATATTCACAGAGGCCAAAGAAACTCTCTACAAGGGGAAACAGAGTCCCAAATTCCAAACCTTTAACTGGGGAAGCAATGTGACAGTCAGAGGGTAAGGATTTGCATTAGAGCATGAGTGGAAACAAGACCACCCCATCACCAAGGGCTGTCTCTGACTCCAAATTACCTTCCTGCAGAGAAGGGGAAGGGTGAGGCCAGGACATCCAACACTGCCATGGCTGGCCTTGGTGGCCCAGGAACACCTGTGACACATCCTCCCACACAGGCAGAGACAGCAACATTTTGAGTGCTCTCCAGTCTGTTCTTGGGCACACTTCTTTAAACCTAAATTCAGCTTGAGTACAGGCGGCTGCCTCATAGTTGAAGTCAATGAAATTTCACCCACCTACACCAGATCTGAACTGACTCTATGAATAGATATGTAGAGGATAGGATATTCAAATTCTATGGTTGTCAAAACTAGACATCTGTGTCAAAGCATTTGACAAGTGCACTGATATATGTCAGCAAATTGCCTGAGGTACTTGCTAAAAAACTACGGTAACTTTCTCATCCTGAAATACTTCATCTGCACAACAATTAGTAAGTGGCTGAAAAGGCAAAATGCTAATAAATGCCTGCCTGACCATTTCACTATATGATTGTATTCAAGAAATGAGACTGTAACTTAAATTTTTTTATGTTCAAAAGAAGAAAAAAAATCGGCATTCAAATACAGTACCTTCAAAGCATTGCTGCCATGACAAGGAGCTCATGGGAGGGGACAAAATACTTCTGCAATTACCAACTCAGCCTGTAACCACTGCAGGAAATTCAAGATGATCATGATAATCAATCCCAGGGAGCAATCTCTGCGCAACATATGGGTCAAGTGCCTTGTATACTTTTCTAGCTTAATAATAGAGTTTCATACCAGATTGCTTGAGGAATCCATATGCTGACATTCTGACTTGATCACCTCAGCCTGGCTGTGCTGCTTTTTGCTGGTGTATCTGGATGTCACATTCAAGCCAGAAAAAAAGCCAAATTGAAAAAGAAAAAGCCTATTCTGCTTCCTTTTATTAGCAAGGGAACTCAGAGTTTCAAAGGTGTGGAAAGGGCCAGAAGAAAATTCCATGGAAAGGAATACCGGAAACAGAAAGACATCACCTCTGTTTTTCAGGGGAGGAGTGTAGTTTGGATTCCAGTAAGACACAATATATGTGTTCTGTTCTGAAATGAAGGTGGCTTCATAAATGTACATCAATAAAGATGAACTGCTAGAGAATACCAAAACAGCTGATCCAGGTCTTTCATCATTAGGATTTGGATTATAATTTTTTTTCCTCTGGCATAAAGACTCTGAACTTGGAATTGCTGCAAAATCACAATTCTGGGCTCTTCTTCTGCATTCACTGATTAAACATTCAAGAAAAAACCAAACCAAAACAATGACAACATTTAAAAAAAAATAAAAAGACGGCAGTTATTTTGAATTCAGCCTGAAAAATTAAAAAATTGTATAAAAATAAAAAGATAGTCCCAGGGAATAATTAAGTACATAAGCACAGGAGCATATTTTATAAAACAACTAAGATAAGGTAGTTGTCCAACACCAAGCACAAAAAACAGTTTTCCTAAATATATGAACCCATTGGGAAAAAACTAGTTAGAAAGTCTTCAACAACTCTGAGGAGCAGTGCACTGCAGTTGTGACATGGCTGTATCCGTTCTACATAACAGGTGGTAGCATCTCTTCACAGCATAACAGTGTTTGAAATAAGTTTATGTAAAGCTGCATTGCACAGGATAGCTATATTTCAGAATTTACTGTAGCTTAAGTTATGTTACTCTGATAGCTGCAAGATTTAGTTCAGTAATTTTATGCAATTGGCAAATAGGCAGAAATATGCAAATATGCAAATATGCAAAAGGCAGAACTAGTATAATTTAATATTTATGAATTGCCAATTTCCTCATATAAATACTGCAAAGAATTTTGCAATTATCAAACTATCTAAAGATAGTAAATTGCAATTTGGGATGTTGCTTATTTATTAAAGTGATTTATGAATGAACATAAGCGCATTGACTTAAAGACTCTAATCCACTGACTCAGCAAAAAAGTTAGTCTGCCTAGTACAGGTGGTTTTGTAATTGTGATACATTAGGAAATTTCACTCTGTTTAATGGACCTCAAACTCACCCTTGCTCTTGAAAATGAACTATTGAGTTCTTTGATGGAGAAGTGCCCAGGAGGCCTTTCTGAATTCAGAGATAAAATGTAACATGTTCGGAGTTTCACTAAAGCTTAGCACAACCTGAATTCAGCACCCTAATATTTGTGATTTGGTCCACCAAAACTATTCTTATCAAATATATTACCCTCACTACAAGGTAAAGCAAGCCTTTAATTGCTTTCCTTTCTCTTGCCTGCAGGCAACTCCTCTTCCCCGATACCATTGCCAGGGCTGCTCAGAAGCATTTGATCAAGCAGCAAATCTAGGACACCAGAGCAGAGGTGCAGGCTAAGTTATCCTTGGTTAAGTCACAGGAAGGGAAGTTTCTGCATATGAAAGTAATTGTGTGAGAAGAAACCACTCGTTCCCTGATATTTGACATTCATTGCTTAAATATTGGATCAAGCCCACAATTTGGAATGAATCAACAAGCAGAAAAGCTCAAAACTTCTTTGACCCCCAGATACACAGAAACGTATGTACTAAAAAAATGCATATAGATGCCAAATGTATATAAGGTGAAATGTGGTTAATGTAATAGAAAACGTACAGAAGCACACATAAATAATTGCTTTTCCCAGGTTAGCAGTAATACTTTATCTACAAAGAGAAGCTGAGAATTTCAGTGGTATGCACTTACACATTGTTGCCTATTGTTTAATTATGTAAAAGCTTTTCTTGGAGAACTATATTCAGAGATCCATATATCTCTTTTTGATATAATCCCAAAAAAAGAGCAATAAAAATTTGACAATTAGCAAAAGAGTACTTCTATTCAATCTCTTGCATTGTCTTCATCACTACAGTATCAGAGCACCTTCCAGTAGAGCAGAAAGTGACATATGTCATACATTTGCTCTTTCTTCCTCTCCCCAAGAGGACAATTGTGTATGGTGTTTTCCTTTTGCTTTTTTATTGCACACATAGACTGCTGGGGAAATTTTTTGTTGGGGAAGCTAGGGTAAGAGATTTATGTTAGCGTCAAAGATGTTGAACTCTGTGGTGGTACTTCATCTTTATGCAAAAGCATTAGAAGCTCATGCAGAGAATAACTTTGTCCTTCAAGTAAAAGCTTCTTTTAGCCTTATACACAAAGTTGTTCTCTCATTGACCTACCCTAAGTATTTACTGCACAGACCACATGCTGAGGCCTGAGTCATCAGCATTGTAAAAAAATTCAAAGTATTAGTTAAAACATGGTCACAGTCATCCACTAGAATTCTTAAAAGTTTAAACTGAACTATCTCCCATTAGCAGACATGCTAATTTATGTAATGAAATGTTGAAACCACTTTATCACCAAGAAAAGCCTGTTAACATTTTTGGGAAAACTCTTCCAACAGAAAGCTGGTGTTCTGACTAAAATTAAATTTTTACAAAAAATATCTGCTTTCTATGGAAATTTTGCCTGCTTGTTGAAAAAATAAAAACACGAAAACTTTTTGAAACCCATTCTCTGAAAAGTTCTAGTCACAGGCATAAACTTAGCTTCTTTTCACACATCTTGACAATGTTTAGATCTGTTGACAGTGTTGTTATCAAGAAATGCCGAGGGGACACGGACAGAAATCTGTTTCATGTAGCTCATTTAAGATAATACCTTTTCCTATCGTTTGCTATTCCAGCACAGCCAATATGTCCAGAAATAGATGGAAACAACTGTGTGCAAAGGGTGGTTGGTGATAATCCATCAAAATTAAAATTCAAGGTTCAAAAACCTTAAGAGCAGGAGGGATCCAGATTTGAATCTGACAGCAAAATGAAAGAGCAAAATTCTCCAGCACTTTCATGGTGATCTGGGGGACATAATCCTAGAAAGTTACATCACAGCCAGGTGCAGGTTGCCACTGCTATTGCAGAGGACTGAGAGGCTCACTGTCACTTTTAGGGATTCATTTTGGTTAGGCTCATGATGCTACTACTGCCATTTAAGGCCAGGAAATGTATTAGGATAATACCTGCATAGACAGGAGTGGACCTGGCACCAGTGCTGAAGACCAAAAATTGATTTTAGCCTTATGTGTTCAGAGTCTAAAACAACCCTGAAATTTCTCTGTTAAGATCTAAGATTCAGAGTAAGTCCACCTCAGATTTAATCAGCAACTATATGCTCAATTTGTTCTAATGTAATAGTGCCCCAAATAGCTCATTTGTTGTTAAATTTGCATGTTAACTAATATCATGATAGTCCATTTGCAATTACTTATTAAAAAAAATAAAACAAAAGAAAAAAATAAAAGCAACAAAAAACCCCATGAAAAACTCATCACCACCAAAAAACCCCTTTACCTTGTTTTAAGTCTTCCCTTTTGATGACCCTTTTGAAACTCACTCTTCTGGAAATTTTAGGCAAACCTATAACTCCAAAACCCAGGTGCCTAGAGCAGAGGCAGAATTTCTTTTTTCAAGGAGATGAGCACAGTGCAGAATTGGGGGTGCTCACCACAAAACAAAAAGAGATAAGGTCAGGCCCTGGAGTTTCATGCCCTTCTTTTCAACCTCCTCCCAGCTCTTGCTCTATCAGGTGTGTCAATAATTGTATCAGGTTGCATAGCTTTGGGGTTAACTGAGTTCTCAATCTCTCTTTAATCATTTTCACCACCATCATGTTGTCAGCTCTGCACAGATGAGGTTTATACTTAAATGAGCTCCCAGGGGATCCAAACACAAAGCTGCTACTACAGTCTCCTTTCTGATGATGTAAATGGTTTCTTTAGAAATAAAAGTATAACAACCGAGCACCTTCAATAGAAAGGGATCAAGAACTGAGAATAGATTTGCTCCTCACCAAGTCACCTGGCATGGAGACTGCCTAGAATCCACACAATGCCTCTGTTATCCATATATGTTCCCATGTTGTGCCTTGTTAGTGGTTTCCTGTATACAGGACTTCATTATATATGTATGCTGTGCTCAGTTAAAAGAGGCAGAAACATGGTTTAGTAAGGACTGGCCAACACATACAGATGTCAAGCAGAAATGTTAAAAATCAATACTGAAAAATGAAGTCATGTGAAACCTTTCCAAGAAAACTTTACAAACATTAATAAGACGTGCATCTTCTCAAACATCACTTCAGCCAACACTGTTCTAAGGCACTGAGTCACCAGAGAAGAAAATGCAAGGCCACATGTACTGAGGGCTTTACTTGTCACCTGTACATGTCTGTTAGTTAAGCTTATTTTGCCTTACGTTTTGCTAATGTCTGCATATGGATATTCTGCAGGGAGAAAAATTATGTTATGTGCGACAAAGGTGCACCTTCCACTGTTTTTGGAAGGCATCCTGCAGGAAGAACCTGGAGCTGGGATTAACATACCCAGAATGAGTTTCTTCAATGTGGGTTGCATTATTCCACATTTCAAAGGAGGATGGGACACACCCTTTCCTGGACACAGGCATTGAGTGTTTTGGCTGTGAGCAGCACCAATTCTTCAAAATCTTCCTTCTCATCAGCCAGGGAGGAGCAGATTCATATATTTGATGTTTGCAGTACAGTGTCTTTAAGCAAGTCCTGAAACTTCATGTGAGAAAATGGCTTAAGCCTCAGGAATGCAAATAGTGAAGACAGTTCTGTGATTTTTATTTTTTTTTTTTTTTTGTATCTATACTCCTGTCAAGATGAATGCTGAAATCTCTGGAGGGAAAAGTCTGAAGCATTTCACCATTATTGCCAACAAGGTATCAGTAAACTCTATTATGAACCCTCTGGGGGCACAGTAAATGAACAAAATTGTATGTTGGCCTTGGCTCTGTTTTCTGTTGTTAGATGAATGAACTAAATCAAATGTGTGGGATCCGAGGGACAGCTTGAGTTTTAAAGTTTGAAGAGATGATAAACTTTCTCTCTTCTCTTAGTTTGTGAAGAGCCCAGTGGCCTACTGAGACAAGGGAGGCAAAGGAAGAGACAAGGAACAGACTAACACTGTGTTTGCAGTGTCTTCTGCCTGAGTGTCTCTGATAAAAGCTGTATCATATGCATCATCTCTGAGAAGTCTGTATATCATTTGGTGGCAGGTCATCTTGCATTCATGCTGTTCTTCATGGGAATAAGTAATAAAATGTTCTTCAGTCAGCTATTTAAATAATTTCCAAGTCTCGTTGTCCACTTATAAATGTAAGACTGGCCTGACTCAGGCCTTCTAGCTATATTCTTTCACTAAATATCACATGAAAGAGCTTCTCTCTTTGCCCAATCAGGGATGGAGCCTATCTTCCTAACTGAGTCAGGAGGTTAAAGTCTCAAATGGCAGGAAGCCTGGATTTTATTACAAATCTGTCACTGATTTACCTTAGGTAAATCTTTTTTATCTCTCATTAGCTTATTTTCTCTCCCAATCATTTCTTTATATTATATCTTCATTGTATAAACTTTTTGAGATAAGAGCTACTAGTCTTCACATATACAAAACCAGAAGAACTAAGCTGGCCATTACATAATTAAATCATAAATACAGTACTTCAGTTCTTTGGTATGTGCATGTAATTTTTAAACGCTTTACAAACAATCAGTTAAATCTGCTTTTCCAGAGTAGTAAATTGACACAGGACACTCAAATGAAGAGCCTTAACTTCTGAGAATCATCAGCAGACTGTGGAGTACAGCCTTGAAACCCTGGCTGCTAACCACTTGATCCTCTTTATTCTCTTTCTACAGAATCTGCTAGGTTGGAGGTATGCTAGCATTTCCTTCCACATCTGAAGAGCCTGATAAAAAAAATGCTTTAATCTTATATAACAAATGCACAAGCAAATTTTAGCTCAGAAGTATTATGGATCCAGAATTGTCTTTACATGTCACAATCACATTTTCTTACCCATGCTTTTACCATGTGTTGTAAGCATATGGCATGTTGGCAATGCATGACAAAAATGCACAAAGTATGGTGTTAAAAAAATATCCTACTAAGAAGTTTGAGAAGCTGCCTATTACTCTCTTTTAAGTAAGTCAGGCATCTTCTAAAGTACCCATTTTCTCGCAAACTGAAGACTCTCTCTACTGTTGCCAGAGGCTTTTATTTTCATACTAAATAGAAACATGCAGCTCTGGAAATCACTTGATATTCTGATCTCTTGCTGACAATAGATACAGGTTAAATTGCCAGCTGGTTTATACCAGTGGAGAGTATAGACCATCTGGCATGGTAGGATAGGTTGACAAGGGGAAAGCAGTGGATATTATCTACCTTGACTTCAGCAAGGCTTTTTACACTGTCTCCCATAATATCCTCGTAAGTAAGCTCATGGAAATCCAATGATCAATGGACAGAGAGGTGGATCAAGAACTGGCTGAATGGCAGAGCTCAGAGGGTCATGATCAGTGGAATAGAATACCATTGGAGGCCTGTAGTCAATGTCGCTCCCTAGGGGTCAATACTGGGTTCAGTCTTATTTAACTCATTTATCAGTGACCTGGGCAAAGGGGTAGAATGCATCCTAAGCAAGTTTGCTGATGATATGAAACTAGGGGGAGTGGCTGATACACCCGAAGTCTGTGCTGCCATTCCGCAGGTCCTTAATGGGCAGAGAGAAACTTAATGAAGTTCAACAAAGGCAAGTGTAGAGCACTGCACCTCGGGAGGAATAACACCAAGTACAGGTTGGGTGACTTGCTGGAATGCACTGTATAGAAGGACCTCAGAGCGCTGGTGGGTGACAAGTTGACCACAAGCTGGCAGCGTGCCCTTGCAGTCAGAAGGGCCAATGGGATCCTGGGGTGCATCAGGAATAGTGTGGCCAGCAGGTTGAGGGAGGTGATCCTCCCTTTCTACTCAGCCCTAGTGAAGACACATCTGGAGTATTGCATTTAGTTCTGGTCTCCACTGTTCAAAAAAGACAACCTCTAATCTCTGCCTTTTCTCTCTCTAACTGGAGGAGGTGGGGGTGGAGGGTGGGGAGCGGCTGCATAGGGTTGAATCATGAGAGCTTTTAATTGGAGACCAATGTGAGGCACAAAGGTCTGAGATAATAACAGATCTGCTCAGAGCAGGTTGGAAACAATTTTGATGTAATCATTTATGGATTAGGTACAGAGCCCCCTGGTTACAATGTTACTCAGTCTGTTCCTGTGGGTGTGGTACCTAACCCTGTACATGTTTCCATATTTGTACTGTGTGCCCATTAGGGTGCTCTTTTTCAGAGCAGAGAGGGGAATCAGGATTTCTTTGTTGCTCTACTGTGTGATATCGGTTTATGACATTATAACATCAAGGGCAATAAGAGTCATTTGGGATGTGTATTCAGTGTTGTTCTCCTGTCCTGACTTCAGCTGCTACCTCTGGGAATTCATTAACAGTTGTATCCAGCCTGTGGGGGAACATGGGAGGATGATTTGCCCTAGCCTTTCACTTGCTTTTCCTCCTTTAGGCCTCTTACAGCTTTTGAGAATTTTGAATTCTCTTTGGACGTTAAGGAAAGCATGGTCTTGTTGCTAGGTCTTGCCAGGTCCCCTCAGTGTGGCCCAGACCACGTTTAGAGTCAGAACAGAGAATTCTAAGAATGTCTTACACCCCAGTCCAGAAGATCCATGCTTTTACTGGCTGTATACTTCCATTTTAGACTTCAAGAGATTTTGCCCACACGAACCCTTGCAAAGTCTTTGGTTCTTTGATACCTTGAGTTCACATCTGGAGAAAAACTACACATTTTTCTCTAAGAGATTTCCTTGTAGTTTGGTGAGAAAATAGGCACTTCGGGAAAAACAGTTTTACAGAACTAACATGCAAACCGAGGAAAAGCATTACAACAGATTACTATAACACCCAGTACAAAAAACCCAATGCACAAAAGCATTGCACTTAATGCAAGTAACTAGAAGAACACCAACCCAAACTTAAGTGAAATACAGACAATAGGTGTTTAAGTTGTCCCCAGGAGGAAGGAAAGAGAGATTAAGAGCCATGTGCTCTTCATGGGCACAGTTGTGTTGGCTCCAGGCCTAGGCCTAGCCCTTGCCATCCCCCCGGACAACACGGTTTATTTGACCCATCAATCAAACAATCCAGTAAGATACGAACCCGACCTCTGACAGAAGGTCATTCAGAGATCTGCCCGAAGAGTGGACAGTTCATGAGTGGCATGGAATGGGGTGAAAAAAAGACAGTGTTCGGGGAAATTCTCTGCTCCAATGGTTTGAGAGTTCATCCCTGAAAAACTACAGGACTTCAGGGGTGAACTTCCAAACCATTAGAGAAGAGACGTCCTCCAAATTCTGGCCAATTTTCTCCCATATTCCATGCCACTCAAGACTATCCACCCTCAGGACAGTTCCCTGAAAGGCCTTCCTAAAAAATCTCTTTCGTAGCTTTAAACGTGGTGTGGACTGTACTGAGCACACCTGGTAGACTTAGCAACAAGAACATGCTTTCCTTAACATCCAGGGAAATTCAAAATTCTCAAAAGCTGTTGTAAAATGCCTAAAAGAGGGAAAAGGCGTAAAAAACTGGGGAAATTCATCCTTCCCTGTTTCCCCCACAGATTGGGTACAATTATCAATGAACTTCTGAATATTGCACCTGAGGTAAGCGTAGGAGAGCAATATTGAATACACATGCCAAATGAGCCTCACTGCCCTTGTTTTTATCATGTCAATAAGCTTGTTGCCTAAAATCAGCAGTTAAACTAAACCTCTAAGACTCAATTTGTGAATTTTAGGAGGCAGGCATTCGCTTATTACAGTGTGCTGGATTATTTCAGCACGCTGAGTGTCCTGGTAATCATTTCACCAAAATGCACACAGAGGTATCTCAGCTACACCTTATATGTTTGCATTACATGATTATTAATTTTCATTTCCCACATTCCTGTTATATATTCATGACATTTCCCAACACATACATATCCTTATAGGGTCTCTGAGGGGTTTCAGCAAGGGTCTCTGGTGGTCATTTCTCTCTAGAGCCCCCAAAGTTCTTAGTTACTGGTTTATGAACTTCTTTAAGACAGTACATCTGGTTATAGAGTAAGTTGGTCTTGCCTAGCTTGCTGCTTTGGTCCCCTTCTTCATTGTTTCTTTACTTTCCTTGGCCAGTTTCTTTAAATTGAGGTTTTGGTTACACAGTAATTTTCTATTGTAAGTTCCTGTTGCAAGTGGTACTAGTTCTTCAGTAGCTTCTGTTACATCTCAAAACTCTGGTATCAAACAGATATCACACAGTACAGCCACAAAGCAATCCCTATCCCTCTCCCAAGAAGAAACTCCCTTCCCCTGCCTCCACCAATGATATGGGGTGGTATAAAATAACCTCCAGAATCTAGCCATGCCCCCTCTTGGCTACTGCAAAAATTAGCCATGTCCTAGCCATAAGCAGGATAGTGGCATTATATGAAAGTCTTTGAAATTCATCCAATACTTCTAAAGAAAGAACTCCAAATTGTAACTTTTGGATAGTGTCTCTATGGACTTAAATGGACTGTAAATATCCTAGCAAATCAAGAAATCTTAATTTTAAATGTTTTCTAAATCATTCTTGTCATACTTTGATGGAGGAATTCACCTCCATCAACCAGTCAGTGCAACTTACATTCCTGAAAGAGGTCTTACCGTAGCAACTTCATTGCTTTAATATAGATATACTTTAGATATTTAAGTATAACTACAGAATAACTCCAACAGAAGAGGTGCAGAGTGTGAGAGACTGGAATATCAGTGGTTAATGGCTTAAACAACCAGGATGCAAGCTGACAACACACAAAGTAACTGACCCCAGGTGCAGAGAACATACAACGTATCACCAGAGGTTGCAGGATGGGTGTTGAACAGCAGACACTATAAGAGGCAAATCCTTCAAGATGGGATATTGCTTTTTATCAAGTTTCTCAGCTGTGAAAACTCCCCTTCTGGGAAGTACTGGGACATTCACATGTAGCCTGAAAGTATTCATCCCTGATGATGGGCCATATTTGGCCTCCTAACTACGCTGACATGTCTTAGAAAGACCATCAAAGACTCCCGAAGTGTTACCTGACTCACAGTATTATATCATCCAGTGTACAACTCCTCACCCCAAAGGAGGTACCTGGGCATTCCCACTAGGCCTGAGCATAATATTAACCTAGTGGACTTTGTGTTTCCCTCACCTATGACAGATCAAGATTGCAACCACCACTTTGACAAGACTGCGACTATCACTTTGACCAACAGATATAAAAATTGCAACAATCAAGTCTCATCACAGAATCCAAGAGTGAGGACTATGAACTTTTCTCTCTCTCTTTTTTTTTTATTCTCTTTCTCTCTCTCTTTCTTCTCCTAACTCCTTAAAGTTTGCTAAGTTAAGTTTGTCTTACTTCAGATATTTTAAAATTTGCCACGTACCTTATTCTACCTTAATGTTCTTAAGTTTGCAAGTAAAAGTTTGCTATTGAACCTCCTGAGAATTTTATTATTTCTCCCATGCACAACCCAGAATAATCAAACAACCTTCTCCTAAACCTGGGGAGCAGACCAGGGCATAACAGAGAGATGTCCTCTCCTGCCAAAACATGCTACAACCATTGGTTAGAGCACCTGCTTGGCTAATGATGGGTTTGAATTCTATCAGACCAAGAAGGGAATTATATTTGGTTGCCCCATGTTGAGGGCTCCAGTTTGCTGCATAAAACCTAGCAGCAGCAATATTTAAGAAGGAAATGGACACAACAACCTGAAATGTCCAATCCTCTTGATATTTGTAAGGAACACTCATAACATACCTTCTGGTCGAAGCTACTGAAGGGACTGAACTAGTCAAATATGGAGGTTTCTAGATCCTCAGTGTATTAAACAATATGGAAATCAGTATTGCCTTGCTCAATATGGTGCAGGGTGTGAGCACCCTTCTAAATACATGGGCATCTCAGGAGTGATGAGCAGGCACTCGGAGGCTAACAAGCTTAGGAATTCTGTATCACAACCCTGCATCGCTGTTTTTACCTTTGGTATGCATCCTGGTTTACGCTTCCCATTTCTTTTACCAGTGAACCTTTTAAACAGAAGTCAGGGAACATAATTTTACTGTGATTGTACATTCTGAGCAGAATAGCTTGTACAGTGGTATTATGCAGCCTGAAATATAACACAGTTAGAGGTACATTTGGTACAAAACATTCAGACCAGTGCCTTACAAGTCAACTCAGAGTTTGCATTTGCACCTGATATTAGTTGTAAGTATTGTAGGGATTCTATACTGCATGGTTGAAAAGTTTGATTTAAAACAAGGCAACAAAAAGGCTGGTAAATGGCCTAGTTGCATTTAAAAACGTTTGTCCACATCTAAAAAGAAAGTCATGCTAAAATAATCACAGTAGTCTAAAATTAAGTGATCAGATTCTATTTGCAAATGTAAATGGATCCGAAATGGAACATTATTAACCGAGTATGTGCTAAAGGCCTCTTTTAATTCACTTTATTATAATCTAGAGGGGGGAAAATAACGTACTGATATTGGTGCATTATTTCTTCTTAACACACAAAGATCAGTAATTAAATATATTTCTGCTGGTCTTGTGACCATATGCTTGTAATATGTAAAAAAAAAAATGTCTCATTTCTTTTGTTCCCAATACTGACGGCCTGTCAGAGTGAGCCCTCCAGATTCCTCTGTGTTGGTATCCATGGGCTCTTTCTTGCCAAGCTGCCAGTCTGGAGCGTCACACCTTACTGCCTTTAAAGATTGCCCTGCAGAGATAGAGGAAAATGGCAATTTTTACATGATGCAGTCTGGCAGCCCAGGAGATTTGAAGGCAGAGCTGGTGCCAAGATTTACCCAGGAGAGCAAGCAGAGGCAAAAAAGGGAACCTGGGCCAAAAGAAAAAAAAAAGCAAAGGAAGAGGGGACTTAAAGGGAGGAAAGCAAGGCAGAGTGGCAGGGTGAGAACAGGTTTTTTGACAAAGGGTGGAACACAAGGCTAAGCAATGGACACTACATGTTGTTTGCATGTGTTTATTAAGAGGGTCAGGGTCCTAAAGAAAGTCAAAAGGAAGAGGTCGGCTTTTTTTGCATGCCCCAAATTGTAGTAGATTGCAGAATGTAAATGAGACAATTATTACACCAATGCTCATCAAGCTGTGCTGGAAAGACTTCAATAGCCTGATGAATATGCATGTGAATTTGTTAATTAAGTTAATTATTCTGCTGAAAATTCATTTGTCTTCCAAGGACATTTTCCCAATGATTTTAACATGCTTGTGCCATTAGTCATGCTCCATGTTATTTAACATTACTTTTTGTCCACTTTTTCTTTTTTCCTTCTTTCCCTCTTGCTTTTCTGTTCTATTCAGTTTCTGTTGCTGTTTCTCTTTCTCTTTTGGTTTGGTTTTCCTATTAAAGCTTTAAAACTAGACAATTGTTTCTCTTATGTGACCCCTGCAATGCTGCAATATGCTAGCACCCAGCTCCATAGGAATCCCCTAAAATTAGATTTCATTCAACTACTTGCTTAATACATATAAAAATTCCCAAAAATGCCACTTAGAAAAGAGGGGGTGTCAGGGGGATGGGAGCAGGGGGAGCAAACCTATCTGGCCTAGAGTTGGAGTCTGAATGAGCCCATGAAGGAATCAGGAGGGATAAATCTGTCCTTGCTGCAGGCTATTTCCTCAGTGCAGCCTTGGTTTGGCACAGGGAGTTACCTTGCTCCAAAAGGTGCGATCTCCTCACACCTTCCCTTCCCTTCCCTTCCCTTCCCTTCCCTTCCCTTCCCTTCCCTTCCCTTCCCTTCCCTTCC